>NC_133502.1:192095757-192398787 GCF_049354715.1 Callithrix jacchus
ACCCAAGCTGAGGGACATTATAACTGGTCTGTACCCTTCCGGAAATGTCTGTATTATGTAAGAAAAAGAAAAACGGAGTAACTGTTGCCGATTACAGGAAACGAAAAAGACAACTGAATGCAACACATGGTCCTGGATCGGATCCTGGGTGGGGATTGCTATAAAAGACAATATTGAGACAGCAAAATTTGACTGTGTATTAGATAATAGTATTGTATCAGTGTTAAATGTATTAATTTTTATTATAGTACAGGGTTTTGTAAGAGACTGCCCTTGTTCTTGAAAAAAAATGCTGAAATAATTAGGAACAAAAAGGACATGATTTCTGCAACTTAAATGGTTAAAAGAAATGTACCTATACATGTACATAGAGAAAGCAGGGGCACAGATGTGACAAAATGTTTATCAGTGAATCTAGTTGAAGGATACGGGAGTTCTTTGAATATTTTTGCCACTTTTCTGTAGGTGTGAATTTAAGCATAAAAACACAAACAGCTTTTTTTTTTTTTTTTTTGAGACACTTTTGCTCTTGTTGCCCAGGCTGGAGTGCAATGGCACAGTCTTGGCTCACTGCAACCTCCGCCAGTTCAAGCAATTCTCTTGAGTAGCTGGGATTACAGGCACCTGCGACCATGCTTGGCCCTCGTGATCCACCCACCTAAACTTCCCAAAGTGCTGGGATTACAGTCCTAAACCACCGTGTGCAGCCAATTTTGTTTTCTTAGTAGAGATGGGGTTTCACCATTGTTGACCACGCTGGTCTTGAACTCCTAACCTCAGGCGATCTGCCCATCTTGGCTTCAAAGTGCAGGGATTACAGGCTTGAGCCACTGCACCCGGCCTTTTTTTAAAACTAAAAAACACCCTGGGGTCTCACTATGTTGCCCAGGCTGGATTTGAATTTCTGGGCTCAGGTGAGCCTACAGCCTCTGCCTCTCAAGCAGCTGGTATTATTATGCATGTGCACTGTCTCTCCTGGGTTTGTTTGTTTGTTTGAACAAAGAGCTTTTTATTTTATTAATTTTTGAGATAGCATCTTCCTTGGTCACCCAGGCTGGAGTGTGGTGGCCCGATAAAATTTTTTATTTTTTTGCAGATACAGGGTCTCATGTTGCCTGAGCTGCTAGCTTTTTAACCATTATGTAAAAAAAGTGTAATTTATAAACACTTCAATCAATATACAACAGGATAAAGAGAAAAGTAGCTGGACGCGGTGGCTCACGCCTGTAATCCCAGCACTTTAGGAGGCCGACGTGGGTGGATCACAAGGTCAAGAGATCGAGACCATCCTGGTCAACATGGTGAAACCCCGCCTCTACTAAAAATACAAAAATTAGCCGGGCATGGTGGCACACGCCTGTAGTCCAGACTACTCAGGAGGCTGAGGCAGGAGAATCGCTTGAACCCAGGAGGCAGAGGTTGCAGTGAGCCGAGATCGCGCCACTGCACTGCAGCCTGGGTAACAAGAGCGAAACTCCATCTCAAAAAAAAAAACAAAAAAAGAGAGAGAAAAGTAAACATCATCCTAAACTCTAGCCCCCAGAGATAATCACTGTCAATATATGCAGCCTTCTTTTTCTTTTGCCTTTTCCTTTTTCTTTTTACCTTTTGCTTTACCTGCAATTCAAAGTTAAACAGATCAGCCAGGTGCAGTGGGTCATGCCTGTAATCCCAGCACTTTGGGAGGCCGAGGTGTGTGGATCACTTAAGGTCAGGAGTTCCAGACCAGCCTGGCAAACATGGTGAAACCTGTCTCTACTAAAACTGCAAAAAATTAGTCAGGTGTTGTGGTGCATACCTGCAGTTCCAGCTACTCACGAGGCTGAGGCAGGGGAATTGCTTGAACCAGGGAGGCGGAGATTGCAGTGAGCTGAGATTGCATCAGTGCACTCCAGCCTGGGTAACAAGAGCGAAACTCCGTCTCAAAAAAAAAAAAAAACAAAACAAAACCAAGAAACCCAACAAAGTTAAACAGATCATGGGCTGGGTGCAGTGGCTTACACTTGTCATCTCAGCACTTTGTAGGATTGAGGCAGGCAGATCACTTGAGCCCAGGAGTTTGAGACCAGCCTGGGCAACGTGGTCAAATCCCGTCTTGACAAAAAATACGAAAATTAGTTTGATGTGATGGTGCACACCTGTAGTCACAGCTAAGGGACAGAGGCAGGAGGATCTCGAGCCTGGGAGCTTGAGGCTGTAGTGAGCCATGATCACACCACTGCATTTCAGTGACAGAACAAGACCTTGTCTCAAAAATTAAAAAAAAAAAAGTTAGTTCAGGCATGGTGGCTAGCGGTTTGGGAAGCTGAGGTGGGCAAATCGTGAAATCAGTAGATCAAGACCATCCTGGCCAACATGGTGAACCCCTGTCTCTACTAAAAATACAAAAATTAGCTGGGGGTGGTGGCACATGCTTGTAGTCCCAAGCTACAGGAGGCTGAGGCAGGAGAATGAATCGCTTGAATCCGGGAGACGCAGGCTGCAGTGAGCTGAGATCACGCCACTGCACTCCAGCCTGGTGACAGAGCAAGACTCTCAAAAAAAAAAAAAAAAAATCTTCACAACCAAAGGAAAGTGGACATCATTACCCACTTCCCAGCACAGAAATGAGAAAACTGAAGATCTAGACAGAGTGCAACTCTCCCAGTTGGCAAAGCTCCTGAGATATGGGTCCTCTTTCCACCCTCCTGCTCCTTTTTACCTACAGGGCCCATGTCAAATGCTGCTTCATGAGTCTCACCATCCTGCAGGTACCCACAGCAAGATGCCAAGCCCCAGAGCAATTGGCCTGGTGGGACTCTGGGGCTCTTTGACAGAGTTAACTCTGTTCTTGGCAGTTTCCTCCTCAGCATGGTGGGTCTCTGAAGCATCTGAGCAGTATCTTCTCTGGGCCTGCTCTGTCATAGGTGCTTCAGGTTTCCTCAGTTGAACCGGATACCAGTCGGGTTACCGGATGTTTGCTTAAAATGAGTCATCATAAAACTGATGCTATTCCTGTGCTGCTTCCAGCTAGGACTGATTAAATCAGTCTGGATTTTTCTCAGGGTGATCCGCAGACTCCCTTTTCCAATTTTACTTCTTGAGACTTTCCTTGGTCCTTGCACAGAGACTTCCTGAAGGGAAGACGAAGGTGGGCAGTGGAACATCTTAACTGATCGTCTGCGTCCACATCCAGCTGATGGGTCATGGGATTTTCGGAACTGGAAGGGAATTCTTAGACAACAGAAATTCAGTTGCCTTCAAGGACCCAGAATGTAACAGGAAGTCATGGGGCTTGGTCAGTGGGGGCGTTGGGGGGATTGGGAAGACTCGTGGGGAGTTGGAGAGTGGATATTCTGTCTGAAGGTGTTCATGTCCAGGCTGGTCGCGGTGGCTCATGCCTGTAATCCCAGCACTTTGGGAGGTCGAGGCAGATGGATCACTAGGTCAGAAGTTTGAGACCAGCCTGACCAATATGGTGAAACCCTGACTCTACTAAAAGTACAAAAATTAGCTGGACATGGTGGTGCAGACCGTAACCCCAGCTACTCAGGAGGCTGAGGCAGGAGAATCACTTGGACCTGGAAGGCAGAGGTTGCAGTGAACCAAGATGGCCCCACTGCACTCCAGCCTGGGCAACAGAGCGAGATGCCGTCTCAGAAAAAAAAAAAAAAAAAAAAGGAAGGTGTTCACATCCAAGGCTAAAAATCACAAACTTAGCCTGACAGCACTCCCTAGCAATCTGGATTATATCACTTCTATATCTTGATTCTGTCTTTTTTTTATTTCTGAGACGCACTCCTGTTCTGTCCCCTAGGCTGAAGTGCAGTGGGGCCATCTTGGCTCACTGCAACCTCTGCCCCCTGGATTCAACCAGTTCTTCCGTCTCAGCCTCCTGAGTAGTTGGGACTACAGGTGAGCACCACCATGCCCAGCTAATTTTTGTATTTTTAGTAGAGAGCGGGGGTTTCACCATATCGGCCAGGCTGGTCTTGAGCTCCTGACCTTGTGATCCTCCTGCCTCTGCCTTCCAAAGTGCTGTGATTGCAGGCATGAGCCACTGTGCCCAGCCTCCTGATTCTATCTTAAACCTCTGAAGACTGGTGTTTGAAAGGAACAGGGGGTTTGCCCAAGGGTGCACAGTGAGTCAGAAGAATCAAGAATCATCACTCTTTCTGGCTGGGTATGGTGGCTCATGCCTGTAATCCCAGCACATTGGGAGGCCAAGGCGGGTGGATAACCCTAGGTCAGGAGTTCAAGACCAGCCTGGCAAACATGATGAAACCACGTCTCTACTAAAAATATAAAAAATTGTAGCTGGGCGTGGTGGCTTACGCCAGCTACTCAGAAGGCTGAGGCAGGAGAATTGCCTGAACCCAGGAGGCAGAGGTTGCGGTGAGCCGAGATCACGCCATTGCACTCCAGCCTGGGTAACAAGAGCGAAACTCTGCCTCAAAAAAACCCATAAATAAATAAATAAATAGTCAGGCATGGTGGCAGATGCCTGTAATCCCAGCTACCCAGGAGGCTGGGGCAGGAGAATTGCTTGAACCTGAGTGGGGGTGGGGCGGAGGTTGCAGTGAGACGAGATCACACAACTGCACTCCACCCTGGGCAACCAGAGCGAAACTCTATCTCAAAAAAACAAAAGAGAATCATCACGGTTTCCAAGCAACATACTTACCTTCTCTCTTTCTCCTTCCAGCCCTTTCTCCAGCTTTCTCTCTTTCAAGTTTTCACTTGAGAACTAGTCTCCTGGCCCAAGAAGTGTAATCATAGTCTTTGACAGATGGATACTATCATCCAAAACTGTCACCTGTTGGCTGAGCGCAGTGGCTCAAGCCTGTATTCTTTGCACTTTGGGAGGCCGAGGTGGGCAGATCACAAAGTCAGGACATTGAGACCATCCTGGCCAACATGGTGAAACCCTGTCTCTATTAAAAATACAAAAAAAAATTATCTCAGTGTGGCGGCACATACCTGTAGTCCCAGCTACTCGGGAGGCTGAGGCAGGAGAATCACTTGAACCCTGCAGGCAGAGGTTGCAGTGAGCCAAGATTGCACCACTGCACTCCAGCCTGGTGACAGAGTGAGACTCCATCTCAAAAAAAAAAAAAAAGCCGAACTCGTTCCTTATTTCAACAAGTGAAGCACTGAGGCCCAAGTTATAGTGTGACTTAGACATGAGACAAGGCTGGGCATGGTGGCTCACAACCTCCAAGCACTTTGGGAGGCCAAGGTGGGAAGACTGCTAGAGCCTGGGAATTTGAGATCAGCCTGGACAACACAGTGAGAACCTGTTTCTACTAAAAACAATTAGCTAGGCATGGCAGTGCATACTTGGACTCCCAGCTACTAAAAAGGCTGATGCAGGAGGATCCTTGAGCCCAGAAGGTGGAGGTTGCAGTGAGCCATGGTCAGGCCACTGCACTCCAGCCTAAGCGACAGAACAAGACCTTGTCTCAAAAAAAAAAAAAAAATGGCTGGCACAGAGGCTTATGCCTGTAATCCCAGTACTTTGGGAGGCTGAGGCGAGTGGATCACGAGGTCAAGAGATCCAGACCATCCTCATCAACAAGGTGAAACCCCGTCTCTAGTAAAAATACAAAAAATTAGCTGGGCATGGTGGTGTGCACCTGTAGTCCCAGCTAATCTGGAGGCTGAGGCAGGTGAATTGCCTGAACCCAGGAGGCGGAGGTTGCGGTGAGCCGAGATCGCGCCATTGCACTCCAGCCTGGGTGACAAGAGCGAAACTCTGTCTCAAAAAAAAAAAAAGTTATTATCATTTTTTGAGGCATAGTCTCGCTCTTGTCACCCAGGCTGGAGTGCAAATGGCACTATCTCGGCTCACTGCAACTTCCGCCTCCTGGGTTCAAGCGATTCTCCTGCCGCAGCCTTCCAAGTAGCTGGGATTACAGGTGCCTGCCACCACACCCAGCTAATTTTTGTATTTTTAGTAGAGACAGGGTTTTACCATGTTGGCCAGGCTAGTCTTGAACTCCTGACCTTTCAGGTGATCCACCCGCCTCAGCCTCCCAAAGTGCTGAGATTACAGGTGTGAGCCATGTCAGGCCTTCTAGGGTTGTTTTCAACAAACACACTTCACTTTGTGAGTGCTAGGTTGAGTACAAGGGGTAATCAGGAGAAGCTGAGAGTGTTGTGCAGCCTTTTTTTGTTTTTGTTTTTGTAAAGAATGTTTGGAAGACAAAAGCAGGCTGCCTCTGATTAGTCTGGTTTACTTAACTGAGTGTTTTAAATTCCATTCTGGTGCCTGAAAACAAACTTAATTGCCAATTGTAAATGAATAAATAACAATATTTATGTGGAATTCCTGAAAACAGACCAAGGCTGCTGACTTGCCATTTAGTCAGATTAAAAACAAATGGCTAAAGTACGCCAAACATGTGAGGAATGTGGAGAGAAAATTCCAACGTGCAATGGCCCCTGGAGAGAGATGGGTCAGCCCACCTGCAGGGCAAGGCAGCCTCCCCCAGGGTCCCCTCCCCTGGTGGAAGTGGGTTGGCTGCATCATCTGTGAAGGACACTTAAACCACATCCTCCTCAGGGCTCAAGCCAAGGGCTTCCCATTAAACTATTTTTTTAACCTTGATAAATAACCATCATTAAAATAAATCATTGGTTCCACAAATAGTTATCAAAGATCTGTGTTCCAACAGGCATTGTTCCAGCTCCTGAAAATCCAGTGATGAAAGAAACTGAAAAGGATGGTATCTATGGAGGAGCTTAAATTCTGCTCTAACTAATGTTTATGGAGGGTTTTCCAGTACCAAATCTTTTTGGTAAATTATCTTCTCTTTTAATAATGCTTTCTTTTCTTTTTTTTCTTCCTTTTTTTTTTTTTTTTTTTTTAAAGTGGAGTCTCATTCTGCTGCCCAGGCTGGTGTGCAGTGGTGCAATCTGGGCTCCCTGTAACCTCCGCCTCCCGGTTCAAGCGATTCTCATGCCTTAACCTCCCAAGTAGCTGGGATTACAGGTACCTGCCACCACACCCAGCTAATTTTTGTATTTTAATTTTATTTTTGTTTATTTATTTATTTATGCTACAGAGTCTCGCTCTGTCGCCCAGGCTAACGTGCAGTGGTGCAATCTCGGCTCACTGCAACCTCCATCTCCCGGGTTCAAGCAATTCTCCTGCACAAGAATCACTTGAGCCTGGGAGGCAGAGGTTGCAGTGAGCCAAGAATGCACCACTGCACTCCAGCTTGGGCAACAGAGTGAAAGTCTGTCTCAAAAAAAAAAAAAAAAAAAAAAACGTCGGGCACAGTGGCTTACGCCTGTAATACCAACACATTGGGAGGCGGATGCATCACCTGGACTTGGTCAAGAGTTCAAGGCCAGCATGGCCAAGATGGTGAAACGCCGTCTCAACTAAAACTACAAAAATTAGCCGGGTGTGGTGTTGTGCACCTGTAGTCCCAGCTACTTGGTAGGCTGAGGCAGGAGAATTGCTTGAACCCAGGTGGCAGAGGTTGCAGTGAGCAAAGATCGCACCAGTGCACTCCAGCCTGGGGGACAGAGTGAGACTCTGTCTCAAAAAAAAAAAAAATTATGTGGATTTATGAATGCATAGATGGATGAATATGTAATAAAGCAAACACAGCAAAATGTTAACAACAGTAGAATAATCTAGGGCATGTGGGTGTTCATTGAGCAGTTCTTTCAGCTTTCTGTTTTCAGTTTCATAATAACATGCTGGGGAAGCTAGGTGCGGTGCTCCTGGCACTATAATCCCAGCACTTTGGGAGGCTGAGGTGGGCAGATCACCTGAGGTCAGGAGTTCGAGACCAGCCTGGCCAACATGGAGAAACCCCATCTCTATTAAAAATACAAAAAAAAATATAACTGGGTGTTGTGGCGGTCACCTGTAATCCCAGCTACTGGGGAGGTGGAGGCAGGAGAATCGTTTGAACCTAGGAGTCAGAGTTGGAGGTTGCAGTGAGCTGAGATTGTGCAATTGCACTCCAGCCTGGGCGACAGAGTGGGAATCCGTCTCGAAAAAAAAAAAAATACTACTAATAATAATACGCTGGGGACAAGTGTGGCCATATTTTATCTCCTTCATTTCACCCATTGTATCATCATTGTATGTGGCCAACCTGTCTGACCTAAAGGGTCATGGATCTGTTCTATCTTTTTTTGTTTTTTTAAGAGACGGGTTTCACCATGTTGGCTAGGATGGTCGCGATCTCTTGACCTCATGATCTGCCAGCCTTGGCCTCCCAAAGTGCTGGATTACAAGCGTGAGCCACAACGCCCAGCCTGTTCTGTCTTTTTAATGACGCCTTCATATTTGAAAATCTGAATTACATGCACTGCGTCCCAGATAATATATTATTTATTTACTTACTTTTTATTCTTTTGACATGGAGACTTGCTCTGTCACCCCGTCTGGAGTAGAGTGGTGCGATCTCAGCCCACTGCAGCATATACCTTCTGGGTTCAAGCGATTCTCCTGTCTCAGCCTCCAAGTAGCTGGGATTACATGCTCCACCATGCCCAGCTGATTATTATTTTTTCTGTGTATTTTTTAATAAAGACAGGGTTTCACCATGTTTGTCAGGCTGGTCTTGAACTCCTGACCTCAAGTAATCTGCCACGGCCTCCCAAAGGGCTGTGATTACAGGCGTGAGCCACTATGTCCAGCCATTTTTCATTTATTTATTGTTTTGAGACAGAGTTCACTCTTATTTCCCAGACCGGAGTGAAATGGTGTGATCTTGGCTCATTGCAACCTCTGCCTACCAGGTTCAAGCAATTCACCTGCCTCAGCCTCCCAAGTAGCTGGGATTACAGCACCCACCACCACGCCTGGCTAGTTTTTTGTATTTTTAATAGAGATGGGGTTTCACTATGTTGAACCCCTGGTCTCGAACTCCTGGTCTCAGGTGAGCCACCCACCTTGGCCTCTGAAAGTGCTGGGATTATAGGCATGAGCACTGCACCTGGCTGATTTTTTTTTCTTGATAGAGAGTCTTGCTCTGTTGCTCAGGCTTGAGTACAGTTGCATGATTTTGGTTCACTGCAATCTTCACCTCCCAGGTTCAAACGATTCTCTTGTGTCAGCCTCTTGAGTAGCTGGGGTTACAGATGCGTGCCACCATGCCCAGCTAATATTTTGTATTTTTAGTAGAGACAGTGTTTCACTTTGTTGGCCAGGCTGGTCTCAAACTCCTGACCTCAGGTCATCCACTCACCTCCATTTTCATGACCTAATTACCTCCCAAAGGCTCCACTTCCTAATACCATCAAATCAGGGATTACAGTCAACATAGTAAGGGAGACCTGTGGGGATTGCTCCTGTATGAGACCCCTAGGAAATGGGCCTCACCATACGGTGAGCTTGAGCCCAGGCACAGATCCCTGGTTGGGGGAGTCGAGCTGAAGGAAAGTAGGAACTGAGAGAGGAACTATATGTTATCCAAAATAATTAACAGACATTACTTTATGGATACGAGGACTTGGAAGGCATTGTGTCTACTTTTGGCTCCTTACGGTTTATTGCTTGATTGTGTTCATTTTGGACCCTTGTTACCTTCATTGTAAAATATTAACTTAAGTATTTACACTTGGTAACTTACTTACCAGAATTTACTGGGTGTAACTGTAACTTAATTACCGTAACTTACAGGGCGTAACTGTAACTTACTTACCATGGCTTACAGGGCATGACTGTAATCTACTTACCTTGACCTATTGGGCATAACCTACTTACTGGGAGTAACCTACTTACTGGGCGTAGCCTACTTACTGGGCTTAACTTACTTACTGGGTGTAACTTGCTTACTGTAACTTAAGTACGTTAATCTGGTGTAAACAACTTTAACTTCAGAAAAGTATATAATGAAACACATTGCAAAAATAAAATTGCTGCATGAGCATAGCGCATGTAGCCCTCCAGACCTCGCCTTTTCTATCTCCTTTTTTTTCCGGCGCGCGCTCTCTTCCAGGTTTGGGACCCTCTCGCTGGACGAGATTCCCGGGCTCGCGCTCAGTTCACAACAACATAGGATTTTTTTTTTTTTTGAGACAGAGTCTCCCTCTGTTGCCCAGGCTGGAGTGCAGTGGCGCGATCTTGGTTCACTGCAACCTATACTTCCTAGGTTCAAGCGATTCTCCTGCCTCAGCCTCCCGAGTAGCTGGGACTACAGGCATGTGCCACCATGCCCAGCTAATTTTTGTATTTTCAGTACAGATGGCGTTTCACCATGTTGGCCAGGCTGGTCTCAAACTCCTAACCTCAGGATCTGCCTGCCTTGGCCTCCTAAAGTTCTGGGATTATAGGCATGAGCTACCTCACCCAGCCCAACATATGAATTTTGATGGAACACAGACATTCAGTGTTCCAATTTACAATGAGGAAAAGGGAACCTAAGCCTAAAGTTGTTTGTACATTTTCAGAGCCCTTCCCTAAACCCCAGTTAAGATCCCTGCCTGGGCTGGGCGCGGTGGCTCAAGCCTGTAATCCCAGCACTTTGGGAGGCTGAGGCGGGTGGATCACGAGGTCAACAGATCGAGACCATCCTGGTCAACATGGTGAAACCCCGTCTCTACTAAAAATACAAAAAACTAGCTGGGCATGGTGGCGCGTGCCTGTAATCCCAGCTACTCAGGAGGCTGAGGCAGGAGAATTGCCTGAACCCAGGAGGCGGAGGTTGCGGTGAGCTGAGATCGCACCATTGCACTCTAGCCTGGGTAACAAGAGCGAAACTCCGTCTCAAAAAAAAAAAAAGATCCCTGCCTGGAGGGCTAGAACCTGAGACCATGCTGGAGTTATGGAGACCTGGGGCCTGGGAGTGAATGTTTGTTGAGTGAATGAATGGGCCCTGCACACGGTTGCAACCAAGGCTGCCTTGCACTCAGGCTGTCCCAGGAGACAAGCCTGGTACAAAATATGCTCACTGAAGAAGGGAGCATTGTAAATTACCCAGGCTGAAGTGCAATGGCGCGATCTCGGCTCACCGAAACCTCCGACTCCTGGGTTCAAGCAATTCTCCTGCCTCAGCCTCCTGAGTAGCTGGGATTACAGGAATGCGCCACCACGCCCAGCTAATTTTTTGTATTTTTAGTAGAGATGGGGTTTCACCATGTTGACCAGAATGGTCTCGATCTCTTGACCTCGTGATCCACCCGCCTCGGCCTCCCAAAGTGCTGGGATTACAGGCTTGAGCCACCGCGCCCGGCCTGGGATGAACAAATTATGTACGTACCTATCAGTTCTTTAGTTAGGAGCATGAGCCCCTGACTCCCTTTCTCCAGTGAGGCACTCACATGACAAGCCCTTGGGGGTAGCTAGTGACAGATCTGGAATTAAGACGTCCATGCCATGGTGCTGTGGTCATGCTTTCTTTTTTCTTTTTTTTTTAAATAAAGATGGGGTTTCACCATGTTGGTCAGGCTGGTCTTCAACTCCTGACCTCAGGTGATTTGCCTGCCTTGGCCTCCAAAGTGCTTGGATTACAGGCATGAGCCATCATAACCGGCCTATTTTTTTTTTTTTTTTTAGATGGAGTCTTGATCTGTCGCCAGGCACTAAGCTGGAGTGCAGTGGTGAGATCTCAGCTCACTGCAACCTCCACCTCCCCGGTACAAGCAATTCTCCTTCCTCAGCCTCCCGAGTAGCTGGGACTACAGGCGTGCACCACCATGCCCAGCTAATTTTTGTATTTTTAGTAGAGATGGGGTTTCACCTCATTGACCAGGATGGTCTCTATCTCTTGACCTCGTGATCCACCCGCCTCGGCCTCCCAAAGTGCTGGGATTATAGGCGTGAGCCACCGTGCCCAGCCAATTTTTGTACTCTTAGTAGAGACAGGCTTTCACCATGTTGGCCAGGCTGGTCTGGAACTCCTAACCTAAGGTGATCTGCCTGCCTTGGCCTCCGAAAATGCTGGTATTATAGGTGTGAGCCACCTCGTCTGGCCGACATTTATCTTTATTTGGTCTTCACTACATGCTTTATACACATTATTCATTATAATCCCCCTCCCCTTTTTTTTTTAAGATGGAGTCTTGCTCTGTCACCCAGGCTGGAGTGCAGTGCAGTGGTGCACTCTCGGCTCACTGCAACCTCCTCTTCCTGGGTTCAAGGGATTCTCCTGCCTCAGCCTCCCAAATGGCTGGGACTACAGGTACACATAACCACACCTGGCTAATTTTCTTATTTTTAGTAGAGACATGTTGGCCAATAGACACCATGTTGGCCAGGCTGGTCTCAAATTCCTGACTCAAGCAAGCCTTTCACCTTGGCTTCCCAAAGTTCTGGAATTACAGTTGTGAGCCACCATGCCCCTATTTCATTATAATCCTTAAATCAAATTTTATGTTGATTCAGTTTCCTTATCCTTATCTTACAAATGAAGGAATTGACGCTGCTAGATTGCCCACGGTCACATAGCCAGAGAGTGGTCGGGCTGGGAACCTTGGTCCTCCTTATATCACCTCAATGACATAAACACTACACTGTCCAGCCTCCCTAAATCACCAGGCGCAGCCTCTCACTGCCTCTAGCTCATGATCTTGAGTCTATCCCAGGTTGATTTCCCATTGAACAGCAAAAATGTCTGATGGCCACTGAAGTCTGCTTTCAGATGTGGACAAAAGCCTCTACCTTCTTCATGCCAAAGGCTTTTTTTCCCCCTCTTTTCTTTTTCTTTTTTTTTTTTTTGAAGCCAGGTCTCACTCTGTTACCCAGTGGGAGTGTAGTGGCACAGTTACGGTTCACTGTAGCCTGAGTCTCCTGAGCTTGAGCAAACTTCCCACCTCAGCCTCCCAAGTAGCTGGGACCACACACGTGTGTCACCACACCTCACTAATTTTTTTTTTTTGAGATGGAATCTTGCTTTGTCACCCAGGCTGGAGTGCAGTGGCCCTATCTTGGCTCACTGCAACCTCCACCTCCCAGATTCAAGCCATTCTCCTGCCTCAGCCTCCCAAGTAGCTGGAACTACAAGCGTGCGCCACCACGCCCTCGTGATCTGCCTGCCTCGGATTCCCAAAGTGTTGGGATTATAAGCATGAGCCACCACGCCGTGCTGGCTCACACCTCACTAATTTTTTTATTTTTTGTAGAGATAGGATCTCACAGGCTGGGCAAGGTGGCTCATGCCTGTAATCCTAGCACTTTAGGAGGCTAAGGTGGGCGGATAACTTGAGGCAGGGAGTTTGAGACCAGCCTGATTGACATTGCAAAACCCAGACTCCATTTTTAAAAATACAAAAAAATTAGCTTGGCAGGGTGGCACATTCCTGCAATTCCAGCTATTCAGGAGGCTGAGGCATGAGAATCACTTGACCTGGGAGGCAGAGGTTGCAGTGACCCAGGATTGCGCCACTGCACTCCAGCCTGGTGACAGAGCGAGACCTGGTTTCAAAAAAAAGAAAAAAAAAAGAGGCCAGGTGTGGTGGCTCACGCATGTAATCCCAGCACTTTGGAGGCCAAGGTGGGCAGATCATGAGGTCAGGAGTTTGAGACCAGCCTGGCCAACATCGTGAAACCCCGTCTCTACTACAAATACAAAAATTAACCAGTCATGGTGGTGGGCACCTGTAATCCCAGCTACTCAGGAGGTTGAGGCAGGAGAACTACTTGAACCTGGGAGGCAGAGGTTTCAGTGAGCCAAGACTGTGCCATTGCATTCAAGATTGGGCAGCAGAGAGACTCCATCTCAAAAAAAAAAAAAAGAGAGAGATGGGATCTTACTGTGTTGCCAAGGCTGGTCTAGAACTCCTGAGCTCAGGAATCCTCACACCTCAGCCTCCTGAAGTGCTTCGATTATAGCTGTCAGATACCACACAGAGCTGAGGCTTTTTTTTTTGGGACAGAGTTTTGCTCTTGTTGCCCAGGCTGGAGTGCAATGGTGCAATCTCAGCTCATCGAAGCCTCCTTCTCTTGGGTTGAAGCCATTCTCCTGCCTCAGCATCCTGAGTAGCTGCGATTACAGGTGCATGCCACCATATCTGACTAATTTTGTGTGTGTTTGTGTTTTTTTTTTTTTTTTTTTTTTTTTTAGCGCAGTTTTGCTGTTGTTACCCAGGCTGAGTGAAATGGCAGGATCTCGGCTCACCGCAACCTCCGCCTCCTGGGTTCAAGCAATTCTTCTGCCTCAGCCTCCCGAGTAGCTGGGACTACAGGCGTGCACCACCATGTCCAGCTAATTTTTGTATTTTTAGTAGAGACGGGGTTTCACCTTGTTGACCAGGATGGTCTCAATCTCTTGACCTCGTGATCCACCTGCCTCAGCCTCCCAAAGTGCTGGGATTATAGCTGTAAGCCACCGCGCCCGGCCTTAATTTTGTGTTTTTAGTAGTGACGGGATTTCTCCATGTTGGTCACGCTGGTCTTGAACTCCCAACCTCAGGTGATCTGCCTGTCTCAGCCTCCCAAAGTGCTGGGATTACAGGTGTGAGCCACCATGCCCGGCCGAGGATTTTTGTTTGTGGCTCTCAGAGTAGTGAGGAGGGAGAAGGCACCGAAAGAGGGAAGAGTCTGAGAGCTTCTGCAGGTGCAGGTGCATTTTGTTCCCCTCTAAAGTCTGCCTTAAAGCAGAGACAGAGGAAAGCATAGGAGGCCATGTAAACCACACAGCCTCTGGAGCCAGAAGTGCTACCTTGGGCAAGTCACTTCATTCTGAGCTTCAGTTTCTCATCTGAAAATGGGCACGATGAAACCAATCTTCCAGTATTACTGTGAGAATTAAATAAACACAGATTGTGTGCAGCGGCTCACACCTATAATCCCAGCACTTTAGGAGGCCGAGGCAGGAGGATCACTTGAGTCCAGGAGTTCGAGACCAGCCTGGACAACATGGTGAAACTCTGTCTCTACTAAAAAAAAAAAATACAAAAATTAGTTAGGCATGGTGGCGTGCACCTGTAGTCCCAGCTACTTGGGAGGCTAAGGTAGGAGAATTGCTTGAACCTGGGAGGTGGAGGTTGCAGTGAGCTGAGATCGCACCACTGCACTCCAGCCTGGTGCCTGGCAACAGAGCCAGACTGTCTCAAAAAAAAAAAAATAAATAAATAAATAATATATATATATATATATATATATATATATATACACACACACACACACACACAAATGTGTGTGTATGTGCATGTGTGTAAAATGAAGAGGATCAAGAAGGAAATCAGAGAACTCTTGAGAGTCCTCCAGGAATCAGTGGGGCAGGTAGTGGTAAATGAACACTCTGGATCATGAGCTGTGGATTCAAATGTAGCCTCTTCAGTACTGAGGCAGTGTCATGAAAATGTATAGCTGGTCTGTCTGGTTAATCTCCTCTTCCCTAGTAGGTCTTTTAAGCAGCCTCAAATCCTTTCTAGAAAGATCCCTGGCAAAAATTCTCTCCTTGACTAACCTCTATTTAGGCTCCCCTGAACTTTTCAACTAGGTCTTGACTTTTTGACTTCTGTGTTAATCTTTACATTATCCAGTTTTGTTTTGATTTTAGGGATAGGGCCTTCCTCTGTAACCCAGGCTGGAGTGCAGATAGCAAGATCATAGCTCACTGCAGCCTCAAACTCCTGGCCTCAAGTGATCCTGCCTCAGCCTCCAGAGTAGCTGTGACTACAAGAGCATGCCACCACACCAGCGAAGTCTTTAATTTTTTTGTAGAGAAGGGGTCTCACTATGTTGCCCAAGCTGGTCTTGAACTCCTGACCTCAGGTGATCCACCCGCCTCGGCCTCCCGAAGTGCTGAGATGACAGGCGTGAACCATTGCACCCAGCCCTGATTGTCAATATCTAATCGGGTTCCTCATTCTCCACCATTCCCAGGTGATGTCTGATCACCTTGGTCTGCCTTCACAAGATTCTTGTTAGGTGTGTTTAAGCCCGAATCCTCTCTTATCTCTGATGTAATTTCCTATCCACTTACCCTCAATCAGTGGATCCTTGCTCCTTTTCTATAAATTACCAATTGCCCATGCTGAATTCTGAATTGAGCCCAAATACTCTCCCGCCCTGCCAAACCCACTGCAGTGGTCCCTACACCCACCATGATGCTCCTCCCCCCAATAAAGTGGCCTTATAGTCTTTAACAAATGTCATTTAATATATATGTTTTTAACATCCTATGCATAAAACTCCAGCCAAGTGAGATCCTGATTCCTCTGTGTCTCCAGTTCCCATCAGTGACGAGAGCACAACGCAACCAGGGTTTTGGGGAGCCTTCCATGAAAGCACCTGGAAGCCTGGGGGCTTTTGACACAGATGGGGAAGGGCGGAGGCAGTGGGTCTGAGCAGCATCAGCCTAGAAATGCAGAACTGCCAAAAGAACCCCCCCGCCGCTAAAAGTCAGGACACTTAAAAATAAAATAAAGGTGAATTCCAGGCATGAGCTTTCCACAGGGAAGTGGGGCTTCCCCAACTAGCCCACCTCCCCTTCTCCCCAGGTGCGCAGCCCGCGCCGCCCATCCCGGGCGCGCCGATGCGACCGGAGCCGCGCTCTCTAGGACCCGAGGAGGAAGCGCTGCAGGGAGACGGTGCCTCCAGCGGGTGCTGCCGCGAGCGGCCGGCCGAGGGGCTGGAAATGAAAGTAAAGCGCTCCGGAGCCACATGGACGGAGCTGCCGGGGCGGCGGCGCCGGGAGCAGGATGCGGCCGCCCGTAATTAAATAGCATTTACTCTTATTATTACTAATAATAATAATAACGTAATCATACCTCTAGTCATAGCATACCATTTATCGGGCTCGGCGCAGACCCGCGGGAAGCGCAGCCCGGCGGAGGTGAGTGCTTGGCGCGGCCCGAGCCCGCGGGGCAGAGGCCGGGGCCACCGCGTCCGGGGCCGCCCGCGCGCGACGGTTCGGGGACGCCCGGGCCGGGCTGAGCCGGGCCGGACCGGGGAGGAGGCGCCCAGAGCCCTGTCCAGGCCGGGGCTGCGCGCCGGGCCACCTGGAAAGTGGGATTTTGCAAAAAATAAATTGTCTCTAAACCCCCATTTCCTTCTTTTTTGGGGATCCCGGTCCCCGTGCCCTGCCCCAAAGTTTCTAAGTTACCGTGTGGCCGGGGGCACCTGCCCTGGGGAGACTTGGCCGCCCCTGCAGCCCCCCAGGAGCTGTGTTGGAATTTTCTTGGGGCCTTTCCGGCATGCGGAGCTTCTGGGGTCCCCGGATGCTCTGCCGACTCCCGCCCAGGGGGTCTCGGAGACTGGCAGGGGAGTCGCTGGCAGGCCCCCCCTTTTGTGTTCGCCTTGGTTCCGCAGCACCCGGAGTTGGAGGGGCCCCGGCGAGGGCCGGGGAGCGCGGCCGCCAGACGGGCCACCCCGGTCGGATGCGGCGGCCACGCGAGCCCGGGGATCCGGGGCCTGCAGCCGGGCCCGCGGGAAGGGGGCGGCAGAAAAGGGGGGCGCGGTCTGGGCCTGCTGGGCAGGGGGGCGTTTCCGGTCGCAGGATCAGTTTCTGGGCTCCGAGGCCTGTGGGAGGTCCGTGGCGGTCCAGGGAGTGAGTGCTAGGGGGCTTCGGATGTCGGCTCTGGCGCCTGAGGCGGGGGGTGCCTGATGGGGCTGGGGGCCTGGGAGCCGCGGACCCGGGCCTCATATCCCCATCCTGCCCGCAGCGAGCCTGGGGGCCTCACTCCAGGCTTACTCCCTCCCCCTTTCCTCTCCTTTCTCCTTAAAACTGTGTCTGATTTGGGGGTTTATAAGGCGCCTGGTTGGGGGGGTCTTTCACAGACAAAGCCGTTTTCCCAGGAAAAGAAATGATCATGTAAAAACAGCTCCCTCTGATAGAACCTGATGTCTGTGTTGCCAACAGTGCATCGATGGGGAAGACTAGGGGGCTAGGGCCCTGCGTGGGGGGTCTGGGGGCTCAAAAAAGGGGGCTGGGCCTGAGTGAGGAGGGAGCTGGTGATCAGCGGTTTTGTTTCTCGAGTTGCTAGCTTTGGCGTCAGACTCTGAACCCCAAATTCTTGCCATATTCCTCAGCATCTGCAGTTCAGCCTGATGAAAATAGCAGAATGCAGATCCTTGAATTGTCACACAAATGAGATAATTATAGTACATGTAGCAACCGCGTTGGACACAAAATGCTGGCGGAATCTTTAGTTCTACTACCAATACTCCCCCCTACACACACATACACCCATCCCCCTCCGTGGGGGTCTCCTTTCCCCACGTTCAACTCCCATAGAAGTTGGACTGCCACGACACCTGGTCGACACTCGGATGGAGCACATTTGAGAAGTGGAGAGTCTTAAGGTGGGAAGAAGAAACGTGTGTCCAGGAGGGATAAGATCTGAGGATGGGAGAGACTTTGTTGTCCCTGAGCTGGGATAAAGTTTCTGTTCTGTGGATGCTGGGAGTTCTTAGCTGCTGGCTTTTGTATAGGTTACACAGGAATGTGGATTTTGGTAGATTATTGTGAGGCTAAGAATAGTGGGATTCTTGGTGGGATGTGCTGATCTCTCGAGTCTTAGGTGTAGGAAAACTGAGATGTCAGTTGAGACATGGGTGGAGAATCTGAAAATGATAACCCCTCAATCTGAAAATCATAATCTTTAAATATCACTTTTTAGTTTACAACAAAAGGGCGGCCCGGCGTGGTGACTCATGCCTGGAATCCCAGCACTTTGGGAGGCCGCCGTGGGCGGATCACCTAAGGTCAGGAGTTTGAGACTAGCCTGGCCAATACCGTGAAACCCCGTCTCTACTAAAAATCCAAAAATTAGCTGGATGTGGTGGGGAGTGCCTATAATCCCAGCTACTTGGGAGGCTGAGGCAAGAGAATCGCTTGAACCTGTGACATGGAAGTTACAGTGAGCCAAGATGGTACCATTGCACTCCAGCCTGGCAGACAAGTGCAAGACTGAGTCTTAAAAAAAAAAAAAATCAAAAAAAAACAAAAAGGCTTTCACATGTGTTGGCTCATCTGTCCTCCATAGTAATTGTGTCAGGTAGACATTTTCCAGATGAGAAACCTTAGGCTGAATTGTGAGTCTTGCTGGAAAGTCAGATGGCAGAGGCAGGATTCCCACACAGTTTTCTGGCTCTAAATCGTCACCCTTTCCCAGGGTCCTGGGCTACCTTAGCAAGTGACTTTTCTTTTTCATTTTGAGACAAGGTCTCACTCTGTCACCCAGGCTAGAGTACCTTAGTACAATCGTAGTTCAATCTACCGGGCCCAAGCAATCTTCCTGCCCTGGCCTCCCAAAGGGACTGGGTTACAGGCATGAGCCACCAAGCCTGGCTCAAGTTTCTTTTCTTTCTTCTCTTTCTTCTGCTTCCCACTTTCTCTCTTTTATTCGAGGGAGTCTCACTGGAGTGCAGTGGCTGGAGTGCAGTGGCTCCATCTCGGCTCACCGCAACCTCCCCCTCCTGGCTTCAAGCGATTCTCCTGCCTCAGCCTCCTGAGTAGCTGGATTACAGGCATGTTCACCACACCTGGTTAATTCTTGTATTTTTAATGGAGACAGGGTTTCACCATGTTGGTCAGGCTAGTCTCGAACTGCATCCTCATGATCCGCCTACCTTGGCCTCCCAAAGTGCTGGGATTAGAGGCGTGAGCCACCGCACTCAGCTCTTTCTTTCTTTGAGAGTTTCTCTCTCTGTCACCCAGGCTGGAGTGCAGTGGCATGATCTTGGCTCACTGCAACCTCCCAGGTTCAAGCAATTCTCATGTCTCAGCCTCCTGAATAGCTGGGTCCACAAGCACCCACCACCACACCCGGCTAATTTTTGTATTTTTAGTAGAGACAGGGTCTCGCCATGTTGCTCAAGCTGGTCTTGAACTCCTGGTCTCAACATATCTGCGCATCTTGGTCTCTCAAAGTGCTGGGGTTACAGGCTTGAGCCACCTCATGCCTGTCTGCAAGTTACTTTTCAAGTGCCTCTTGTGTGATGCTGTGGGGAAGGTTTGCGATTGAGTTTGTCATTTATTATCTGGCTGGAAAGAGAAAGTTCACTCTAGTGAACCAGTGAGAACACAAGAATTCTGGGGTCAATGCAGTGGGAGTGGAGAGAAGAGAGCTCAAAGTTATCCGGAAAAGTTAGAGAAGGCTTCTTCCAGGAAGTAGAATTTGAACTTGAAAAAATGGGGAGGCTTGCTAGAGTGGAGAAGAAGGGAATTTCTGGGTTAGCCACAAGTGCTTCTGTGCTGGGAGGTTGACTTATGTTATCTCTAATTGTCACAGTAGCTCCATGAGGGGTGGGCATTGTAATCTCCATTTTGCAGATGAAGAAACTGAGGGCCAGGCGCCGTGGCTCATGCCTGTAATCCTAGCACTTTGGGTGGCCAAGGTGGGTGGATCACTTGAGGTCAGGAGTTCGAGACCAGCCTGGCCAACATGGCAAAACCCTGTCTCTACTAACAATATAAAAATTAGCTGGGCGTAGTGGCACATGCCTGTAATCTCAGATACAGGGATTTGGGAGGCTGAGGCAGGAGAATTGCTTGAATCCAGGAGGCGAAGGTTGGAGTGAGCCAAGTTTGTGCCATTGTTCTCCCGCCTGGGCAACAGAGAGAGACTCTGGCTCAAAAAACAAAAAAGAAAGAAAGAAAGAAAAAAAAAAGAAAGTGAGGAACACAGGATTTGTGTGCCCAGCCCAAGGTCAACCTGAAGGATTTGAATCCAGGCCTCTTGACTCTTAAGTGTGCTCTGCCCTCTGCAGCCACCTTCCTCTCAGATACATAAGCAAGAACAGGGACCAGTTTGTAATGCCAGCACTTTGGGAGGCCAAGGTGAGCTGATCACTTGAGGTCAGGAGTTTGAGACCAGCCTGGCCAACGTGTTGAAACCCCATCTCCACGAAATACACAAAAATTAGCCCGGCCTGGTGGCGTGTGCCTGTGATCCCAGCTACTAGGGAGGCTGAGGCAGGAGAATCATTTGAGCCTGCAGGGTGGAGGTTGCAGTGAGCCAAGATTGTGCCACTGCACTTTAGCCTGGACGACAGAGTGAAACTCCATCTCAAAAAAAAAAAAAAAAAGAAAAAAAACCCCAGAGATCAGATGGTCTGAATTAGCAACTGCAACCAGGGTAGGGGCTCAGGCTGAATGATCAGCAAGCTCCCCAAGCCCAAGGAGTTCTCCTGAACTGGCTACATCCCAGGGCCCTGCAGGACTGGCCCAGTGAAAGCACTGTCATTAGGTCTCTAACTGGAGAAGGCAGGATGGCAGTAGGAGGAGGACTGGTCCCTGAGTGTGTTCAGACTGGATCTGAGCAGGTTCGGTTCCTCAGTGCCTGCTGAGTGCAAACTCAGCACCCTGGAGGAGCTTGGAGCTTGGGATGAGATAGATATGGACCATTAATCTGAGCTTCCCAAGGACAGGAACTGGGTCTGATTCCCCCTCTGTGCCTCCAGCCCCAGAGGTGGTGCCAGGATGACACACTCAGCCATTGTGTTGTCAAATTGAATTATGCCCTAGTGTAGAGGAGAAAGGTTTATTTTGCCCAAGAGTGGAAGGTCTTCCTAGAAGTGCCATTTGAACATCTGACGGATAGGTTGAAAAGCCAGAGAAAAGGTGTTCTAAGCAGAGGCATTGACATGTACAAAGCCGGGGACAGTGCAGCCACAGTCTAGTGGGCAGAGATGACTTTGGGTTCAAGTCAGGCTCTGCCATCGTGATCCCTTCAATTCTCTGGGCCTCAGTTTCCCCTTCAGAAAAGGAGCCCTAAGAGATTTGATGATATTTAGTGATAACCTATGTCTGGGGGTCAGGATAAGAAACTCAGATAAAAGGAGCTAGAGGTATTTTAAAATTTTTATTAATTTAGCAGTCACCAGTCCAGCAATTCTTTAGGCCCTGTTGCAAGTGCTTTTTCCCAAGTTAGCTTCTTTCATTTTATTTTTTGAGATGGAGTTGCACTCTTATCACCCAGACTGGAGTGCAGTGGTGCGACCTCTACTCACTGCATCCTCCGCCTCCCTGGTTCAAGTGATTCTCCTTCCTCTGCCTCATGAATAGCTGGGATTACAGGTGTGCGCCCAGCGAATTTTTGTATTTTTAGTAGAGACAGGGTTTCACCATGTTGGCCAGGCTGGTCTTGAACTCCAGACCCACCCACCTCAGCCTCCCACAGCGCTGGGATTGCAGGCATGAGCCACTGCGCCCAGCCTTTATTTAATTCTTAGAACAGCCCTAGAGGGAGGCACTATAAATATCCCCATTTTACAGGTGAAGAAACTGGCAGAGAGGTTCAGTGAAGCGCAGAAGGGGCAAAGCTGCAGAGCCAACCCAGGATGTCTGGCTCTGGGGTTGGCTTGGTGTGGGCCTGGGAAGGGGCCTCTGAGGAGACCTGAGGTTGTGCGGGTGGAAGGGGTGGGTGGGTGGAGGTGCTACAGCCGGAAGCTGGAGGCTCAGCCTGGGCTGATGAAGTGAGCACTGTGTCAGCTCCCAGGAGCCTCCACAGAAGCCAGCTCCTTTCATCACATTTCATGGCCCCTGGAAAACAAGCTTTTCCTTTCTGTCAGCACCAGCTACAGACTCCTTCCCACTGAATTCATTCCCCCCAGGGAAACTGTTTCTTTGCAGGAGTGTTGGTTGTATTGGTGCCATCTCCCCACCAGGCTATGGAGGCCCAGAGGGAGGAACATTCCTGCATTCAGAACCCTGTCCCTTGAGAAACATCTAGTAACTTCAGTTCTGCAGCATCAGAGTGTCTCAGCATCAGAGGATGAGACAAGAGCTTGGTGGTGATGGTGGTGATACCATAGTAGCCCCCATATTAGTTAACAGCACTGTATACCAGCATTGTGCTTGGCATTTCCTGCACCCTCTCATGAATCCACTTAACAGCTCTTTGAGGCAGAAGCAGTCATTAGCAGCCCCATCTTGTAGTTGAGGAGCCTGAGGCTCAGAGAGACTAAGTAGCACTGCTGAGATCACGCAGTTGACATAGAGAAGGGAGTCATATGAAGCCATTTGACATCTCAGGTCTTAGCTGCCATGCAGGAGACAGCCTTCAAGTTACTTCCAGTTTCCTCAAAGCTGTTTTCTTTTTCTTTTTTTTTTTTTAATAGACAGTTTCTATAAGTTTTTTGTTGTCCAGGCTGGAGTGCAGTGGTGCAATCTCAGCTCACTGGTGCAATCTTGGCTCACTGCAACCCGCGCCTCCCAGGTTCAAGCGATTTTCCAGCTTCACCCTCCTGAGTAGCTGGGACTATAGGTGCATGCCACCATGCCCAGCTAATTTTTGTATTTTTAGTAGAGACAGGGTTTTTCCTTATTGGTCAGGTTAGTCTCAAACTCCCAACCTCCGGTGATCTGCCTGCCTCGTCCTCCCAAAGTGCTGGGATTACAGGCGTGAGCCACCGCACCTGGCAGAAGCTCTTTTCTTATCAGTCTGGAAATTCTAACTACCACCACCACCATTTGTGTCCTGTTGTGTCTAAAGGCTCTCATTAATTATCATGACCATCTTTCGAGGTAAAGTAAGAGGTGTCCCTATTTTTCTGAAGAAAAAGACTGAGGCATCACCCACCTGCTGGCCCCTCCTACCCAGTCCACGCTGCAACTCGGGAAAGAAACAGGGTAATGGATTCTCTGAGACTAAGAACCATGTCTTCCGGTTGGTTTGTGTTTCTGAAGTGCCAGGGCTGGCTGATGATCATTCCTTGAGCACTTCCTGTGAGCACTGTGGGGAAGGTGGGGGCTCTGGCCCTCCTGGGGTTTTCAGAGGTCGCCCTAGTTCAGCTATGATGCTCTTGTTCCCTGAGCTTCCCTCTGTCATGCCTTCTCCCTCCACAGGCCGAGGAACACAGGGCAGGGAGCCCAAAGTCTGGAGTTTTATTCCCAACTCCTGCACATGCTGGCTGCGTGATGGGGGCACGATCTTTTTGTCATTCTTAGCTTCTATCTCCTTTTCTGTGAAATGGCCTACTGATCCAATCGAATCTGCGTCAGGGGTTATAGTTGTCGTGATAATTTAATAGCCTTCAGAATATTCCTGAATCTTCTTCACTGTCTGCCTTGATCCAGGCTTGGACCACTGCAGTAGCCTCCTAACCAATCTTCCAGCATCCTCTCTTGTCATCCATCCTCCCTGCAGTAACCAAAGGGATCTTCTTGCAAGATAAATAAGCTCCTGTCAGCCAGACGTGGTGGCTCACGCCTGTAATATCAGCACTTTGGGAGACTGGAGCGGGTGGATCACGAGGTCAGGAGTTCCAGACCATCCTGGCCAACGTGGTGAAACCCTGTCTCCACTAAAAATAGAAAAATTAGCTGGGCATGGTAGTAGGTGCCTGCTGTAATCCAGCTACTCAGGGGGTGGTACAGCAGGAGAATCACTTGAAACCGGAAGGTGGAGGTTGCAGTGAGCTGAGATTGTGCCACTGAACTTCAGCCTGAGCAACAAGAGTAAAACTCCGTCTCAAAAAAATAAATATAAATAAATAAATAAGCTCCTGTCACTCCAGTGCTGAAAACTCTCCCACAGTTTCCTGACTCACGCAAAACACAGCCCTGGTTCCTGGCATGGCCTGTGAGTGGCTCTGGGACCAGCCTCCCCTGCGCCTTGCACTTTACCTCCCATGTGGCTTGCCCTTGCTCAGGTGCTGCAGCCATGCTGGCCTTCTGAGTTTTCCTGGAACATTAACACCTTGTTCCCTCCTCAGGGCCATTGCCTGTACCCTGCTCCCTCCTAGGTAGGTGCCCTCTTACCCTACCTCCCATCTTCCATGGCTGGCTCTTTGTCTCTCTTAAATGCCAGCTTCCTCTTAAGGGCCTGCCCTAAACTCCCAGTCTGCTTTCTTTCTTTTTTTCTTTTTTTGAGTGCAGTAGTGCATTCTTGGCTCACTACAACTTTGACCTCCTGCGTTCAAGCGATTCTCCTGCCTTAGCCTCCTGAGTAGCTAGGTTTATAGGTGCCCACCACCACGCCCAGACTAATTTTTGTATTTTTTAGTAGAGATGGGGTTTCATCATGTTGGCCAGGCTGCTCTTGAACTCCTGGCCTCAAGTGATCTGCCCACCTTAGCCTCCCAAAGTGCTGGGATTACAGGGGTGAGCCACTGCGCCTGGCCCTATTGTACTTTCCATCACTCCATGCCATGTTTCCTGCTTCAGCTTCCTTGTGACTCTGATCTCTATTTTTACTTGTCGTGTGCATTTCATGCTGATTTATTTGTCTTCCCACCCAAGGATGACAAGCTCCCCCAGGCCAGGGACTTTATTAACCGTGTTCCCTTAGCACCTGGTAGGGCCCCTTGCTGAATAAATGAATAACAGGTTGGCCACAGAATAGCCCTTGCCAAGTATTAAAAAATAAACTCTGGGTGACCAGAGTCACCCAGAGGCCCATAGCCCAGGACTGGGCAGAGAAACTGCAAAGAAATCAGCATTGACTGAATGAAAATTTATAGGATAATTATGTCCATTGTGAGCTGGGCGCCGTGGCTCACGCCTGTGATCCCAGCAGTTTGGGAGGCCAAGATGGGCGATCACCTGAGGTTGAGAGTTCGAGACCAACCCTACCAACATGGAGAAACCCCGTCTCTACTGAAAATACAAAAATTGGGTGGTGGCTCATGCCTGTAATCCCAGCTATTTGGGAGGCTGAGGCAGGAGAATCGCTTGAACCCAGGAGGCGGAGATTGCCATGAGCCGAGATGGCACCATTGCACTCTAGCCTGGGCAACAAGAGTGAGACTGTGTCTCAAAAAAAAAAAAAATTATGCCTGTAATTTTTTTTTTTCCAGCAAGCAGAGCAGCGCTGCAAACTCTTGATGCCATGGGTGCACCACAAGGATTTCCAGCTCCCTGGGAGCAGGAGCAGTGACTAATCAGCTTCTCAAGGGGAGCAAAGTACACCACAGTGTTAAGCAGTCCCTCTGAGCTATGGGCCTCTGGGTGACTCTGGTTTATTTTTTAATACTTGCCTATAATTTCCAAAGCTTTTACAATGATCTTCTGTTACTTTTTTTTTTTTTTTTGAGACAGAGTTTTGCTCTTGTTGCCCAGACTGGAGTGCAGTGGTGTGCTCTTGTCTCATGATAGCCTCTGCCTTCAGTTTTGAAGTGATTCTCCTGCCTCAGCCTCCCTAGTAGCTGGAATTACAGGCATGAGCCGCCATGTCTGGCCAATGACCTTCTGCTACTTTCTGTTTTAAAAAGGGAGTTAGTAGTTTTTAAGCATCTTACTTTATTTTTTATTTTATTTTATTTTATTTTTGAGACGGAGTTTCACTCGTTACCCAGGCTGGAGTGCAATGGCGCGATCTCGGCTCACCGCAACCTCCGCCTCCTGGGTTCAGGCAATTCTCCTGCCTCAGCCTCCTGAGTAGCTGGGATTATAGGCACGCGCCACCACGCCCAGCTAATTTTTTGTATTTTTAGTAGAGATGGAGTTTCACCATGTTGACCAGGATGGTCTCGGTCTCTTGAGCTTGTGATCCACCTGCCTCGGCCTCCCAAAGGGCTGGGATTACAGGCGTGAGCCACCGCACCCAGCAGCATCTTACTTTAAGCACCACATCTGGTGGGTCTTGATGAAGAAGTTGGAGCAGGGCCGGCACACCTGTAATCCCAGCACTTTGGGAGGCCAAGGTGCATGGATCACTTGAGGTTAGGAGTTCGAGACCAGCCTAGCCAACATGGTGAAACCCCATCTCTACTAAAAATACAAAAAAAAAAAAAAAATAGCTGAGTATGGTGATGCACGCCTGTAGTCCTAGTTATTCAGAGGTTGAGGCAGGAAAATTGCTTGAACCTGGGAGGTAGAGGTTGCAGTGAGCCAAGATCAAGCCACTGCACTCTAGCCTGGGTGACAGAGGAAGACTCTGTCTCAAAAAAAAAAAAAAAAAAAGCTGGAGCCCAGGCTCCTGGAGACAGGGATGTGGGTTTCAACTATTCCTGCTCAGTTTGGCCCCAGGTTGTGAGGAAAGCAAGACAAGATTATTTTGTAAGCAGAATGCTGCTGCAGGGAAGAGGAGCATGCTTTGCTACTGACTCTTAGTTTAGTTTATGGGGTAGGGACCAGGGAGTTGGGGAGGTCTGGGGAAGTTTCCCACACTTTGGTTTCTGTTCAAGGTGGCCAGATGACTAGAACACAAGCTGCAGGCTGCCATTCCACATTCATTCCTGGAGCCAGGGGCACTGCCAGTAGCTCCCGCTTTCTTCCTCAGCAGCAGTGTGGCCTTGGGAGAGTCACAGATCCCCTCTGTGAAAAGTGGGGTAATTAACACCCACCTTTGAGGTGATTGTGTGGATAAATAATAGGATTCCTTAAAATAGGGCTTCTAAATCTTTTCAGACCTTTTTTTCTTTTTGAGACCTGTCATGTTTTCTTTTATTTTTATTTTTTATTTTATTTTATGTTTTTTTGTGATGGAGTCTCACTTTGTTGCCCAGGCTGGAGTGCAGTGGCACAATCTTGGCTCACTGCAACCTCTGCCTCCTGGGTTCAAGCAATTCTCCTGCCTCAGCCTCCCGAGTAGCTTGGAATATAAGCGTATGCTACCACACCTGGCTAATTTTCATATTTTTAGTAGAGACGGGGTTTTACTGTATTGGTCAGGCTGGTCTTGAACTCCTGACCTCGTGATCCGCCCGCCTTGGCCTCCCAAAATGCTGGGATTACAGGCATGAGCCATACCCGGCCAACCTGTCATGTTTTTAAATGTATAAAGTGCCAGCCTAGGTGACATGGCAAAACCCTGTCTCTACAAAACTTACAAAAAGTCAGCCAGGCATGGTGTTGCCTGGTGTGTAGCCTGTGTTCCCAGCTATTCAGGAAGCTGAAGGTGAGAGGATCTGTAGACGCCAGGAGGCAGAGATTGTAGTGAGCTGAGATCATGCTACTGCAGTCCCGCCTAGATGGCAGAGCAGGACCCTGTCTCAAAAACAAAAGTGTAGGCCGGGCGCGATGGCTCACGCCTGTAATCCCAGCACTTTGGAAGGATGAAACACAGGAAGATCACGAGGTCAGGAGTTTGAGACCAGCCTGGCCAACCAAGTGAAACCCCGTCTCTACTAAAAAGATACAAAAAATTATCTGGGTGTGGTGGTGGGTGTCTGTGTAATCCCAGCTACTTGGGAGGCTGAGGCCAGAGAATCACTTGAACTTGGCGGGGCGGAGGTTGCAGTGAGCAGAGATCGTGCCACTGCACTCCAGTCTGGGCGACAGTGCAAGACTCTGACTCAGACAAATAAACAAACAAACAAAAACTATTAAGTGAAACACACAGCATTACAAAGGAAAACAGTTATCTTGGGTTATAGTATCAATTAAAAAACCAGATCTAGCAGTCTAATGTAACTACTCTAATTTCAGAGGTGATAAGGGTGAACATTTCATTACATCTGCAGTAACTGAAATGTGATAGGAAAAGATTCTGGCGGTGACTGGGTCACAGGTGGCTTAAAGATATTCCTGCCATGCGTTGCCAACATTCATCATTGGAAGGAGTGCTAAAGAGCACTGAGGTGTTAGTGAAAGCCAGGTTGTAAACGTTTTCCTTGAGTTCTCTCCATTTAGAATCCCTGCCATAGAAGGTACTTGACATAATGCAGGTAACCCCCAGAAGTGAGGTATGACTCCTCCCTGACCACCTTGGAGCAAAGGGTCCTCAGGGTGGGCACACATGCCATGTGAGGACCGTGGGGAAGGGCTATCTGCAGGCCTGGAATGCAGACTAATAGAGTTAAGGATGGCAAAATTAGACCTTTCCTGGTCTCTCCAAGGAAGCCATCAAGAGCCCAGTGAGTCAGGAGAAGTGCCGGGTGTCTTTAGAGATGACATAACCTCACATAGTGTTCGTGTGCTGTGTGCCATGTCTGCAGTCTGGACTGACTGCCACTCTTTCATTAAACCTGGGAGAGTGAGTGCAAGGGGGTGGGGTGTGCCTGGAGGCAGCCTGGTGGTGGGGGGAGTAGGGATGAGGTGGAATGGGGGAGGGGTGGGGGTGGGGAGAGGAGGACTGTCAGGTAGACAGGTGACAGAGTGTGGGCTCTAGAGGCCAACTGCCAGGTCAAATCCCAGCTCCATCATCATTTACCAGCTGTGTTAACTGTGGCAGGTTGTTTCACCTCATTGTGCCTTAGTTTCCTCATCATAAGATGGGGAAGTAATGGTACTTTCTTATGGGATGTTGTGAGGATTATTATATTTAAAGCTTTCAGAGTAGTTTCTGGTAAGAGAAAGAACTTAACAAATGATGGCTGAGGCTGGGTGTAGTGGCTCACGCCTGTCATCCTAATTCGTAAGAAGGCCTAGTTGGGAAGATTGCTGGAACAGAGGAGTTCAAGGCCAGCCAAGCAACAAAGTGAGACACTATCTCTACTAAAAATTAAAAATTAACCAGGTGCAGTGGCTTGTACTCCAGTT
Source organism: Callithrix jacchus (assembly GCF_049354715.1). Lineage (NCBI taxonomy): Eukaryota > Metazoa > Chordata > Mammalia > Primates > Cebidae > Callithrix > Callithrix jacchus. Next base: position 192,125,019 of record NC_133502.1, read on the forward strand.
ATTCCAGGAGCTGAGGCAGGAGAATCACTTGAGCCAGGATGTTGAAGCTGCAGTGAGCTATGATGGTGCCATTGCACTCCAGCCTGGGTGACAGAGTGAGAACCTGTCTCTTTAAAAAAAAAAAAGAAAGAAAGAAAGAAAGAAATGGGCCAGGCATGGTGTCTAATGCCTGTAATCCCAGCACTTTGGGAGGCTGAGGTGGGTGTATCACTTGAGGTCAGGAGTTTGAGACTACCCGACCAACCTTGTGAAACCCAGTCTCTACCAAAAATACAAAATTAGCTGGGTGTGGTGGCGCATGCCTGTAATTCCAGCTACTCAGGAGGCTGAGGCAGGAGAATTGCTTGAACCCAGGAGGCAGAGGTTGTGGTGAGCCAAGATGTGCTATTGCGCTCCAGCCTGGGCAAGGGAGCAAAACTCCATCTCAAAAAAAAAAACATGACTAATAGCATCCTCACTGTTTTTCTAAGATCCATGAGCTCTGCCTACTCAAAATAGGTTTCCCGAAGTTTCTTTTTCTTTTCTTTCTTTCTTTCTTTTTTTTTTAAAAACGGGGTTTCACCATGTTGGTAAGGCTGGTCTTGAACTCCCAACCTCAGATGATCCTCCCGCCTTGGCCTCCAAAGTTCTTGGACTACAGGCGTGAGCCACCACGCCCGGCCTTTTCTTTTCCTTTTGATATGGAGTTTCGCTCTGTCACCCAGGTTGGAATGCAGTGGTGCAATCTCAACATCCACCTCCTTGGTTCAAGTGATTCACTTACCTGAGCTTCCTGAGTAGCTGGAATTACAGGCACCCGCCACCATGCCCAGATACTTTTTTGTACTTTTAGTAGAGACAGGGTTTCACCACAATTGGCCAACCTAGTCTTGAACTCCTGACCTCAAGTGATCCATGCATCTCAGCTTCCCAAAGTGCTGGGAGTACAGGCAAATGAGCCGCTGCACCCGGTCCCCCAACTGTTTATTTGGGCTGCTTAAAGATGAATCAGATACAGTGTCTGCCTTCAAGGAGCTCACAGTTTAGGGAGAGATGGTGACATAAGTACATAGTTTCAGTTATTGAGGATGAGCACAGTGGTTGCAGTGAGCTTGGGGTACTGTGCACAGTAGTGGTTGGGGAAAGAAGCCTTCCTGGTAGAGGAGCCACCTTGGCTGAGCTTTAGAGAAGTGGTGGGCATTAAGCCAGGGTGGGAAGCAGTGGGCATGGAGGATGCCCCACTTAGCTGGCAGCTTGGACGGGAAGCCGGACGGTCCACTGTTGCAGGAGTATGACTTTCCAGGCAGGCTGTGGGGCAGAAAGAGGCCAGACATGCCCTGTGGTACTGCATGAACCAGGATGAGAGCTCGGACTTTGTTCTCCTAGTAGTGTTGTCATGGAAATTCCTGTTTGTTTTTAACCTTTTATTCACAAGAAGTTACAAAAATAGTACAAAGAATTCCCTTTACCTAGCTTCCCTGAATAATGATATCCTGTATGGTCCAGAAAATTGGAATTGGTACATTACCAGGCTATAGTGCTTATTTAGTTTTCACCCTTTGTTTTGAGACGGAGTCTTGCTCTGTCACCCAGGCTAAAGTGCAGTGACACGATCTCAGCTCACTATAACCTCCGCCTCCTGGGTTTAAATAATTCTCCTGCCTCAGTCTCCCGAGTAGCTGGGATTACAGGCACATGCTGCCATGCCCAACTAATTTTTGTATTTTTGGTAGAGATGGGGTTTCACCATGTGTCTAGGCTGGTCTTGAACTCTTGACCACAAGTGATCTGCTCGCTTTGGGCTCCCGAAGTGCTGGGATTGCAGGCATGAGCCACCGTGCCTGGCCTACCCTTTTTTTTTTTTCTGAGACAGTATCTTGCTCTGTCATCCAGGCTGGAGCGCAGTGACAATTAGGGCTCACTGCAGCCTCAACCTCCTGGACTCAAGTGATCTTCTTACCTTAGCCTCTCAAGTAGCCGGAACCATAGGTATGTGCTGGCTCTGAGGAGGGAGAGCATCACTGTCTTCACTCACCTGAAGTCATTTGTTCCAGGCATGGCCCCACCTGCTGACTGCAGGCTTTGTGACCTCTCTTAGCCTCATTTTCCTCATCTCTCAAATGTGGTCTCATTGTGGCCCAGTCCTCAGGGTCATCAGTTGGGATTGGATGAAATGCAGGGGATGATAGTGATTTCGTAAACTGTCACATGTAGACTTCCAGAAGGCTTCCCCACCCTGACACCAGTAAACCAACTCCTATTCATCCCTTGAAGCTCAATTTAAATGTTGCCCCCTTTGAGGAGCTTCCACTTTCTTTGTGCCTCCTCCCAGCCTGTGTTTACTACAGAAGTCTGGTTTGGGATGGAGCTATTGGAATATCTGTCCATGTCTCTGACTAGATTGTGAGGTCTGGCCAGGAAGCAGGAAGCCCAACTTTCTCATCTGCGTGTAGTGGACATATATCAAATGTCAGATTGAATGTCCAGCATGGGGATTCTGAGGTACTAATAGCCACCATTTATTAAGTGCCTGCTGTGTCCTAGGCCCTGAAATGAGCACCTCCTATGTGTTAATCCTGGCCAAGAGCACCCTGTGTCCCCGCTGTGTTGCAGAGCAGGAAACTGTAACTTAGAGAGACAGACGAGGCCGGGCGCGGTGGCTCACACCTGTAATCCCAGCACTTTGGGAGGCCGAGGCGGGTGGATCACGGGGTCAAGAGATTGAGACCATCCTGGTCAACATGGTGAAACCCCGTCTGCACTAAAAAATACAAAAAATTAGCTGGGCATGGTGGCACGTGCCTGTAATCCCAGCTACTCAGGAGGCTGAGGCAGGAGAATTGCCTGAACCCAGGAGGTGGAGGTTGCGGTGAGCCGAGATCGCGCCATTGCACTCCAGCCTGGGTAACAAGAGCAAAACTCTGTCTCAAAAAAAAAAAAAAAAAAGAGAGAGACAGAGGAACGTGTGGAGGGTCATTCAGCCAGTCAGCTGGGGGATCAGAGAGGTGAATAAATGGCCAGGCTGTGTGAGAAGCATTCGCACCATCAGGAGCAGCGAACGTTTATTCCCTGGCACAGGCTTCAGGCCTTGTGGACTTTACTGCTCAGAGTGGCTATGGCAATATTGGTAACTTTTTTTTTTGGAGACAGAGTCTTACTCTGTCACCCAGGCTGGAGTGCAGTAGCACAATCTCGGCTCACTGCACCCTTCGCCTCCCGGGTTCAAGCAATTCCTGCCTCAGCCTCCTGAGTAGCTGAGATTACAGGCACGCGCCACCATGCCTGACTAATTTTTTTTTGTATTTTTAGTAGAGGCAGGGTTTCACCATCTTAGCCAGGCTGGTCTTGAATTCCTGACCTTGTGATCCACTCGCCTCGGCCTCCCAAAGTGCTGGGATTACAGGTGTGAGCCACCGCGCCTGGCCCAGTGTTGGTAACTGTTAAGTCTTCTCAGACTCTAGGGCTGGAGGACAGATGTGGCAGTGTTTCTCTCTGACCACTGTGGATTTATGGGAGAGCCATGGGGCTGAACAGGGCCTGAGAGGGTAATGGGGCCATTTCTCCTTGTGGCATAAGCCGCTGTGGGTGCCAGCAGAGATTCGGGTGAAGTGAATCATCAGAGGCTCCGGGCAGCAGAGTTTTGTAAGACCCCCATGCTATACTTGAGGTTGGCAGGGCTGTGAGGAGGCTGGTCCAGTCATCTGGGATAGACAGCCACCGCAGGTGGTGGTAGGCGGTGTGGGATTGTGACCCAGGTCAACATGGGAGGGTTTGGTGGCCACTGGCCATGGCTGTGTGCTATGGTGCTGGCAGTCAGGTGCATAGGGGCCTTCTCCCCTCCCGCCACTTCCCCAGTTTGTGCGGGACTGTGCTGTGTGGTAACTGGGTGCATCCTCACCTCCCCTGTGAGATCAGTGCTCTTCCAGGTCAGGGACTGACCACTGCCCCCACCCGTGGCTCCCCAGCTCCCAGTAAACATTGGACAAATGAGTGTCCCATGGGTTCAGTTAATGAGATCAGGAGAGACTAGGTGCAGGGGTTAGGCTCTGCAGGGTGGTGGGATTTCACTCAAGGGTGGAGCGGAGCCTGCTGCATTGGTGGAAGGAACCATGAGAGCGAAGGCCAGGAGGCAGGAAGACCACCAGCAGCCTGTTGGAGCCTGGGCCTGGAGTCTGGTATGGGGAAGATGAGGGCTAGTTTCACAAACAGGGGAGCCGAGGACAGAGAGACTAACCCAGAGGCCTGCTGGGCAGGGAGTGGGCAGCCAAGGGCCACAACTGCTAGCTTCCTGTACTAGGATGGGGTCACAGTAGTCATGTCCATCCCAGGGAATGCTTGCAGAGCTTTCTTTTTTTTTTTTTTGAGACGGAGTTAAGCTCTTGTTGCCCAGGCTGGAGTGCAATGGCGCGATCTCAGCTCACCGCAACCTCCGCCTCCTGGGTTCAGGCAATTCTCCTGCCTCAGCCTCCTGAGTAGCTGGGATTACAGGCATGTGCCACCATGCCCAGCTAATTTTTTGTATTTTTAGTAGAGACGGGGTTTCACCATGTTGACCAGGATGGTCTCGATCTCTTGACCTTGTGATCCACCCGCCTCAGCCTCCCAAAGTGCTGGGATTACAGGCTTGAGCCACCGCACCCAGCCTGCAGAGCTTTTTCTAAGGGGCAGAGCAGTGTTTGGTGACGCATTTTCCTGTGACTGTGGGACTGTTGATCTGTGCTGGGCACCCTGTCCATGGTGGCTCCTGAACTCTCAGCATGGCTGATGCAGCAAGAGCTGCTGTTAGCCTTACTTTCTCGGTAGGAGACAGAGGCCCAAATTCACACCATGAGTGTGAGCACTTGGCTTCACGCCCAGGCCTCTCTGGGTCCAGAGCCCTGAACCAAGGCCTTCCAAGGCCAACAGATGTGTGGTGGGCACATGTCAAGGCCTGACCAATTCAAGGGCTGCTTTATCTATTGGACTGAAAGCTCCCTCCAGGCAGCGACTATGTCAGAATCACCTCTGGCATCCCCAAAACTGGTCTAGCCCAGGCCCCTTGTGGACTAAATGGCAAGGACTGACCAGCCAGAAGATGGGCTGTGGAAAGAGGGAGGAAGCTGAGATGGCCCCCAGGTCTGGAGGCCTTCTCTGGGCCAGGCTTCCCGTTCTGCCTGAGTGCAGGTGACATGTGTGCACTGTGGCATCTGCTGCGTGGCATTCCTCCCTGCAGACATCGCCAGGGCCATCAGCTGAAAGGTCTAGCCTTACAGGGTCCTTAGAGCCCCTCTCTGCTGGTGTGGAGATGAGAAACTGTAGAAATAAAAGACACAAGACACAGATAGAGAAAGGAGAGTTTCCACCCAGGGGTCCACTGCTAACCAAAGCATGGAGTCCGGCAGTGGCCCCGAGTATCCGCACACTCTGACTTTTATTGAGTACAAAGCTGGGGGCAGGGTAGGTAGGACGTGGCATTGGTGGTCAGTGATAGGGTCAAGTACATCACGTGTTGTATAGGTAGGGGCCCAAGGCTTTCTAGTAGTCAAGATGAGGTAAGGAGCATAATGCATCAGCACTTTTCCATACTTGTCAAGAAAGAACAAAGACATTAAGATTTATATTACTTTTACTGATTATCTCTTCTAAGAAAAAAGGAACCAGGTGCAGAAGCGGAACATGAGAGTGGACATGGAATGTGACTGCTGAAGCACAGCATCACAGAGAGACAATTAAGCCCCCAGATGTCTGTGGGGCTCCCTGACAGCCATCAGGCCTACCACAAGAACTTGGAGGAATGGAGTTTTCTCCTAACTCCTCCGTCCTCTGGGGAAGGAGACCTCTCTGACATCTCCTTCTGCAGCTTGCTAAATGGTGCTGCAGCATAGGTGCTATCCAGCAGCGCCCTCCGGCAGTTCCTACACAGGCATGACAGAGGGCTTAAAGCATCTTGGGTCATTCCTTTCATAATGTCACCCCAGGTTCACACTTCCAGACCTGAGAGGCATTAGTAAAAGAACTAAGATCACCTATGAATAACTAAGATCATATATGAATAACTAAGATCACATATGAATGACTAAGATCACCTATGAATAACTACTATGGTTATATCTCTAGTTATTTTCTTCTTCATTATTTATATGGGAATAGGCTGAGGCTTCTGACTCCTGCCTCGGCACTTATGGGGTTTCCCCTCAACAATCAGCCATACACAGAGGGGCTGCCAGTGCATGTAAAAGGAAGCATGTCCTGGGGTTCAAATCCTGCCTCCGCCATATGCCAGCTCATAGACGGGGCTCCCTGAACTTGTTTCCTCCTTGGTAAAAAAAAAAAAAAAAAAAAGCCAGGCGTGGTGGTGGTGGTGTAATCCCAGCTACTCAGGAGGCTGATGCAGGAGGATCACTTGAACCCGGAAATGGAGGTTGCAGTGAGCCAAGATCACACCACTGGCCACTGCACTCCAGCCTGGATAAAAAAAAAAAAAAGCTTTTCCTGGCCGGGCGCGGTGGCTCAAGCCTGTAATCCCAGCACTTTGGGAGGCCGAGGCGGGTGGATCACGAGGTCAAGAGATTGAGACCATCCTGGTCAACATGGTGAAACCCCGTCTCTACTAAAAATACAAAAAATTAGCTGGGCATGGTGGCACATGCCTGTAATCCCAGCTACTCAAGAGGCTGAGGCAGGAGAATTGCCTGAACCCAGGAGGCGGAGGTTGCGGTGAGCTGAGATCGCGCCATTGCACTCCAGCCTGGGTAACAAGAGCAAAAAAAATAAAATAAAAAATAAGCTTTTCCTTGAACTTGAGGGTGTCCCATGCAGTATTGTAGCTCAGTACTGTGTGGGAAAGAGCAGGTGGACTCTATGCACCTTGTTCCTTGAGGGCACCACTCAGTCTCAGAGTCCAGGGGCTGTGGGTATGGAGGATAGTGCCCTCAGGGTGGTCATCGCTCTCAGGATGGTCGTCACCCTCAGGGACTCCTTTCCCAACCTGGGAAAGGGAATGAGAGTGGGAGTAAGAGCACCCAATCACAGGCCCCGTAAAGTTGGGGTGGCAGATGGCAACCCTGCTCTTGCTGACCAAGTGATGGACTGTGTTCTTTCCCCCAGAGACTGATGGAGAGACAGAAACGGAAGGCGGACATCGAGAAGGGGCTGCAGTTCATTCAGTAAGCCTGCACACGGTCTGGGCTGGGCGGGGCGGCTGGGAGGGCAGGTGTGGGGTCTCTGAGAGCCATGCCCTCCCAGCGCTACCTTTTCTTCTGCTGAGTCTTTACTGCCAAGGCTCCTGTGTGCGCTGGGTGTGGGGAGGTGGGAGGAGCCAGGACAGAACTGGCGTGGTCGGGGTGTGAACTCTACATACACACACGGTCCCTGGCCCTGGTTACCCTTTGGTCTTGTCCAGTAGATAATTCTACCCTCACCCTTCACATTTGCACTCCCTGTTAATTCTCTTGCATGGCTGCACGAGTCTTCTGATAAATCAATAGTCCCTGCTATGGAGCATTTACAATCTCAGTCTCTGTGCTGAAACCTTCACACCTGTGTCTTCTTTGAGACAGACTCTCCATGTTGCCCTAGTTGGAGTGCAGTGGTGCTCCTGACTTCCTGGGCTCAAGCAGTCCTCCTGCCTCCACCTTTCTTGTAGTTGAGGCCATAGGTGCACACCACCACACCCAGCTAATTTTTTTGTTTTTTGAGACAAAGTCTTGTTCTGTCACCCAGGCTGGAGTGCAGTGGCATTATCTTGACTCCCTGTAACCTCTGCCTCCCAGGTTCAAGCAATTCTCCTGCCTCAGCCTCTCGAGTACCTTGGGATTACAGGCATGTGCCGCCATTCCAGGCTAATTTTTGTATTTTTAGTAGAGATAGGATTTCGCCATGTTGGCCAAGCTGACTCGACCTCCCAAAGTGCTGGGATTACAGGCGTGAGCCACTGCACCAGGCCAATTAAAAAATTTTTTTTTAGAGAGAGGGTCTTGTCATGCTGCCCAGGCTGGTCTCAAACTCCTGGGCTCAGGTGATCCTCCTGCCTCAGCCTCCCAAAGTGCTGGGATTACAGACATGAGCCACTGTGCCCGGCCCATCCATCACCTATTTAATCTTCACAACAGCCCAGTAAAGTAGGTAGCCTTATTTCCATTTTGCAGCTGAGGCTCAGAGAAGTTAAGCAACTTGTTTAAAGTCACGGAGCTATTGAGGAATAGCATTCTAGCCCAGGCCTGGCTGACTCCAAAACTTACATTTTTTTGGTGTTTTTTTTGAGATGGAGTCTCGCTCTGTCGCCCAGGCTGGAGTGCAGTGGCACAATCTCGGCTCACTGCAACCTCCATCACCCAAGTTCAAGTGATTCTCCTACCTCATCCTCCTGACTAGCTAGGACTGCAGCGTGTGCCACCACGCCCAGCTAATTTTTTGTATTTTTAGTAGAGACAGGGTTTCGCCATGTTGACCAGGACGGTCTTGATCTCTTGACCTCGTGATCCACCCGCCTCAGCCTCCCAAAGTGCTGGGATTACAGGCTTGAGCCACCGCGCCTGGCAGAATATTTTGAGTAACCTTTTTTCTTATTCCTCTTGAATAGATTCTCAGAGACATATTTATCACAACACTAATGAAGAATAGGCACTGTTGCCTCTCACTTGCACAGGCCCCTTCCGAGGCCCTGGAAGGCATGCACTCTTACAATCCTGTGTTCATAATTTCGTGGTTTTTTTCTTAAATAGGGCTCCCCATAAAACTGGAATTTGCCTCTGTATACCCTTATATACTCCCCATTTTTGTTTCCACACAAACCTATAAAACACTCCTTGCCTTTTCTTTTTTTAATTTTTTTGAAACAGAGTCTCACTCTGTCACCCAGGCTAGAGTGCAATGGCATCCTCTCGGCTCACCGCAACCTCTGTCTCCCAGATTCAAGCGATTCCTGCTTCAGCCTCCCAAGTAGCTGGGATTACAGGTGTGTGCCACCACGCCCGGCTAATTTTTTTTTGTAATAGAGGCGGGGTTTCACCATGTTGGCCAGGCTGGTCTCAAACTTCTGACCTTAGGTGATCCACCAACCTCGGCCTCCCAAAGTTCTGGGATTACAGGTGTCTACGCCTGGCAAATTTTTTTTTTTTTTTTTTTTTTTGAGATGGAGTTTCGCTGTTGTTACCCAGACTGGAGTGCAATGGCGTGATCTCGGCTCACCGCAATCTCCGCCTCCTGGGTTCAGGCAATTCTCCTGCCTCAGCCTCCTGAGTAGCTGGGATTACAAGCACGCACCACCATGCCCAGCTAATTTTTTGTATTTTTAGTAGAGACGGGGTTTCACCATGTTGACCAGGATGGTCTCGATCTCTTGACCTTGTGATCCACCCACCTCGGCCTCCCAAAGTGTTGGGATTACAGGCATGAGCCACGGCACCTGGCTACTCCTTGCCTTTTCTTTTCTTTTCAATGGAGTGTCCCTGTGTTGCCCAGGCAGGTCTCAAACTGCTGGGCTCAAGCAGTTTTCCTACCCCAACCTCCCAAATAGCGGGATTGCAGGTGCGTGCAGTTGTGCCCAGAGTACCCCCTTGCCTTTTCTCACCCACGTCACCACAGACTGTATCCCTTTTCACATGCCCTTGGTATCCATGCTGCTCTCACAGAGTGAGTATTCATATTGACAACATGCTTTCCTTCCTCAGCCCATAGTGCAGTCACTTTCCTGGCTGCTTCCAGAGGGTGTCCGGTGCTGGGCCGATTTGATTAGGTGATCGGGGAGCACCTCGAGCATGGCCCCAGGTGTAGCATCCCTTCCCTGGGCTGTTGGCCAATCCCACCTTCTGCCATGGCTGGGAGTTTGCAAACCCTCCTCAGGCTCGGTCATCAGAGCTGCTGCCAGCTCATCTCTGTTCATGGGCGGCTGATCCTCTCCCATTTTGGGGAGCAAGGGTTTGATTTTGGGGAAGCATTCAAGTTTATTAGGGGCCAGTCTGCTGAACAAGGTGACTTCAACCACTGCTATCTTCTGTAAGAAGAGTTCTGTGTCCCCAGCCTCAGTCACTGAATTCTGCAGAGCTGGGTCCCCAACCCAGTTATCCCACTTCCCCTACAGAATCATTGTGAGGGTTAAGAGGCCAGGTGGTACTTGGGGTGAATGTTCGCTCTTGTCACCTCCTCCTTTCCAAAGGGGAGTTCTAAGAAGGCCCAGCAACAGGGCAGCCTCCCCGAACCCATCCGTTGGCCTCCTAAGGCTTTGTAGGAAGCACATTGGGACTTGCTGCTTTTCACATCAGTCCCACTGTTTTGGCCCCATTCCTGCTACACTATGTTGGTACATGTGTGCTTCGTGTGCTTAGCACAGCACACTCAGAGCATAAGTGAATTGGGACAGGTGGGTTGGTCCCAGCTTGCAGAGGACCTTAAGATATCTTAGGACCAGGCATGACTTATTACATGTGGAGCCAGTGCTGGAAGAGGGGAGGCTGAAGGTAGGAGGCCAGGAGGGCAGTGATGGAGTCCCCGTAGGGGCAGCAGAGGGGATGGACACTGCAGTAGTATAGCGTGGGAGCGCAGGGCTGGGGTCCAGCCATGGAGAGGCAAGTGAGAGGCGGGCTGGTGAGCCTCAGTGTCACAAATGGGGATGCCTTCCACACACACGTGCACACAGAGACCTCCTGGCGCCACGCCTCTGCCCACCTCTTGTGCACTAGCCAAGGCCGCTCTTTCCTGCCTAGGTGTTGGCGGCTGGCATTTCCAGGCAATGGAAAGATACCCCCAGCTCTGCCTCCGATGCCTTCCTGCTGCATGGCCTTGGGCAAGTCCCTGTGCCACTCTTGAGTGTCTGTTTTTTCCTTTGTGGAATGAGGGGCCAAGAGACAAAGCCCAGCTTCCCTTCCAGCCTGGCCATTGAGCCCATTGGAGAGATGAATCTCAGTTCTCCTGGCTGACACCCTCTTTCACACCTAGAATGATTTGTTGAGTCCAGCATGAGGGGCTGACAGGCTTGCTGAAGACCTAGCATTGGCTGGGGGCGTGTGTGTTATGTGGGAGTGGACAGGGGAGGGGCCTGAGGTAGACTCCCCATGCCTCAGTGTCTGTGGGCCTGTGGTCTTGGGTTAGGTTTGATGGGGCGTGGTCCTTCCCAGGGCCTATGCTAGATGTTGATTCCCTGACAACGCTCATGCTTCCTGTCTTTTCCTGCCTGCTCCTGTCCCTGCCACTCCTGCTACAGCAGCTCCTGCGCCATCCTCTCCCTCCTGGCCTTGAGCTGCTACTGGAGCCTTCCCCTGCCCTGCCTGGGCCAGAGTGTGATTTTCCTCTTCTTGTCCTTTTCTAGTCCTGGGGGCCTCCTAGACCCTAGCGTGTCTCCTCCCTCCTTCCCTCATGGAACTGAGAAAGGGCTTGGAATGCCTGCTCTTCTTTAGGAGAGGGCTGGTTTTTTCAGCAGAGGATAGCCAGCAGGGGCTGGGGCTGGGGCTGGGGCTGGGGCTGGGGCTGGGGCTAGGAGTGGGGCTGGGATTGGGGCTGGGGCTGGGAGTGGGGCCGGGAGTGGGTCTGGGGCTAGAGGTAGAGCTGGAACTGCGCTGGGCTAGGGCTGGCTTGGGGCTGGGGCTGGTTGGGTTGGGGTTGGGGCTGGGGTTGGAAGTGGGGCTGGAGCTGGGGTCAGGCTGAAGGTGGGGCTGGGGTTGGTCTCTTCTTCCTCAGCACCTGTACCTGGGAAAGCCTGGCTGTCTGGCCCCAAGGAAAATGAAGGTCCTTCCATCAGACCTGGAAGGCCTGCATGGTAGTGATTTAGGGGAAGAAAACCACTGTCTGTTCACCCTAGTCTGTAAGGTGATGGCTGAGGTCTGAGTTGGAGGAGCAGCTCTGGATCTCCATGAAGCTGGGACCACTGGGCTCACCCAGACCTCGTGTTCTCTTTTCCTGCTAGGTCGACACTACCCCTAAAGCAAGAAGAATATGAGGTGAGTGTCAGCTGCCAGGCTGAGCAAAGGCAAAGGGCAGAGATGTCCAGGGGAGAGGCTTGGGGCCGGGTGCCAGGGCTGGGGCCAGAGCTCATGAGGTCCTGAGCCTACACACCTTGCCCCCAACAGGCCTTTCTGCTCAAGCTGGTACAGAATCTGTTTGCTGAGGGCAATGATCTGTTCCGGGAGAAGGACTATAAGCAGGCCCTGGTGCAGTACATGGAAGGGCTGAATGTGGCTGACTACGCCGCCTCCGACCAGGTGGCCCTGCCCCGGGAGCTGCTGTGCAAGCTGCATGTCAATAGGGCTGCCTGCTACTTCACCATGGTGAGCCTGGCACCCTCCTTCCTTTCCTCCTCCGCTGCCCTGATCACTACATCTCCGGATGCCCAGTTGAGCCAGGCCCCTACCCCAGTGAGCCCATAAACAGGGCCAGCCTCCTTCCAGCTTCCGGTCAGAATCTCACTATCTATTCCCGGGACTCTCAATCTCAGCTGTACAACATGCTCAGCTGGAGAGCTTTTAAAAGTACGGATGCATAGGCCGGGCACAGTGGCTTATGCCTGTAATCCCAGCACTTTGGAAGGCCAAGGCGGGTGGATCACAAGGTCAGGAGATTGAAACCATCCTGGCTAACATGGTGAAACCTCATCTCTACTAAAAATACAAAAAGTTAGCCAGGCGTGGTAGCAAGCACCTGTAATCCCAGCTACCCGGGAGGTTGAGGCAGGAGAATTGCTTGAACCTGGGAGGTAGAGGTTGCAATGAATCGAGATTGCGACACTGCACTCCAGCCTGGCGACAGTGCGAGACTCCGACTTAAAAAAAAAGTATGATGCCAAATAAAAAGTTTTTTTTAAAAAAAATGATTCTGGCTTGGCGTGATGGCTCATGCCTGTAATCTAGCACTTTGGGAGGCTGAGGTGGGTGGATCACCTAAGGTTGGGAGTTCGAAACCAGCCTGACCAACATGGAGAAACGCTGTCTCTACTAAAAATACAAAATTAGTGGTGGTGCATGCCTATAATCCCAGCTACTCAGTAGGCTGAGGCAGGAGAATTGCTTGAACCTGGGAGACAGAGGTTGCAGTGAGCCAAGATGATGCCATTGCACTCCAGCCTTGGCAACAAGTGCAAAACTCCATCTCAAAAAAAAAAAAGAACCATTAAAAAAAATGATACTGATGCCCTAGCCCTACCCCAGATGAAGTAAGTTAGAATCATGGGGTGACCCTGGGCCTTGGTGGGAGTCTGACTTCTCCTGCTCCTCCCTCCTGGCCCCCCTTCCTTCTCAGAGCCTCAGCTTCCCCTCACTCTTTCTTTGCAGACTTCAGTCCCTTCCTCCTCCCCTGCCTCCTCTCCTCCTTAGAGCTGCAGCCTCCTCCTCTTCCCTGTCCTGTGCACCCACTGACTCAGGTTCATGAGATCCTGTGGGAGGCTCTGCTGCAGGCTCTCTAGAGGACCCCGTGACACCTCTGCCATCCAGTGAACTCTTTTGGATAAATGGCTCCCTTATGCCTCAGGGTTAACTCTTCATACTCTGCACACAGAGCTACCTTCATGGTCTCACTGCCTCTTAGAGGAGCCATTGTTACTCTCAGCCCATCATATTCTAAACCAAAGGCAGAGATGGAAATAGGCGTGTTTGAGTGACCAGGTTCATGGTTGTCCATCTTCAGGCCCCTCTCTGCTGTGTCCTGCCCATGCCCACTGCAGCCGCATCAGCTGGACACACAGATACCCTTGATCAGAGGCTGGACACCAGAGCACTTTCTTCTTCCTGGAGCCTCGAGCCCTGTTCCTAACCCAAGACTTCAGCTCCTCTATCTCTGCCAGGAAGGGAAACTGGTGTTCATTGCTAGGCAGGGGCAGGAGGCCTGGGGGAGGGAGGGTAAGAGGTGTTGACCAATGACCGCCTGATTCCCTCCGGCAGGGCCTGTATGAGAAGGCGCTGGAGGATAGCGAGAAGGCTCTGGGCCTGGACAGCGAGAGTATCCGGGCTCTGTTCCGCAAGGCGCGTGCTCTCAATGAACTGGGACGCCACAAGGAAGCTTACGAGTGCAGTAGCCGGTGTTCCCTCGCCCTGCCCCACGTGAGTGTGGCTCTGCAGCCACGCCAGTGCCTGCTTAGAGGCCAGGCGTCTAACCCTTCTGGCCCTCACTTGGGCCCAGCCATCACATCCTTCTGTGTCTCAGCTTCCTTCTCTGTGAAATGGAGTTGCAGATCCTGATGTTAACACTAACTCCCCTTCTCTGAGCTCTGACGGTGCCAGGCATTGCTGGGACACATTATGTGTATTAACTCACCTAATCCTGGCAATAACCCTAAGAGGTAGATGCTGTGATTATCCTGATTTTAAAGATGATGGGGACCGGCACAGTGGCTCATGCCTGTAATCTCAGCACTTTGGGAGGCTGAGGCAGGCAGATCATGAGATCAAGAGATAAAGGCCATCCTGGCCAACAGAGTGAAACCTGTTTCTACTAAAAATATAAAAATTAGCTGGATATGGTTGTGTATGCCTGTAGTCCCAGCTACTCGGAAGGCTGAGGCAGGAGAATCGCTTGAGTCCATGCGGCGGAGGTTGCAGTGAACCAAGATCACGCCATTGTACTCCAGCATGGGCAACAGAACAAGACTTCATCTTAAAAAAAAAAAAATTAGCAGTGCATGGTGGCGCACGCCTGTAGTCCCAGCTACTTGTGAGGCTGAGCCAGGAGAATTGCTTGAACATAGGAGGCGGAGGTTGCAGTGAGCTGAGATCATGCCACTGCACTTCAGCATAGGCAACAGAGCGAGACTGTCTCAACAAATAAATTAATTAGAAATAAATAAATATGAATGTATAACTAGACAGAAAACAAACAAACAAATAAATACAAGGGCCAGGTGTGGTGGCTCACTCCTATAATCCCAGCACTTTGGGAGGCCGAGGCTGGCAGATGACAGGGTCAAGGGATCGAGAACATCCTGGCCAACATGGTGAAACCCCTGCTCTACTAAAAATACAAAAATTAGCTGGGCGTGGTGGCGCATGCCTGTGGTCCCAGCTATTTGGGAGGCTGAGGCAAGAGAATCGCTTGAACCTGGGAGGCAGAGGTTGCAGTGAGCCGAGATCACCTCGCTGTACTCCAGCCTGGCAACAGAGCAAGATCCGTCTCAAAAATAAATAAATAAATAAATAAACAAACAAACAAATAAATAAAAGGGTGACTTCTATGCCAAGGTCTTGCTGCCATGGCTGTCAGGAGGTGGGGAAGAAACAATGAGAAATGATGAATAGAGAGCCTGTGAGGCAGCCCTGGACTGCTGGCAGCTGGACATATCCCCCCTCCCCATTTACTCATCCACAAAGCAAATATTTATTGAGGGCCTCTGTGCGATGCAGATGTGTGCCCTGCAGGGTCTCACAGCCCACTGGAGACAAATGAAAGCAGCTGGGGTCTACACCTGGCCCCACCCGTGGCCTCCCAGCCTGAGTGTGAAGAAGCACTTCCCATCTCTGCACATGACTTCCACATCTATGAGATGCCCTTCCTACTTTATCCCTGAAATAATGGATGTAAAGGAAGGTGGGGAAAGGTTAATGGCACCCAGGAAGGGTGGAGAGGAGAGGATTGGTCAGAATTCTTGAAGGCTCCCTGGGGGAGGCGGGGCTTGAGTAGGGCAGAAAGAGGCAAGGAGAATTTCGGTGGGCAGATCAGAGGACAGGCAGTGTGCATAGTGGTCAAGGCCATTGGTGTTGGAGAGCTAGCCTGGGTTTGGGTTCTAATCTTGGGTCTGCCACCTATTAGCTATGTGACCATGAGCCTTGGTTTGCACCCCTGTAAAATGGGGTGACAACTGGGTATCCTAGGGCTGTGCCAAGGATAGAATCCAAAAATTTTACAGGGCAGTTAGCACAATGGCCAGACACAGTAAATGTTCAGAACACATTTATGTCGTTACTACTTACTATTCTTGTTTCCCTAATTCTGTTTGGTTTATAATTAAGAAAGTTTCTTGGCCTGCACAGTGGCTCATGCCTGTAATCCCAGCACTGTGGGAGGCCAAGGTGGGAGGATCACTTGAGCTCAGGAGTTTGCAACCAGCCTGAGCAACATAGCAAGACCCTGTTTCTAGAAAAAAATAGGTCGGCTGATGGCACGTACCTGAGAGCCTGGTTACTCAGGAGGCTGAGGTGGGAGAATCGCTTGAGCCCAGGAAGTGAAGGTTGCAGTGAGCTGTGATTGTGCGATTGCACTTCAGCCTGGGTTTGACAAAGCAAGAGCTTGTCTATATATATATATATATATATATATATAAAGAACAAAAACGTTTCTTTATGATCATAGTCCCCTGAACCATATCATATTTTGCAGTGTCCACAGCAGATCACACCCAGGTCTTGCTGGTACTTACTCATGAGGAGGACAGAGGAGCTTTCATCCCCACCACAGGGGATAGACAGGAGCCGGGACCCAGTTAGGGTTAGTAAATGGCCAGACAAAAGTAACAACTGAGGGCTCCTGGCTCTGCTTTAGGAAACTCTCTTTTCCCAATCTTTGTTGGGGAAATACTGACCAAGCTCCTGCTCCATGCTGGGCACTGGGGACCAGAGATGACTCAGACCCAGGCCCTGGCCTCCAGGAGCTTGTCAGTGAGGTAGGAGGTAGACACGTGCACTGGTGTCACAGTGTCTTCCTTGCCCCTTTGTGCCTGGACCCCAGTTGGTAGCCTAGCCACCTGTTTCTTTGTTCACTGACTGATCTCCCCTCCAGATTGGAATCTCCATGGGGCCTGGGCCCATCTGCCCTGTTCACTGGGGTATCCTTTGCTCTCACTCATGCTTGGCATGTAATGCATGTTCTGTAATACAGCCTTGAAAGGGAAGGAAGGATGGTTGCTGTTTTTTCCTTCCTTCCTTGATTGACTGAGAGAATCTCCCTCTATTGTCCAGGCTACAGTGCAGTGGTACAATCTTGGCTCTTTGCAACCTCCATCTCCTGGGTTCAAGCAATTTTCCTGCCTCAGCCTCCTGAGTAGCTGGGACTATAGGCATGAACCACCATACCTGGCTAGTTTTGTATTTTTAGTAGAGTCGGGGTTTCACCATATTGGCCATGCTGGTCTTGAACTGGTGGCCTCATGATCCACCTGCCTTGGCCTCCCGAAGTGCTGGAATTACAGGCATGAGCCACTGCACCTGGCCGGATGGTTGCTGCTTAGTGGTCACTAACTGCGTCCAGGCACTGTTCAAAGCTTTCCACGCCCTGGCTCCTTTGGGCCTTAGAACCCTGTGCCTGATCTGTGAGTCCTCACTTGCTGGGGTTGCAGGATGTTGTTTGGTGATAGAAGCAAGTTGTAGAACTGTAGGTATAATGTGACCCCATTCCTGTTAAAAAAAAAAAGAAAGAAAGAGATAATCCCCACAAAACAAAACTAAGCAGGTTTTTTTTGTTGTTGTTTTTTTGTTTTTTGTTTTTTTGACAGGCTCTTGTTCTTTCACCCAGGCTGGAGTGCAGTGGCACAATCTCAGCTCACTGCAACCACTACTTCCTGAGTTCAAGCTATTCTCCTGCCTCAGCCTCCCAAGTAGCTGGGACTGTAGGCATGTGCCACCATGCCTGGCTAATTTTTGTATTTTTAGTAGAGACGGGGTTTCACCATGTTGGCCAGACTGGTCTTGAACTCCTGACCTCAGGTGATCTGCCCACCTTGGCCTCCCAAAGTGCTGGGCTTACAGGCGTGAGCCACCGCGCCCTACCAGAACTAAGCATTCTTTATAGGTCTACGTGCATGCATGCATTCCTAGAAAAGAGCCCTAAAGAAACACATCAGCCCAACAGAGTGTGATTCCCCACCCTGAAGAAGCCTAGAGTGAGGGGGAGACCCAGGAAGCACTTGCTCTCCCTGTAACGTTCCTCCATTCTACAGTGACACTGTCGCTTGCTGAATTTTAGAAATAAGAAGATAATATTAAAATAAAAACAGGTGAGCCAGGTGCAGTAGCTCACGCCTGTAATCCCAGCACTTTGGGAGGCCGAGGTGGGCTGATCATGAGGTCAGGAGATCGAGACCATCCTGGCTCTGGTGAAACCCCATCTCTACTAAAAAACAAAAAAAATTAGCTGGGCATGGTGGCGCCTCCGGAGACTGAGACAGGGGAATTGCTTGAATCCGGGAGATGGAGGTTGCAGTAAGCCAAGATTGTGCCGCTGCACTCCAGCCTGGCAAAAAGAGCAAGACTCCGTTTCAAAAATTAAATAAATAAATAAAATAAAATAAAAACAGGCAAGGAGCAGTGGCTCACACCTGTAATCCCAGCACTTCAAGAGGCCAAGGTGGGTGGACCACGAGGTCAAGAGATCAAGACAATCCTGGCCAAGATGGTAAAACCCATCTCTACCAAAAATACAAAAATTAGCCAGGCGTGGTGGCTGGTGCCTGTAATCTGAGCTACTCAAGATTCTCAAGCAGGAGAATCGCTTGAATCCAGGAAGTGGAGGTCGCAGTGGGCTAAGATCACACCTCTGCACTCTAGCCTGGGCGACAGAGTGAGACTCCCTCTCATTAAATAAATAACAAAATGGTTCCTTTCCCCCCACCCCCAAATAAAAGGAAGAACATAAGCATGTGGTGATGATCCTGGTGACCATGACCTCCCCCTGGCAGGGCTGCACAGGTGTCCAGGAGCACAGCTTTATGAGCCCAGGCAGACTGACCCACCGCTCTGTGTCTCATCCCCTGCAGGATGAAAGCGTGACTCAGCTTGGTCAGGAGCTGGCCCAGAAACTGGGGCTGCGAGTTCGAAAGGCATATAAGAGGCCCCAGGTAGGTGACTCAGGACCCTGGGAGGGTCAGTATGGATGTGAGGAGGTCTGAAGGGAGGGACCAGGCACTGTGGGGAAGGTGGGTGAGGGTGGCCAGGGCTGGGTTAGGCCAGATGGGAGTGACAGCAGGTGACCTTCCCTTTCTGTTGGCTGAAAGCCCTGGAACCTTTTGAAAGGAGAGAGCAGCTGTCACTTTTAGTTCACCTGAGACTCCAGCTGTTGAAAACCATTCCCTCCCCTGTGCTGGCTGATTTGAATCACCTGGAGGTGGCCTGCGTTTACACTGGCTTCCTTCAGCATTATGTTCTCAAATAACCCCCATATGGTGCAAATTTGAAGTGTCGGTATCTGTTTGGCTGGTTCAGGTCCACGTAGATTCATTTGGCACCTGCCAAGGGCCAGGAAGCTGCACGTAGGAAAGCTTGTGACTCTAGAGTCTCTGCTGTGACCTTGAGCAAGTTAATTCATCTCTCTCCACCTTGGTTTCCTCATCCAGAAGATGAAGATAGTTTATGCCCACCCCAGAGGGCTCATGGGAGGATTAAAAAGAGAGAATGGTGGCACAAAAGTAGTCATGAAAGAAAAAAAAGAGAGAGAATGGATGGGCCGGGTGCGATGGCTCACCCCTGTAAATCCCAGCACTTTGGGAGGCTGAGGTGGGTGGATCACCTGAGGTCGGGAGTTTGAGACCAGCCTGACCAACATGGAAAAACCCCGCCTCTACTAAAAATAGAAAAATTAGCTGGGCATGGTGGTGCATGCCTGTAATCCCAGCTACTCAGGAGGCTCAGGCAGGAGAATTGCTTGAACTCAAGAGGTGAAGTTTATGGTGAGCAGAGATCGAACCATTGCACTTTAGCCTGGGCGACAAGTGAAACTCCATCTCAAAAAAAAAAAAAGACAATAAAGAATAGGCTGAGCACAGTGGCTCATGCCTGTAATCCTAACATTTTGAGAGGTTAAGGCTGCCAGGTTGCTTCAGCCCAGGAGTTCGAGACCAGCCTGGACAACATGGCGAAACCCATCTCTACAAAAAAAAAAATACAAAAGTTAGCCTGATGTGGTGGTGTGTGCCTGTAGTCCCAGCTAGTTGGGAGGCTCAGGTGGGAGGATCACATGAACCTCAGAGGTCAAGGCTGCAGTGAGCTGAGATTGCACCCCCTGCACTCTAGCCTGAGGGACAAAGTGAGACCCTGTCTCAGAAACATTTTTTAGATTAATAAATATATAAAAGAATGTTTGAGGGGAACTGCGGCTTGAGTGCAGACATGGCCAAGTCCAAGAACCACACCACACACAACCAGTCCCGAAAATGGCACAGAAATGGTATCAAGAAACCCCGATCACAAAGATACGAGTCTGTTAAGGGGGTGGACCCCAAGTTCCTGAGGAACATGCGCTTTGCCAAGAAGCACAACAAGAAGGGCCTAAAGAAGATGCAGGCCAACAATGCCAAGGCCATGAGTGCACGTGCCGAGGCCATCAAGGCCCTCGTAAAGCCCAAGGAGGTTAAGCCCAAGATCCCAAAGGGTGTCAGCCGCAAGCTCGATCGACTTGCCTACATTGCCCACCCCAAGCTTGGGAAGCGTGCTCGCGCACGCATTGCCAAGGGGCTCAGGCTCTGCCAGCCAAAGGTCAAGGTCAAGGCCAAGGCCAAGGATCAAACCAAGGCCCAGGCTTCAGCTCCAGTTTCAGTTCCAGCTCAGGCTCTCAAAGGTGCCCAGGCCCCTACAAAGGCTTCAGAATAGATATCTTTGTCTGGCAGAGGACAGAAGGACTGGTGTGACTCCCCTGGGGCTGCCATCTGCATGGGGCTGGGGTCCTCCTGTGCTATTTGTACAAATAAACCTGAGGCAGGAAAAAAAAAAAAAAAATGTTTGAGATGGCAGCTAGAACGATGCCTGACACACAGTAGAGGTGTGCAGGGAGGTCCTCTGCCCAGGTCAAGGGTAGAGGAAGAAAACCCCAGAATCTGACCCAGAGAGACAGAGCAGGTGATTCCTGGCAGGCCTGGGGACAGGGACTCTTGGGGGCATTGCAGGGCCCAGCTGACTGTGTCAGGGTCTCTCTGCTGTCCCAGCTAAGGGGACCTTCAGCATCTTTTCAGAATCTTTACCTCTGCCTACCTCTCTTCACTCTGGCAGGAATTGGAAACCTTTTCTCTGCTCAGTAATGGCACTGCAGCTGGCGCGGCAGATCAGGTAGGATGGGGCTGAACCAACCTGTCTTGTTTCATGTGTCGTGAGAGGTTTGGATTCACTCTTTCTGGGTATAAATGACCTCAGGCATCGGGTCCAGGAGCCTCCACCTCCCCAGGAGCTACCTCCTATGACCACAGGGGCAGGATGTGGGGACAGGCCATGGCTCCTGTTGGCAGAAGTGGTCATTGCAGGGGAGCCATTGGGGGCAACCTCACTCATGGACCCCAGCCAGCACAAGCTCTGGACAGCCTGATCCCATGCACCTTCTTTCTTTCTCCCACCCCACATTTCCTGCTGTGTCGCCTTTTTTCTCACCAGCCTTTCTGCAGGTTCAGGCCCCTGGGCCTCAAATGTCTTCCTCTTTCCCACCCTGCCTTTCTCTGTCTCTTTGTGTTTCAAAGCCCAGCTCAAGGGCATGTCCCTGCTAAGATCCTTCCTGTTCTCCCTGGCCCAGTGACTCTGCTGAAGAGGGGCAGCTGAGACTGAGGACTCTGACAAGGAAGAGCCCAAGTGTGCCCTGCAGCCTTGGGCAGGTCCTTCAGCATCTGCATTCTGCAATGGGGGTGTTCCGTCCCTCAACGGGAACAAGGGAGGAAAGTGCTTGATAGCCCGGGACAGGTGACCCAGCAGGAAATGCAGAGGCAGTAACTGCTGAGAGCTGCTGTGCTGTCCTGAGTTAGGGACTCCTCCCAAAGGCCAAGACTTGTGAACCCTAGTCAGGCCTGGCTCATTCTGGAGGTTGGGCAGGGCCCGGCACACGACTCAGACCTCTGCCCCCCACTCACCACACAGGAGCTGCTCAGGTAGACTTTGAGGCTTTCTGGAAAGTGAGGGATGGGCTATAAAAACACTGATGGAGCTGGAGGTCCTGCCACCTTGTAAAGGGAAACTGAGGCACAGAGTGAAGAGGGGACGTGGCCAGCATCACAGCGAGGCAGCAGCAGGCTTCCCTGCCCCAGAGCTTTGCAACACTTTCTTTCATTCATTCCACAAGGAGGCCCACAAAACGCTCTTGGCCCTGGGCCTGACTGAGATAGCTGCGTCCTTGCCCTCAGGGACCTTCCAGCCTGCAAAAGAGGCAGGCGATGATCTGCCTTTATAGCGCTCATGGTTTATAACCAGAAATTATAGGCTGGGCATGGTGCCTAATGCCTGTAATCCCAGCACTTTGGGAGGCTGAGGCAGGCAGATCACGAGGTCAAGAGATCAAGACCATCTTGGCTAACTTGGTGAAACCCGGTCTACTAAAAATATAAAAATTAGCTAGGCATGGTGGCACACACCTGTAGTCCTAGCTACTTGGGAGGCTAAGGCACAAGAATCGCTTGAACCCAAGAGGTGGAGGTTGCAGTGAGCCGAGATCATACCACTGATCTCCAGCTTGGCGACAGAGTGA
This sequence comes from Callithrix jacchus, assembly GCF_049354715.1. NCBI lineage: Eukaryota > Metazoa > Chordata > Mammalia > Primates > Cebidae > Callithrix > Callithrix jacchus. The sequence continues at coordinate 192,147,318 of NC_133502.1, forward strand.
GACTCTGTCTCAAGAGGTGCAGGTGAGGGTGTTCAGGACAGGGAAGAATGTGCCATGGCCTGGAAGTCGGAGCGTAGGAGCTGGTGAACGAAACACCAGCTCTCCCAGGCCAACTTCCTGATAGCTGGGACTCAGAAACTTATGCCATGCATCTAATAAACACAGGCTAGGCATGGTGGCTCATGCCTGTAATCCCAGCACATTGTGAGGCCAAGGCAAGCAGATCATTTGAAGTCAGGAGTTTGAGAGCAGCCTGGCCAACATGGTGAAACCCTATCTCTACTAAAAATACAAAAATTAGCTGGGTGTGATGGCATTTGCATGTAATCCCAGCTACTCGGGAGCCCAAGACTGGAGAATCGCTTGAACGTGGCAAGTGGAAATTGTAGTGAACTGAGATCAAGCTGCTGCACTCCAGCCTGGGCAACAGAGCAAGACTTGGTCTCAAAAAAAAAAAAAGCCACACACACATACTGGAAACACTTACAAAGCAGTTCCTGTGTGCCAGGCCCCGTACTAAGCTTTTCACACAAAGCAAGTCATTTCTTCCTGATAGCCTTCCCCAGCAGTGAGTGAAGCAGGCCCAAAGTGGATGAGGAACTTGGCCCAAGCTGCAGAGCCTGCTTAGGCCCAGCTTCCCTCCAGTGGGAAGGCAGTGGGATCCCACCTGGGCTACATCCCCTTCTCCGCTTCCTGGGTGGCCTGAAGCTATCATGGGAGAGGAGAGTCTGGGGACTTAGGGAGGGGGCACTTTTGTCTTTGAGCTGCAGGCAATCCATGGTACTGCGTGGGGGGCTTGGTAAGACCCTTGCCACCCTCACCAGGGTGAGGACCCTGCCCCATGGTGGGTGGAAGCCAAGGCTCACAGGTTGCCTCCTTTCCCTTCACCACCCCTCCCTAAAGGGGCAGCTGTCGGGCTCCTCTGAGCCCATGTCCCCGCCTCCTGGTCCAGCCCCTTGCTGGGCACATATAGGGGTGAAGATCCAGCACGTGTGAGGGATTTTTCTTTTTGAGCAGGTGTCTCGCTCTGTTTCCCAGGCTGGAGTGCAGTGGCATGATCTCAGCTCACTGCAACCTCTGCCTCCAGGGTTCAAGCCATCCTTCTGCCTCAGCCTTCCCAAGTAGCTGGGATTACAGGCGCCCACCACTGTGCCTGGCTGATTTTTGTACTTTTACTAAAGACAAGGTTTCACCATGTTGGCCAGGCTGGTTTCGAACTTCTGACCTCGGGTGATCCGCCAGCCTCAGCCTCCCAAGGTACTGGGATTACAGGAGTGAGTAACCTCACCCAGCCACGTGTGAGGGCTTTAATCTCCCCTGGTGCTCTAAGTGCTCCTTGGCGCCAGGTCAACAGCGTAGCCCTGGGAGGGGCTAGGGCCTGGGTGCTGGGATTGGGGTCTTCCCAGCCATGTCTGCCTGAGCCATTGTGGCCCTCTCCCCACAGGGAACTTCTAATGGATTGGGGTCCATAGATGATATCGAAACAGGTAATGTCCCAGTACGAGGGAACAGGTGAAAACTGGGGCCCCGGGTGAGGGGGTGCTCAGTCCTTCACCCCTGATGTCCCTGAGAGGTCAGGGGAGTCAAGCCCCTCCCCATCCCAGCCCTGTATTTGGGGGGCCCCTGAGGGATTCCCCATCCCGGGACTCCCTGGGTCATGAGAGAAAACAGTGGGTTGAGAGCCACAGACCGGCTCAAGGAGGGGAGGGCATCCCTAACCTGGTGTGTGGGGGGGTGCTGCCTCACAGCTGGGTGCAACGGTCCCATGGCCTTCACTCCAGGGCGCCTGCACCCCCCACCTCTTCCAAAACCCTTTCCCCTCCTCTTCTTCATTGGCTTCTAGGAAAGATTGCCTTTTAAGAGTGTCCCCTGGAAAGGGCATTGCTTACTCCAGAGGAAGGAGGCAGTGATGGTAGACATTCAGGCATTGAGCCTGGACCAAGTGTTGACATCACAGGACTCAGGGCCCCTTTGCACTCTGGGGCTGTGGCCTTCCTTGACCACCCCTGAGCACCGGCCAGTGGAGTCAGCCCATGGGGAAGGCAGGGCTCCTGGCAAGAGCTGGGAGAAGAAGGAAAGGTGTTGGATGAGCATCCCCGGGCCTGGGACGCCTCCTCTACCCCTACCAAGCCGTGCTCCCCTTTGACTCCTGCCCACCTTATCTGCAGACTGCTACGTGGACCCTCGAGGCTCCCCGGCCCTCCTTCCCTCCACGCCTACAATGCCTCTGTTCCCTCATGTTCTGGACCTGCTGGCCCCCCTGGACAGCAGCAGGACCCTCCCCAGCACCGAGAGCCTGGATGACTTCTCAGACGGGGATGTCTTTGGCCCAGAGCTGGACACCCTCCTGGACTCACTGGTGAGCCACACCTGCCCTCCTTGTACTCCCCTGAGCCCCTCTCCTGCCTCAGCCCCCATTGTCCCAGAGGTGGAGGGAAGGCCCCCATGCTCATGTCATGTGTCTCAGGAGGAGGCCTCAGAAGGGACTTGCTTGGGACAGAAATGAAGCTGCAATCTGCAGCTTCTTACACCTGTAATTCCAGCACTTTGGGAGGCCAAGCCAGGTAGATCACTTGAGGTCAGGGGTTCAAGACCAGCCTGGCCAACATGGTGAAACCCCATCTCTGCTAAAAATACAAAAATTAGCTGGACATGGTGGCACGCACCTGTAATCCCAGCTACTTGGGAGCTGAGGCAGGAGAATTACTCGAACTTGGGCAGAGGTTGCAGATTGAGCTATTGCACTCCAGCCTGAGCCACAGAGCAAGACTTCCCTCTCAAAAAAAAAAGAAGCTGCAGAATGTCCGGCCAGAAGGGACCATAGTGAGCCCTGCTCCCCCATGGAACAGGCTGAAGCTGGGGAGCAGGCTGCAGGTCTCCTTGCTTCCCCAAGTGCCTGATGCTTCCCAGGCCCGGGCAGTCCCATCCTCCTCTGACCCCTCCCTCTGTCCCTGCCTTGTAGTCTCTGGTCCAAGGTGGCCTGTCTGGCAGCGGCGTGCCTAGTGAGTTGCCCCAGCTGATACCCGTGTTCCCCGGTGGGACCCCGCTGCTACCACCTGTGGTGGGTGGCTCCATCCCTGTCTCCAGCCCACTGCCCCCCGCCTCCTTCGGCTTGGTCATGGACCCCTCCAAGAAGCTGGCTGCCTCAGTGCTGGATGCCCTCGATCCCCCGGGCCCCACACTGGACCCCCTGGACCTGTTGCCCTACTCAGAGACCCGGCTGGATGCACTCGACAGCTTTGGGTCGACACGAGGCTCCCTGGACAAGCCTGACTCCTTCATGGGTAAGGCCATGGGTGGGCATGTTCAGCCCTCACTCCCTTGACAGAGCACAGTGCTCTGACCTCTCTGGTCTCTGGAGAATGGAGTGAGTTTCAGATCTGTTTATAATCCAGGGCCATGTCATTCCATGTCTCTGCAGTGCTCAGCACAGTGTGGGACTAGGGTCTGAGGGATGGGTGCCTTGTTCAAGATCAAGCAGAGCAGAGTTGCCACAGCCTAGGCATCTAGACTCCCAGTGTGGTACTCCCTGCCCAGCCTCCCAGGACCTTGGGTTGCCAAGCTGGTGAAACCCCATGGGATGATCCTAAGGCTGGAGCCGGGGCACAAGGTATGGGCTCCCACAGCACCACTCTGAGCTGGGTGCCAGGGACCCAGGGAAGAAGCCGGCTTGTCTGGGCCCTGGTGAGGCTAGCTTTCAGCAGTCAGACACAGCCCAGGGCACTCACCACTGAGAGGGCTTAACAGGACTATGAGGGCACAGAGGGGACTTCACTCAGCCTCAGGGCCAAAGGAGGCTTCTTGAAGGAAGTGGTGACTCTGTGGGGTCTTGAAGGAAGGTTCACCTGCCAGGTAGAGGAAGCAGACGCACTAGCCTGGCACGGTGAAGGGCTGGCTGATGAGCAGAGCAGCTGGGTGGGGGCCTTGGTCTTCATGGACCTGGGAGCAAGCTAAGGAGCCTGGGCTTTCTCCTAGGGGCAGCAGGAAGGCCTGAAGGTTTAAGCAAGGGGTGGATACGCTCAGGCTGGGAGGCGTCTTTGCCCCAGGGGAGTGGAGAGGAGAGGATAGAGTCAGGTGTTCAGCCGAAATAGGAGAGGATGTGGGGCCTGGGGCTTCTCTGAGTCAGCAACACATGAGGCGAAGTCCTAGGAAGGCCCCTCACGCTCAGAGCCAGAGCCACTCACCCCTATGTTTTCTCCTGCCCAGAGGAGACCAGCTCACAGGACCACCGTCCCCCCAGCGGTGCTCAGAAACCAGCCCCCTCGGTGAGTGACTCGAGTGGGGATCCAGGCCCCTCATTCCCTTCTGGGGGTTGTGGGTTCTAGAGTTGGGGAGTGAGCCCTCTGCATGGGGCAGAGTGCTGCATGCCCCATGGTGGGGCACCACAGAGTGGATGGATCAGAGATAAGTGCCTCATGCCCTTCTTCACCAAGCCATGTGCTGGGCAGGCACACAGCGGGCACCACTTCCCTTGTCTGATGGAAGAATTCAAGTCTCAGAGGGCAAAGTGACTTACCCTAGATTAGTAGCATCTCTGGTCTCCAGACTCAGCCAGGTCTTGAGTTTAAGAGACCATCTGGGCTGGACACAGTGACTCACGCCTGTAATCCCAGCACTTTGGGAGGCTGAGGCAGGCGGATCACCTGAGGTTGGGAGTGGAGTTTGAGACCAGCCTGACCAACATGGCGAAACCCTGTCTCTACTAAAAATACAAAATTAGCCAGGTGTGGTGGTACATGCCTGTAATCCCAGCTACTCTGGAGGCTGAGGCAGGAGAATCACTTGAACCTGGAGGCAGAGGTGGCAGTGAGTCGAGATCATGCCATTGCATCCAGCCTGGGCAACAAGAGCGAAACTCTTGTCTCAAAAAAAAAAAAGAGCATCTGATGAGGATACTGCACTCTGACCAACACTAACTGTGTGGACCTGTGGAAGTCACCTAACCTCTCGGAGTCTTGCTTTCCTTCCCATCTGCTGATGGCTTGAGGGATTGGGGGAGGGTATGAGCATAGGCTGCAATCAGGGCCACTTCCATTTCTGTGCTTTCAGATTCAGCTTGCCTTCAAAGAAAGGCTCAGAGCCAAGACCCAGGTCACCCACTAGCCTGTGGGCTTCCCATAGCCTGTCTGGTCCTGATACTCTAGACTGTTGGACCCTATTACAAAGAGCTCCCCTGGCTGGGAGGGTGGAAGAAGAGGAAGGGTCCGGGGCTGTGGTTTTGCTCTTGAGTAGGATTGGGGGGGTCACAGAGTACTCCCCACTTCTGGTGCCCGGGCTGGCCCCAGTGGCCTCAGCCATCTTCCTGTGCCCACAATGGCCTCCTTCCTCCTGTTACAGCCAGAGCCCTGCATGCCCAACACTGCCTTGCTCATCAAGAACCCCCTGGCTGCCACCCATGAGTTCAAGCAGGCCTGCCAGCTCTGCTACCCCAAGACAGGTAACCTTTCACCTACAGAGTCTACCCCTATGCCCCAGAGAGCTGGGAATCTCAGGAACATGGGATCCCAGGTGGAAAGAATCCCAGTGTCTCAGTTGGAGATAAGTGCCAGAAAACAGAAGCACTTCTAGGGCAGAAAAGCAAAAGGGCAGGCACTTGGGGCCTGTCTCTGCCAGGCAGCGTATTCACATTTCTTTCTAGAGAAACACTAACATGGTCAGACTCATTAGAGAGTGAGGGCAGTGGTAGAAAGGAGATGGGTAGGCCTGGCGCAGTGGCTCATGCCTGTAATCCCAGCACTGTGGGAGGTTGAGATGGGCGGATCACTTGAGGTCAGGAGTTTGAGATCAGCCTGGCCAACGTGGTAAAACCCTGTCTCTACTAAAAATACAAAAATGAGCCGGGTGCGGCAGCTCATGCCTGTAATCCCAGCACTTTGGGAGTCCAAGGTGGGCAGATCACGAGGTCAGGAGATCAAGACTATCCTGGCTAACATGGTGAAACCCGGTCTCTACTAAAAATACAAAAAAAAAATTAGTCTGCCCTGGTGACACACCCCGCTTGAACCCAGGAGGCGAAGGTTACAGTGAGCTGAAATCACATCACTGCACTCCAGCCTGGATGACAGAGTGAGACTCCATCTCAAAAAAATAAAACAGTAGCCAGGCATGGTGGTACATGACTGTAGTCCCAGCTACTCGAAAGGCTGAGGCAGGAGAGTCGCCTGAGCCCGAGAGGCAGAGGTTGCAGTGAGCCAAGATCGCACCACTGCACTCCAGCCTGGGTGACTGAGGGAGGCTCTGTCTCAAAAAAAAAAAGGTCAGGGAGATGGGTGCCAAGAATGGGCACCGTGGAGGGGCTTCCCCCAGCACGGCCCCCAGTCTCCAGGGAGCAAGTAGCCAGGAAGGGAGTAGTGGGAACTTGCAGGAGGTCCTGAGAGGGGAGGTAGCTATATAAGCAGGGGGCCGATTCCTACCCACCACATGGGGCTGCCAGCCATCACCCTTCAGTTCTGCTTCCGGAATTGTCATCTGTGTCCCCTGCCCATAGGCCCCCGGGCTGGCGACTACACCTACCGTGAGGGCCTTGAGCACAAGTGCAAGCGGGACATCCTGCTTGGCCGGCTCCGGAGCTCCGAGGACCAGACCTGGAAGCGGATCCGGCCCAGGCCCACCAAGACCAGCTTCGTGGGCTCCTACTACCTGTGCAAAGGTGGGTGGGCTGCAGCGGGACGGCAGCACAGCTGAGGCCCAGCCCCTTCACCCTTAGCTGCCACTCTGCTCCCCATCACAGGTAGACAGAACAGGGGTGGGCCTCATGGCCACATGGGAGGTAAGAAAGCTGGGGCTCAGGCTCTTGGGGCCCATCTGGGATGCATTCTGTATCTGAATGAGCATCTCCTGCCCTGAACAGCTCGAGAGCCAGGCGGAACACATTTGTGACATTCAGCCGGAGCTCCTCACTGGCCTGTGCTCTGGAGTGTCAGGGGCCTACACGAGTCCTAGGGAGCTGGCTTCTGTTACCACTGTAGGGCCCCAAGAGCCTGTGGGGCAGTGTGCCCAGCAGCCGCATGAAGTATGTAGGACTGGCACATGGTGAGGGCTCCATCCACCTGGGCTCTCTGTCACTCTTCTGTTGTCACTGTCCTCATTTCTGGCTCATGTCAGCTTGGTTGGTATTTAATGGACATCCATTGTGTCCCTGACTTGCTTCTTTCTGGTCCCAGCCAAGCGCCTTGGTCCTGCTGTATGGCGATGCGTGAATAGACATGAATCATTAGGCCCTTCCCAGTGTAGCCCTTTCATTCTCACCGGCATGCAGCCTCAGCTCTCAAGGAGGAAATGGGGGCTTCGAGAGTGTGCCCCAGGCTCTGCCTCTTTCTCCCGACCCAGCCCCTAGCAGTGGCCTGCCCAGTCCCCCTGCACTTGTTCCTTGTCCTCCCGCCAGCCTGGCTGGTCTAAAGATGTCACTCTTGGGTCGGAGGCCTCCATCAACCACTGCCCATGGCCCGTGGGATGAAGTCCAGATTCTGCAACAAGGCCCATGCATGCTCGCATCCACCCCTCACCTCCTGCCCTAACCATTCCCCAAATGCACTGACCTCCCCGATTCTGTCATACGCGCTGTGCCCTTTGAGCCAGGTCGCCCTCTGCTCCTCCTTCAAGCGCTGCCTGGATCTTGGGAAACCCTTCTCTGTGGTGCTTTCCCTTGCAGCCACCCCCACTCTCACCCAGGGATCTGCCCCACTCCTCCAGGTCTGTGGCCTGCTTGTCCTTGTGTGCCAAGAGCTTGGCAGAGAGATGGGACAAGGCAGACTTAGAGTGGGAGGAGAAGAAAGAAAAGCGGATCCCACCCCCAGGAAACAGCAGATCTCCAGGTTCTGGGCCTTCCTCTCTCTAGACAGCCCAGCCCCCAGAAATTTTGTTTTGTTTCTTTTTTTTTTTTCCTAGGTAGAGGTGAAATGGGTGGATCATTTTTGTTTTATGAGACAGGGTCTTGCTCTGTTGCCCAGGCTGGAGTGAGTGGCGCTATCATAGCTCACTGCAGCTTCAACCTCCTGGGCTTAAGCCATCCTCCCACCTCAGCCTCCTGAGTAGCTGAGAGTACAGGCACATGCCACCACATCCAGCTTATTAATTTTTAATTTTTTTGTATAGATGGGGTCTCAATTTGTTGTCCATACTGCTCTTGAACTCCTTGCCTCAAGCAGTTCCGCCTCAGCCTCCCAAAGTCTTGGGATTACAGGCGTGAGCCACCATGCCCAGTGCCCCTGCCAGGATCTTTATTATCTCACTTGATTCCAACAACCCAGTCTCCTCCATTCATAGAAAAGACAGCTGAGACTCAGGGAGTAATGAAGAATCCTAGCCCAATTCTGTCTGACGCCAAAGTACATGCTCTTAACCATGTGGTGTTATTTTCTTGGTGAATAATTGCTTTTAAACCCGTTATATTTACTTAGAGACTTGTATACTTCTACAAAAGCAGTCCTGTGGCGTGACTGGGGCAGGAGTGATTACCATGCTCTGCAGGTGCAGAGTGCAGAAGGGGACCTGGTGTTTGGAAAGGACTTTCCAGCTCTGCCAAGTCCTGGAAGGGGGTGCAGCAGCTTCTGCCTCACCTGTGTTGGGGCAGAGCCAAGCCCTGCCCGGCTCATGGGGCCAAAGCCTCACAGGCCGCAGCGGGGTGGTGAGGGTGCTGCGGGCTGCCGTCCCCGCCTGGCGGAACGTGTCCTGTTGCCTCTTTGCAGACATGATTAACAAGCAGGACTGTAAGTACGGGGATAACTGCACCTTCGCCTACCATCAGGAGGAGATCGACGTGTGGACCGAGGAGCGGAAGGGCACCCTCAACCGCGACCTGCTCTTCGACCCACTGGGGGGCGTTAAGCGTGGCAGCCTCACCATCGCCAAGCTCCTGAAGGAGCACCAAGGCATCTTTACCTTCCTCTGTGAGGTACCGCCCGCCCACCCACTGCCACCCCATAGGCCACAGCACAGACGGCTGGGGATGCTCCCTGGCATGGACCACTGTGGGAGGTCAGCCCTGGAACCTGTGGGCTGTGAAGGCCTGGCCTTAGAACCAGTAGGTCCTGGACAGTCAGTCAGTCAGGGCCCTGGGATCCTATCTTGCTAAAGGCCAAATCCGATCCAGCCCCTCATTTTGCAGAGGTAGAAACTGAGGCTGGAAAGAGAAATCGTAACCCTCACACCTGCTCTTTCCTGGCAGCCATGTGGTTTCCGGGCTTGCCATCTGGTTGTTTTTGTTTCTCATTCCCAGCTGGACACAGTGACTCATGCCTGTAATCCCAGCACTTTGGGAGGCTGAGGCAGGCGGATCGCTTGAAGTCAGGAGTTTGAGACCAGCTTGGCCAACATGATGAAATCACGTCTCTACTAAAAATACAAAAATTAGCTGGGCATAAAAATACAAAAATTAGTTGTAGTGCACGCTTGTAGTCGCAGCTACTTGGGAGGCTGAGGCAGGAGAATCTCTTGAACCTGGGAGGTGAAGGTTGCAGTGAGCCAGGATTTTGCAACTGCATTTGAGACTCCATCTCAAAAAAAAATTAAAAATTAGCTGGACTTGGTGGCCTGCACCTCTGGTCCCAGTTACTTAGGAAGCTAAGGTGGGAGGATTGCTTGAGTCCAGGAGGTAGAGGCTGCAATGAGCCGAGATCGAGGCACTGCACTCCAGCCGGGGTGACAAGAGTGAGCCTCAATTAAAAAAAAAAGATGTTATTTCCATTGTCATGGCAGTGCTGGCAGGCAGATATCCCCATTTTACAGATTTGAAGCTGAGATTCAGGGCGGTGAGAAGCTGCCCTCAGCCACACAGACAGCACAGTGCAGAGCTGAGCTTCAAACCCAGGCAGTCTGTCCCTGGAGCCATGCCCACCTCCCAGCACCAGCTGCCACTTGTGGTCCCCACAGCCAGGCCCCCAGGACACAGGCAAATTAGGGGCCCGTCTAGGGCTTCCCCCATATCCCTTGTGGGTATCTGGCACTGCTCATCCGTCACAGGCGCCATGTTCACGGCCTCACATCTCAGGCCTCCCCAACATGTCTTCCCTTGGCCCTGCTGGCTTCAGTGGCCATTGCACTTCCCTGCCTATGGCTGGCCTTGCCCTCCCCACATGGCGCTGTTCTGTGTCTCTGGGCTTGGAACCTCTCAGCCCCACTGAGCTGTTGTTAATTCCCTCCCCAAAGCTGTCCCTGAAGCCCCCTCTTGGCCTCTGGAATGAACTTGGCGCCTGCCTCCCCACCCAGTTGTAGCATGTTGAGGGCAGGGGCAGTGTCACATCTGTGTCTGTAGAGCAAGGGCTCCAGGTCCGGGTCACTGGCAGGGTTCGATGTGGCTCAGTCCAACCCTTATCACTGGCATCACCAGCCCTTCCCCCAACTCTTCCAGGTCGGGACTTGTGCCAACCCCTGTAGGGAGCCTTAGCCTGGGAGTCATAGTTCACAGCCAAGCAACAGCCTATCGTTCATAATACATTTGCCATTTCTTTTTTTCTTTTTTTTTTTTTTGACAACACGAAGTAACCCCCTGCCCAGGCATTGGGAATGGTGGGATCAGAGGGAGGGAGGAGGGTGAGGAAGGGAGCCAAGGCCAGGTCACCTGTGAGCTGGAACCAGAGAGACAGGGCCACAGACCCTGGGACTCTCTTCCTCACTTCTCTGACCCAGAGCAGGGCTTGCAGGGACCCAGCTGTCCTTCCCCAAGTAGCTGTGCAGGGTCCCAGCTCACCCTTTCCCAGGTGGCCATGCAGGGTCCCAGCCCTTCCCCTCCCTGGGCAGATCTGCTTTGACAGTAAACCCCGGATCATCAGCAAAGGCACCAAGGACTCTCCGTCTGTCTGCTCCAACCTGGCTGCCAAGCACAGCTTCTACAACAACAAGTAAGTAGGACCTGCAGCCCAGCCTGGGGCCTGGGAGCCAGTGGAGAGTCCACTTTTCCTCAGAGGCTGAGGAAAGGCCTAGCTGAAAGGGTGGACCTAGGGTGCAAGGAAAAGGGCAGAATTTGGGAATCAAATCCAGCCTCCACCAGGAAAGGATGGGCATCACGTTTATTGAATACCTACTATATTCCAAGCATCTTATTGGGCATGTTAATTACCTTAGCAATCCCGTGAGGGAGGAGTTACTGCCCCTGTTGTACAGAAGAAAAAGGCTGAGGCTTGGAAGTTGCTTACTTAGCTTACTCAGCAGACAGCAAGCTGCGGGGCTCAGTCTCTGACTCTAGCCCAGCACTCTCCAATCTCATGACATCAGCGTCAGGCAGTGAGGGGAGGCCTGGGTCAGGTCTGGCACCACCCCTTTCTCCCTTTGGCTCCCCTTGGTGTTGCGGCAGTGTGACTATGAAGCCCAGGCCCTGCAGTCAGACAGACCAGGGTCCAATTCCTGGGCCAGTCCTGTCTTAGTCCAAGCCCGGGTTTCCTCATCTGTAAAGTTGATGATGCTCCTGGGGCTGCAGCGAGGGTCATTAAGACTCCCGGCCTGGGGGATGTGCTTGGTTAGTGTTCCTCGGGGTGCAGGACCAGCTCTGCAGAATCAAGCTGGAAACCTGAGGGCGGGGCCCTCTGTTTGTTGGCAGCTCCATCTTTGAATCCTGAGGGGAGAGGCAGGAGTAAAGCAGCGCTGGGACCCAGGCCCAGGGCTGCCTGAGTGTAGGAGCCCATTTCTGCCATCCTGTGTCATCCATGGCCTGGACTTGGTTCATAGATCAGGGGGTGCCCAGGGAGAGACTGGCATGGAAAAGGTGGCCCTGCCAGGAGAGAAGTTCAGTGGGATTGTGGACTGCATCATGCCCCTCCCACCTGCCCACCAGGTGCCTGGTGCATATCGTCCGCTCCACCTCCCTCAAGTACTCCAAGATTCGCCAGTTCCAGGAGCACTTCCAGTTCGACGTGTGCCGCCATGAGGTGCGCTATGGCTGCCTACGGGAGGACAGCTGCCACTTTGCCCACAGCTTCATCGAGCTCAAGGTCTGGCTGCTGCAGCAGTACTCAGGTGAGGGCTGGGTGGTGCAGGTGAAGGGTGCTGCAGGACTGACTGGGGTGACAGCCCAGGGCCCCGTGGTCGCTGCAGGTGGCTGTGGGGTGTGCTCTCTGGAGAAGCCGGTGTGTCCCAGGCACCACAGAGGAGAGAAACTCTGCTCTCAGGGTGCTTCCAAGCTCGGAGATCCTGAGTTTTTCCTCTCCCAGGCACCGTCCAGGGAGCAGGAAGAGGGGAGATGGAGTCAGCTGGGCTCCTGCAGTAGCACCTCTGTTTGCTCCAGGTTGGCTGGCAGCAAGTCCCCACTCATCACTGAGCCTCCAGTGCTCATGGGGGAAATGGGAAGCCCCATCTCTAGATCGCATAGCTGCTGTGGGGATTCGAAGGTGTTCTTCCACTCACCTACCAGGGATTTCCTGAGCACCTTCTCTTGCCGGGCATTCAGCCATGGTCTAGTCAAGGCCCTTACTTTCAAAGAACCTACATTTATAAGTGGTGGCCAGACAGACAGTATATAAACAGGTGAATAACTCCTGTATTCCATTCGTTCTAGGATGCATGTATCCCTGTCATCATTTAATTAGCAACATTTTGTGGGGTGGGGGTATAAAATGTGGTACATATAACACTCAGTGTCTGCTTAGAGTTGATGAAATGCAGTGGTAGAATTTCAGGTGTGCCTCAGGATTATGAGGAAGATAAAGTCGAACAATGGGGCAGTGAGAGACTCAGGGGTGGGAGCATTTTCGGTAAGATGGCTGGGAAGGGCTCTCTGAAAAGATAGCTTTTGAGGAGGGAAGGGCAGGCAGGGAGTGCATTCCAGGAAGAGGGACCAGGCTGAAGGCTCGGAGGCAGGAGCAACCTCTACAGGCCCTGGGGTAGAGCAGCTTAGCGGAGGGGAATGGGCATGTAGGAGTCTCCAGGCCTTAAGAACAACTGGGGTTGTTCTAAATATGATTACAGTGTCTGAAGGAGGGTTTTACGTGGCTGGAGTTCTATGATCTGATCAATACTTGGCAAAAGTTGCTCTGGCTGCCTGGCGGAGCTCGAGGAGTGAGGGCAGAGGCTGGGAGACCAGGGAGGGTTGCTCAGGCCAGGGTGGTGGTGCTGGAGGTGGGAGAAGTGGTTAGATTCTGGGTGTATTTTGATGGTGGAGCCAACAAGATTTGTTTATGGACCAGATATGAGTATGAGACAAAGGAGAGTGTCAAGGTCGACTCCAAGATCAAAGCAACAGGAAGAATGGGGCTACCATGTTCTAATAGGGGGAAGGGTGGCTGGGTGCAGTGACTCACGCCTGTAATCCTAACACTTCGGGAGGCCAAGGTGGGTAGATCACCTGAGGTCACGAGTTCAAGACCAGCCTGACCAATGTGGTGAAATCTTGTCTCTATTAAAAATGCAAAAGTTAACTGGATGTGGTGGCAGGCACCTGTAATCCCAGCTACTTGGAAGGCTGAGGTAGGAGAATTGCTCCGTCTCCCAGGAGACGGGTTTTAGTGAGCCAAGACTGCACCACTGCACTCCAACCTGGGCAAGAGTGAGACTATCTCAAAACAAAGGTGGGCTGGGGAAGGCTGTAAGAGGAGCAGCAGGATGTGGGAAGTCTGAGCTGCCTGGTGGAATTCACATGGAGATGTTGGAGGCAGCGGATATGGGGTTTAGAAGTTCACAGGAAAGGTCTGCCCTGTGGATACAGACTTGCAGGTCATCTGCAAGAAATTGGAGGTCACATGCAGTGTCTAGCCCCAAGTAAGCACCAGTGATGACTGGCTGTCATAGAGCAGTAGCCATAGGCCAGGGTGGAAGGCTGCCTCAGTCGTGTGAAAGATGTGAGAAGGATGGAGAGGGCTGAGAAGAGGGCAGGCTTCATGGAAGTGCTGTGAGCTGCATCTCCAAGGTCAGGCTCAGTGGCAAATCTGAGGCTGGCGGGGAGACAGACTGGGGGTTCCATGCCACCAGGCTGGGGTATTTGCCCTTTGGGGGCTAGCAGTAAAGAGCCACTGTACCACGGCAAGCTGGTGAGCCAGGCTGGGCAGGCATGGAGCCCTAAGTGCCGGTGAGGCCAGAGGCTGCCAGGCAGGTCCCACGTTGCAGTCCCACTGAGAGAGATGGGGATCAGGAAAGGGTGCTGGGTCGCTGGCCCAAGATACAGGGCCACTGGCATGGGAGAAGGGGACTCCCCACCATGGTACAGAGCCAATATCTTTCTACTGCATTTTCCCACTCTTGGCTGCATTTAATTCTTTCACTTCCAGTGAGGTCGGAGCAGGTCTCTGCTCTGTTCCCATTTTGCAGATGGACGAAGTGTTTCCCTTGCACCCATGTTTTACTGTGGCTGGGCTAACTTGGAGTAGGGCTTCTCCAGCTGGGCCTCGGGGGACACTGGCACCTTGTGGACCCCCTGCCTCCCTCTTTGCTGAGCACCTTGGAGGACGCCTGTGTCTGCCCCCCACCCTCCCCAGGCATGACCCACGAAGACATCGTTCAGGAATCTAAGAAGTACTGGCAGCAGATGGAGGCGCACACGGGGAAGGCCAGCAGCAGCGTGGTAAGACCTTCTACTACTATGCCACTATTCAGATTTCATAACTTGTCCCCAAATCCAGGGTAGTGTACCACATTCAGCTATTGTGTCTCTTTTTATTTTGAGACAGGGTCTTTCTCTGTCACCCTGCCTGGAGTGCAGTGGTAATGAATGATGGCTCACTACAGCCTTGATCTCCTGGTCTCAGGTGATCGTCCTGCCTCAGCCTCCTGAGTAGCTGGGATTACAGGCATGCACCACCACACCCAGCTGATTTTTATGTTTCTTAAGACCATGGGGCTGGGGATGTGGGGCTTTCCATCTTGCCCAGGCTGATCTGAAACTCCAGGGCTCAAGCAATCCTCCCACCTTGGCCTCCCAAAGTGCTGGGATTACAGGCATGAGGCACCACACCTGGCCTTGCCCTGTCTCTTTTTCATCTCCTTTAATGAAAAACAGTTCTTTAGTCTGCCTTGTGTTGCACTGATATTTTTGAAGAGCTGGATGTTTTGTAAAATGTTTTGTAAAAGGTCCCTCCCTCTGGGCTCCTGTCAGTTTCCTCATTCCACAGAGGTGATGTCGTGTTCTCAGCTCACACATCAGGGGATGCATCATCTCAGTGTGTCCCTTCACTGGTGACAGTCTGATTAAACTTGACTCAAGTTGCCTCCATTGTAAATGTTTCTCTATTATAATAGAGATCTCTTTGAAAGTATAAGACTATACTTTCAGGATCGTTTCTATAGTTTTTAATAAATGTCTTTGGGAGGCTGGGTGTGGTGGCTCATGTCTATAATCCCAGCACTTTGGGAGGCTGAGATGGATGAGACCAGTCTGGTCAAAATGACAAAAACCTGTCTGTACTAAAAATATGAACAAAATTAGCCAGGCATGGTGGTGGGCACCTTTAATCCCAGCTCCTTGAGAGGCTGAGTCAGGAGACTTGCTTGAACCTGAGAGGCAGAGGTTGCAGTGAGCTGAGATTGCATTGCATTGCACTCTACCCTGGGTGACAGAGCAAGCTCTGTCTTAAAAAAAAAAAAAGGCCTGGTGCAGTGGCTTACACTTGTAATCCCAGCATTTTGAAAGGCCAAGGTGGGTGGATCACCTGAGGTCAGGAGTTTGAGACCAGCCTGGCCAACATGGTAAAACCTCATCTGTACTAAAAATACAAAAATTAGCTGAGTGTGGTTGCAGGCACCTGTAGTCCCAGCTACTCAGAAGGCTGAAGCAGGAGAATCACTTGAACCTGGGAGGCGGCAGTTGCAATGAGCCAAGATCACACCACTGCACTCCAGCCTGGGCGACAAGAGTGAGACTCTATCTTAAAACAACAAAAAAAAGGTTTTCAGGAGAAATACGTTGAGACCTTGTAAATATCCTAGTACTGCTCAGACTGACACCACAGATTGTAGTATCCTCTCCCATCCTCCTGATCTTCGCCATGGTCCTGAAGATGGGAGCCATGGGATTTGTGGCATTTGCAGATGGGGAAGCTAAGGCTGAGAGATTGTTAGTGACTTTCTCAGGGTCACACTGAGTGGGGCAGATCCCTGGTTCTCTGACATCCTGTCCAAGGCCCACTCTGCTCCCTCCCCACCTGTGGCATTCTCTGTCACCCCCAGGTGGGGATCATAACCCTGGCCACAGGTGGGAAGCAGTGAGGGGCCAATGGGAACACAGGAATAGGCCACAGCTCCTGAGGGGAAGCTGCTATGGCAGGAGGATGATGCCTAGCAGTCTGGAAGAGCAAGGGCCTGGCGTGGTGGCTCACACCTGTAATCCCAGCACTTTGGGAGGTTGAGGCGGGCAGATCACAAGATTGAGACCATCCTGGCCAACATGGTGAAACCCCGTCTCTACTTAAAAAAAAAATACAAAAATTAGCTGGGCATGGTGGTGCACACCTGTAGTCTCAGCTACTTCAGAGGCTGAGGCAGGAGAACCGCTTAAACCCTGGAGGCAGAGGTTGCAGTGAGCTGAGATTGTGCCACTGCAGTTCAGCCTGGTGACGGAGTGAGACTCTGTCTTAAAAAAAAAAAAAAAAAAATGAGCCCTGGGTGACCCTGCACCAGAGGCTCCTGGGAAGACAGGAGGCTCAAGGTTACATGAGTGAGCGGGGACAGCTGGTGCATTCGCAGAGCAGCAGGTTGGCCAACGTAGCCAGATGAGGGGGTTCAGGGTGGCAGGAGACAAGGCTGATTGAGCAATTTTCCCACCTCTGGCTCCCAACCCTGTCCCAAAGGTGCAAAAGAGCAGGCCAAAGACTGGGGCATAGGATAGGAAAGGAACGTGGCAGGTGGGGCCTTAGAGACCAGCAAGACCTTGCCCTGGAGGGAGGGCCAGAGACCAGGGCTGCCCAGATGCCTATCCCACCACCTCACCCCCACTGGGGTGGCTTCCCATCTCCTGTACTCCCTACTTGCTACAGGCTTGGCACTCGTAACCGGGTGAGTTGGTCAACATGAGGCAGTGTAAAGATTGTGGAAGCTCACAGAATGGACAGCTGCAGCTTAGTAGAGCCCCAGGGCAGGCTTCCCACAGGAGATGTGCTTCAGCTGAGTTTTGACAGATAGTTTCTAGAACAAGCTGGATGAAGAGTGGAGGAAGGGCACCCAGAACAGCCTGTGCATAGGCAGGGAGGTGTGGTGAGCAGAGCTTTGCCCTGGGAAATGCAGCATCCACAGAGCAGTCCTCCCAGGGAGTCGGGGGAGACAGGGACCAGCCACAGGGTGGAAAGAGGGGCCCCATTCCAGGCCTGGCTCCCCTGAGAAGCCCTTGGGCCTGCAGTTGGGAGGTCACTGCCTGCCAGGAGGACCTGGGAGAAGACCAGCTTATTCCAAGGTTGTCCCAGAAGCCACCTGTGTGGAGACCCCGGGGCCTAAGGACTGGTGCCTGCAGCTTCACCAATCCTCCTTTCTTGCCCCCACAGGGTACCTCAAGGACACATGGGCCTAGCACTTTCGATCTGCAGATGAAGTTTGTCTGTGGCCAGTGCTGGAGAAACGGGCAGGTGGTGGAGCCTGACAAGGACCTCAAGTACTGCAGTGCCAAGGCCCGGCACTGGTGAGTGGGGTGCCAGGTTAGGGCTTTGGTGGGATCAGGCCCACCCGACCACCACAGGTGTGGAGGCCAACTCAGAGAGGCCAGGGCTCTCCACGGAGGTCACACAGCACATAGGCTCGGCCCTGACCTCTCCCCAACCCTGCTCTGTCCTGCAGCTGGACCAAGGAGCGGCGGGTCCTTCTGGTGATGTCCAAGGCCAAGAGGAAATGGGTGTCAGTGAGGCCACTGCCATCCATTCGCAACTTCCCACAGCAATACGACGTGAGCGCTGGGACGGGGGTAGGGGACCCCCGAGGAGGCAGCAATGCTTTCCAGTGGGACTCAGAAACTCTCCCCATGCCCACTCCACAGCTCTGCATCCACGCACAGAACGGCCGCAAGTGCCAGTATGTGGGGAACTGCTCCTTCGCACACAGCCCAGAGGAGAGGGACATGTGGACCTTCATGAAGGAGAACAAGAGTGAGTGGGCAGGAGGGGCGGGCGGGCCTCTCCTGGGGTCTCCTCATCACTGAATAGCTCAACTCACCAGCAGGCCCAGCTGGCCAGGCACAGTGGCTCACACCTGTAATCCCAGCACTTTAGGAGGCTGAGGCAGGGGGATCACTTGAGGTCAGGAGTTTGAGACTAGCCTGACCGATATGGTGAAACTCCATCTTAAAAAAAAAAAAATCAACTCACTGGCAGGCCTAAGAGTGCCTGCTGTACCCCCTTTTGCTGCCTGAGCCCTGCTCCACCCACCCCAGGCCGGGCCCATCAGCCCATTGGCCTATCAGCAGGGCTTGGGACATCCACAGCTCCCAAATCAAGCAGGGACCATGGGACAGAACGGATGGGGAAGCCCCTCAGCAGGTTCCCTGTTCCCTGTCCCCTGCCCAGTCCTGGACATGCAGCAGACCTATGACATGTGGCTGAAAAAACACAACCCAGGGAAGCCTGGAGAAGGGACCCCCATCAGTTCTCGGGAAGGGGAGAAGCAGATCCAGATGCCCACGGACTACGCGGACATCATGGTAATGCCCTCTCCCCCGAATGCTGTGGTCTGAGCCTGACCTGGGAGGGGCAGCCTGGAAGTCCCAGCTGGCGAACACTCAGCCTCTCCGAGGGAGGTGGTCCAGGCAGAGGTGTGGGGGACCGGGCACCCATGGTGGCTGTCTCCCCAGATGGGCTACCACTGCTGGCTCTGCGGCAAGAACAGCAACAGCAAGAAGCAGTGGCAGCAGCACATCCAGTCTGAGAAGCACAAGGAGAAGGTCTTCACGTCTGACAGTGACGCCAGTGGCTGGGCCTTCCGCTTCCCCATGGGCGAGTTCCGGCTCTGTGACAGGTGCTCCTGGGAGGGCAGGGCCTGGAGGGACATGGGGTATGGACCGAGGAGATGGAGTCTATGGCCAGCTCTGGCTCCTCTTGGTGTGGAGGTGGTGTGCAGAGAGTGGTGAGGCTTGGCTGTGAGTGCAGCCATGGGGGTAGGAAAGGATGAGATTGGGGGACTAGACTCAGACCTATCCAGACCCCTAATTTACAGGGTTGGAGCAGATCCCAGAGTGGGTCAGGACACCCAGGTTTTCCCTGAGCTGGGACCCAGCTGCCCAGGGAGAGGCTTGTCTTGCCCAGGGGAGGGCAAGTGGCTGGCCCAAGATTCACAGGCTGGGGTGGGAAGGGCACAGAGCACGGGCAGTGAGCCTCCTGCCACCCACAGGCTCCAAAAGGGCAAAGCCTGCCCAGATGGGGACAAGTGCCGCTGCGCCCATGGACAGGAGGAGCTCAACGAGTGGCTGGACCGGCGCGAGGTGCTGAAGCAGAAGCTGGCCAAGGCTCGCAAGGACATGCTGCTGTGTCCACGGGACGACGACTTTGGCAAATACAACTTCCTGCTTCAAGAGGACGTGGACCCTGCCATTGCCACCCCAGAAGCCCCTGCTGCTGCTGCCGCCACCACTGGGGAGTAGGGCCAGGTGTCGGCCATGGGCAAAGTCCTGGGGCCAGGGGGTGGGGTGGTGACAGAAGGCCTGATAGAAGGGTCAGGGCTGGCCAGTGGGGGGGTGGGGAGGCCGCCCTTATCAGGCAGCCCCCAGCCCCCTGGGGCCCCGTCCATCTTTTCCCCACCACCACCCCGGGTGTGCGTACCCAGGTGCACATGCTGCAACCCCTGGAGGCCCCAGGGTCCTCATCCCTCTGGAACCTGGGCAGCCCTTCCCCTACCCCCACGGCTCTCCTGGTTGAGGAGGGAGGGGCCTGGCTGACCCCTCCAGCTTCAGCCTCCAGCTTTAACTTCTGTCTGCTCCTAATGGGGCCCAAAGCTCAGGGCTGGGGAGCCTGGGGTCCCCACTTGAATCTGCAAGAGTAGGGTCCTTCTCCCTGCCCCATCCTCACTCCACCACCCCCCCGGGGGCAAATCAGGACATAACAGAGGGCAGAGGCCCCATTAGCTTTAAAATGTAGCCCCAGGAAGAAGCTGGGAACACTGTACTGGTCACTTACCCTCTGGAGCCTCAGCTTCCCCTCTGGAAGGATGGAAGGAGCTGGTCTAGATGATCTTTGGAACCTAAGGAGTCTCGGCCCTTTGAGGCCACCACCTGAACCCTACTCCCTCATGGGCCAGTGACTATAGATTGTAGGTCCTCAGAGCCTTCAGAGATGATCCAGCCCAAACCCTATTTTGCAGAGAGGAAAACTGAGGCCTAGAAGGGAGGAGTGGTCTGCCCAGGTTCCCAGCACAAAGTAGAGCTGGGATGAAAACAGGGCTCAAAAGACTCAGGGCCAATTATTGGCTGAGCCCACTGTCCCCTCACCAGGGATGTGGCGGTCTCTGAATCAGTGTGCTGGGGTCCCAGGCAGCGCTGCCTGGGGGCTGGGGAAGGGAGGCCCAGAGGAGGGCTGGCCATGTGAGCACCCCTTGAAGGGACTACTCCCTCCCGAGGATGGTCTCTTGGGGTACAGCAGCAGAGGTCGCCTCTCCACGTGCACTCTGGGAAAGGTGGCAGAGGGCAGGACACCATGAGCTCAGGATCTGCATGAGACGTGGGAGGTGGGAAGGGTGAGGGTCTGGGGGATGTGGAGAAAAGGGAGGCTTGACCTCGGGCACCATGGGCCACTCCAGGATGGGACACACCCCTCTTTCTTGGGGACCAGGCATGTCCTCTCCTCTAGACTCAGATACACAGTTAAAACCATCTGTCCTAGCCCCTCCCTGATCCCTGGCCCTACCAGCTGCCTGGGACTCCAGTGGACCCCCAGTTCCTGCCCCCACCCAGCAAGGCCTCTCTTGTCCCTCTCGTCTGACATGTCTGTGTGCACCCCATCCTCTCCAACCCACCCTCCATGGGCAGATCCAGCCTCCCCTGGTTCCCCAGACATTCCAGAATGCCCCACATCATTGGCACAGGAGTGGGGCAGCCCCGGAAGGAACCAGGGATTAGGCTGTGGAGGGGTGAGGAGGAGAAAAGGGACCATCCCATTCTCAAGCAAGGATTGCCAGTGCGCGCTGACAGTGATGGGCTGCCCAGGGCTGGACGGGATGCTGTTCCTCTCACCGCCACTGCCCGACCTTTCCTGATAATCGTAGCATGCACCCTTTCCTCTTCCCTGCCCCGCCTCCTACCCCAGCAGGCCACTGCAGTTTGGGTGCTGGTGGTATGGCTGGAGGAGAGGGGAGACCACACCCAAGGTGGGGGTCGTGGCTGTGATATCGATGATACTCGTTTTCCCTGATCCGTGGTGTTGCAGTCTGTCGTCACCAGCCTTGTTTCTAGTGTGTATATATGTCGCCCCCATGATGCATATATACACAGGTATTAAATATATCGCTCTATATAATATTATATATGTGTGTGGTATCCAAGGAATCACTTTTATGAGGGCTAAAGATAAAGAATTTGGCCAGAAAATGCAGCCATCCTTGTGTGATTAGGAGGGTTTTGGGGGTCATCGTACTATTTGCAAGGCGACAGGGACTGGAGCCGTGGCTCAGAGGTGATTCGGGCAGCCAGGGGCAGGAGCCAACCTCCCCAGGCCCAACTCTGCCAGCTTCCCAGACCACCCCCATCGAGTGCAGACAGTGGGAGTGCTCAGGGAAAGAAAGTGATTTGTATTTCTCCCCGCCAAAAGGAACAGGATTCAAGACCAGAGTTTTAATCTTCAGCCTGTGATCTGTCCAGGGACCCTTGGGATCTGGGGCTCCCTGGCCTGGCCAGAGCTGAAGACCCCACAGGGTAAGAAAGGGAGAGTGGGAGGCAGAGTATAATATGGTGGGGAGCAGACAAGAAGACACTTTTAATGATGAGGGTAACTATTTCAGTTGTGAGCCTTCTAGGGCCCCCAGCTGGGAGGCTCAGAGGGCGGAATCCAGGACCTGTGTTTACCCCTAGCAGGCAGGGACAAGATGGCATGGCAAGCATGGGGCCGGGGGTGGGTGGGGAGGGATGCTGCATTTCTCAGCCGGGCAGTAATCAATTTAATGGTCCTTTAAAATGTCTGTGTATTAAAAATTTAAGAATACCACACTTTAATATTAAATATTCATAAGGTCTAGTATCTTGATAATAATGTAGATGTTTTAATAACAATTTTTGTCCTTCTTAAAATAAAATGAAAGAAACTTGCTTCTTTAGCCTTTGTTCTAGAAAATAAACTTGTGCACTTTGACCTCTGTCCCCAAGGTGTCGCTCCTGTTCCTCCCCATCTGGCACTTGTATCCAGGGCCTGAGCTACTCTGTCCTCTGGAGACAGATCTGGCCAGTGCTAGCTATTCTGAGGAATGTTAGGCATGCTAAGGGGTAAGGGACAGGTCTGTGTCCCTGTGTACACACGGAGGCCAGCTGACCCCGGCTCCGGCAGCATTTCACTGGCAGTGACAAGTGGCGCTCTATACAAGTGGCCCAGCAGCCATCCTTCCCTGGCTCATCCGAAGCCTGCCTGCTCTCAATCTTCCACGTGGGGCTGCCAGAGGTGCCCACACTTCCCTGCACTTATGCTGCAGCGTGTGCCCAGCTGGGTTCCAAGGCCTGCCTTTGCCCTTTCTGGAGGGGGCTCTTCCAGGAAGGCAGGGGACCATGCCTTCCCTATGATCTCGAGTGTGATTCCAACTGCAACCCTGGCATCAGTGAACCCAAGGGAGACTGAAGTCACATGGGTCCAGTTTTCTCATCTTTAAAAGGAACTAGCGGGGTCCGGTGGTTCACATCTGTAATCCCAGTACTTTGGGAGGCCAAGGCGGGTGGATCACCTGAGGTCAGGAGTTGAAGACCAGCCTGGCCAACATGGTGAAACCCCGTCTCTACTAAAAATAGAAAAATTAGCCGGGTTTGGTGGTGGATGACTGTAATCCCAGTTACTCAGGAGGCTGAGGCAGGAGAACTGCTTGAACTTGCCAGGCGAGGTTGCAGTGATTCAAGATTGCACCATTGCACTACAACCTGGGTGACAGAACAAGATCTGTCAGAAAATAAATAAATTTCAGAAAATATCTCAGAAAATAAATAAAAGGATCTGATAGATGTGGAGTTCTAAGTCAGGGACACCTGTATCTGCTGGGGTGGGAGGTACTTTGTCAAATCTTTTGGATTGTGCATGGCTGTAGGTGATAGAGGGGTCCCGTGGGGAGGGACTGCTCAGGTCCAAGAACAAGCTTTCACCAGACAGCTTTTTTTTTTCTTTTTCCCTTTTTTTTTTTTTTGAGACATAGTCTTACTCTATGGCCAGGCTGGAGTGCAGTGGCACAATCTTGGCTCACTGCAACCTCTGCCTCCTGAGTTCAAGCAATTCTCCTGCCTCAGCCTCCTGAGTAGCTGGTACTACAGGCACCCACCACCACACCTGGCTAATTTTTGTATTTTTGGTAGAGACGGTTTCACCATGTTGGCCAGGCTGGTCTCAAACTCCTGACCTCAAGTGGTCCACCTGCCTTGGCCTCCCAAAGTGCTGGGGTTATAGGCATGAGCCACTGCTCCTGGCTTCCCAGATAGCTTTAAACTGCAGTGTGGAGTGGACTAGGACAGAAGTTCAGGACCAGAGAATTGCCTAAGGGAATCATTTGGGCCAGGTATGCAGTAGGCGCTCAGATGCTTGATAAATGATGTAAGGAGCAAAATCAGCCAGCTTCTTTTTTTTGAGATGGAGTCGCCCAGGCTGGAGTGCAGTGGTGCAATCTCGGCTCACTGCAACCTCCGCCTCCCGGGTTCAAGCGATTCTCCTGTCTTAGCCCCCTGAGCAGTTGGGATTACAGGTGTGCACCACCACACCCAGCTAATTTTTGTATTTTTAGTAGAGATGGGGTTTCCCCATGTTGGTCAGGCCAATCTACCCTCTTCAGCCCCCTAAAGTGTGGGGATCACAGGTGTGAGCTACCGCACCTGGCCAGCAGCCAGCTTTATTGAGCATCTTGTTTGCGGCAGCTACTGTGCAGATAGTACATCCGTCTCCCACAACAACCGTGGAAGTCTGCTGTCCACATTTATAGCCCAGAGAGTTTCAGGGAAGGTTCCAAGGACCCTCAGAAAGGAGGCAGAAAAAAGATCGAGAATCACTGGGAACTGGGTATCGGCAAATATCTCTTTGGCTTTGACATTCTGGAATTCACAGCACCTCTGAGTGCACTGTGAAAAATCAAAGTGGTGTGGCAAGGCAGAGCTCCCACAAGAAAAATATAGACTCATCCTTAGGCTGGAGAGATCATGTGCCTGCATCAAAACCTTCCCTGGGTGGCTCACTCCTGTAATCCTGCTTTGGGAGATCAAGGCAGAAGAATCATTTGAGGCCAGGAACTTCAGACCAGCCTGGGCAACAGTAAAACTGCATCTCTACCAATAAAAGAAAAAGTAAAATTAGCTGGGCATGGTGGTGCACACCTATGGTCCTAGCTA
Source organism: Callithrix jacchus (assembly GCF_049354715.1). Taxonomy (NCBI): domain Eukaryota; kingdom Metazoa; phylum Chordata; class Mammalia; order Primates; family Cebidae; genus Callithrix; species Callithrix jacchus. Next base: position 192,171,703 of record NC_133502.1, read on the forward strand.
CCTGGGAGGCTGAGGTGGAAGGATGGCTTGAGCCCAGGAGGTTGAGGCTGCAGTGAGTCATCATCACACCACTGCACTCCAGCCTGGGCGACAGCAAGACGCTGTCTCAAAAACTCAAAACAATTTTAAAAAGCAAAGAGTAAGACAAGCAAGACTTCGGTAAACCTAGTGGAATAAATTCATACATTCTGGTCAATTCCCTTAAATTCTCTTCTGGTCCTCACATGGCTCAGATTGGGAAACATCATCAGCTCAGTACCCACATAACAAGATTGCCACAGAAACTGCTTTCCCTTCAGTTCAGTGCTAAAGGAGACCAACCTAAAAGTAGATTATATAGAATGATGTGATGGGGGTGAGCGGGGGAGACACCTCATCCAGGCTCGGGAGCCAGGGAGGGCTTCCTGGAGGAAGTGAAACTGGAATTGAAGCTTCAAAAAGATTCGTCATTGTAATCCATGTTGCTCACTGTTCTGCATCTTTCTCTTAATTTTTGTTTCACATGTGCAGTTCCATGCACCCGTGTCACCTAGATACTTATGGTCAGTGGCTGGTACTCCTCCTATCAATGAGTCGGAGCTGGCTTCAGCAGCTCCCAGTTACCGAACACCAGTCTGGTCTTCAGCCCTGTGAGGAGGGGGCCTCAGTGAGCACGACCAACACAGCACACCAGCTGACTCAGCTCTGCACCTCTCTAGAGAAAGCCCTTGGGAGTTCTGCAAAGACCTGCATATGTCTATCCCCACACCTGGGAGCCCTTTGCAACCTCCCTGCAAAATATCCCCAGGTCTTCAGGAAAAGGCAGCCAGAGCCACTGGACCTGCTCAATTGATGATCGTAAGATTATGTCAACCTCTTTTGGCACTTTCATTTCAGATCTAGAAGTGAATATGCGCTGCTGGTCAAAAAGAGGACAAGGCACAGGAAACTTTTTTTTTTTTGAGACAGAGTCTTGCTCTTGTCTCCCAGTCTGGAGTGCAATGGCACGATCTCAGCTCACTGCAATCTCTGCCTCCCAGGTTCAAGTGAGGACTCAACCTCCTGAGTAGCTGAGATTACAGACACCTGCCACCACATTAAGTTAATTTTCGTCTTTTTAGTAGAGACAAGTTTTCACTATGTTGGCCAGGCTGGTCTCGAATTCCTGACCTCAGGTGATCCACCCACCTTGGCCTCCTAAAGTGCTGGGATTACAGGTGTGAGCCACCATGGCTGGTAAAGAATGTTTTTTTTTTTTTTTTTTTGAGATGGAGTCTTGCTCTGTTGCCCAGGCTGGAGTGCAATGGCGCAATCTCAGCTCACTGCAACCTCCGCCTCCTGGGTTTGAGCAATTCTCCTGCCTCAGCCTCCCGAGTAGCTGGCACTACAGGTAAGTGCCACTGTGCCCAGCTAATTTTTTGTATTTTTAGTAGAGATGGGGTTTCACTGTGTTGGCCAGGATGGTCTCAATCTCCTGACCTCGTGATCTGCCCACCTCAGCCTCCCAAAGTGCTGGGATTACAGGCATGAGCCACCGTGCCCATCAAGAACATATTCTTTATCAAGTTCTCCCTCAGCCCAGGCCTCTCAGCTGTACAAGGCATTAAATGTTCTTATGGGGCCATTGTGACTCTGACCCCAGACTCCTGTCAGGGATCACAGCTTCCTTTCAATGGGACATAGCTGTAGGCACATAGAGGACTCCATATTCCTAATGAATTGGAGGTAAATACAGTCGATGAAAACTCAAGCATAGGGGATGGGAATGGGCTCAGTGGCATTGATAAGGACACCAACAGACCTCAGACCATCTGCAGTGGACATCAGACCCCTGAGCTAGGAAGTCCAAGAAGTGCAGACAATCCCAACAGATCCGGCACGTGGCCCCCGGTCTTTAGGTATGTATATCCCCTTCCCACTACCTCTGGCCTTCCTGGCTGCCTGGCCCAGCAGCCCACTGGTGTGGTCCCTGTCTGACCTAGGTGATGCTGCCAGCCGGACACCGTGAGCACCAACTGGGGGACTGCCAACATGGACTCCCGGTGGTGTGAAAGTTCTCTAAGGACAGGGAGTTGCCTGGCCGGGTATGTTATTTAACTTTGAATTCCTCACAGGGTTTAGGCTGGTGCCAGGTATGTGGCAAGCATTCATTCATGGTCTCAGAGGCTTAGGACATTTGCACATTAAAAGGAGCCTGCAGATAGCTCACAGGAATGAATCTTCAAGAATGAAATGTCTTGCAGCAGGTGGACATGTTTGAGACACACAGGGTGCTTCCTATTGCTTTTGAGATAATACCCAATGGGCAACTGCCCACTCCACCTTTGTGATAAGTGGTCTTGCACTCAAGAGAACTCCTGGCCAAGGAATGGTGAATTTGGCAGCCAAGCCTCAGTCAGCACCTGCCTGCAAGTCACAGGTCAGCTGGGGGCCTGCACACCAGGTCCACTCTCACCCTTACCCTCACCCCCCAGGGTCACAGAACAGAGGGCTCTGGCTTGAAACAGAGCAGTAAGGGGGTTTCTCCTTTGTAGTTACAAAACACTCTCAACTGGTCAAAACATACAACTCTGCAAAACTAAAAGTTTTGTGTGTGCCTGTGTCATACATATATACATATATATGCTTACTTTTGCAAAAAGAAACATTGGAAGGGGCTGGGCGCTGTGGCTCACGCCTGTAATCCCAGCACTTTGGGAGGCCGAGGAGGGTGGACCACCTGAGGTCAGGAGTTCGAGACCAGCCTGGCCAATATGGCGAAACCCCATCTCTAGTAATAATACAAATATTAGCCAGGCGTACGGGCATGCACCTATAATCCCAGCTACTTGGGAGGCTGAGGCCTGAGCCTGGTAGGCAGAGGTTACAGTGTGCCAAGATCACACTATTGTACTCCAGCCTGGGCGGCAGAGTGAAACTGTGTCTCAAAATAAACCTTATTGGAGGTGTTGAGCTTTGAGCCATGTACTGTTTTTTGAATTCAAAAATTAAAAGTAAGGTGGGGGCGCGGTGGCTCACGCCTATAATCCCAGCACTTTGGGAGGCCAAGGTGGGTGGATCACGAGGTCAAGAGATCGAGACCATCCTGGTCAACATGGTGAAACCCCATCTCTACTAAAAATACAAAAATTAGCTGGGCACGGTGGTGTGCGCCTGTAGTTCCAGCTACTCGGGAGGCTGAGGCAGGAGAATTGCTTGAACCCAAGAGGCAGAGGTTGGGGTGAGCCGAGATCGTGCCATTGCACTCCAGTCTGGGTAACAACAGCAAAACTCTGTCTCAAAAAAAAAAAAAAAAAATTAAAAGTAAGTTTTAATTTAGGGAAGAGCATAACTTCGGGAGGTCATTAGGGAGGGAAGGAGGGTAATTAGAAGATAAGCTGGGAAAGGAAGAAGCCAGAAGGGGTTCCTGGAGTATTTTTGATTCTTTACAAAATGGAATTTTGTAAACAACAAAGGACTGGTTAGAAACCAGCTACGGGGCAGGGGCAGTGTTCACACTCGTAATCCTGGGACTTGAGGAGGCCAAGACCAGAGGATGGCTTGAGCCCAGGAGTTTGAGACCAGCCTGGGCAACAGTGAGACCCTGTCTTTACACACACAAAAAAAGCACTGTGTGGTGGCATGCACCTCTGGTCCCAGCTACTTGCAAGGATGAGGCAGTGAGCCATGATTCCACCACTGCGCTTCAGCCTGAGCAACAGAGCAGAATCTGAAGTCTCAAAAAAAAAAAAAAAAAAAAAAAAAAAAAATCAGCTACCATGCAGAAAACCGAATGTTTATTGCTGCCCACCGGGAGCTTCAGAGCCATAGAACTAGAGCTGAAAGGCACCTCAGAGGTCACTGCATTTGGTGGTTCTGGAATTGAGACCCATAGCTGCTGCCAAGCTTTCTCAAAATCCCACAGCAATGTACAGCAGCATCGAGAACCTGACATCCCCTGGCAAGTCTGGCTTTGCTCTGATGTTGGTCTGAGGAGGATGGTAACACCCAGAACCACGGCTTCGCCCACACATTCAAGTAACCAGAGGACCATAGGGGCCAGCATCCTGGTGGGAGGGTATGAGAGGGGACTACAGCAAATAGCCAGTTGGCACCTTAGGTCCCCACAATGACTGGGAAGCAGGGATTCCTCATCCAGGACAAGCCTAAACCAGGCTGGCAGAGCTGCTCCCCTTTTGGTGGTGCCTGGTTTCCTGGCACTTCTCTGCTAGGCCCCTGCCCCTTCTCCCTCTCCTCTGAAGACCAAAGAACCTCAGAGGGCAGGTTTTGTCACTTCCTTTTGGGGAACAGGCTTCAGGCTGTGCAGATGGTATAAAGCCCCAATTATGCATGCCACATGTATGCTGGCATGCCTTGTAGGGTACGTGTGCATGGCATAAACACAGCATCAAAACATGCCACTAGCCCTTGAGGCTCACAAGCTTACAGGTGAAGGCATGCTGCCCACCCGTGTCCCAGCATCTGCCAGCACAGGGGATCTTGTGCTGGGCTGTCCGAGGTGCTGTCCTTGCCTGTCGTCCTCCTTTTTTCTCAGAGCCTGAGGTCCCAGCCTGGGATGGTTTCCACTGCACACCTGGGCCTCCAGGGCTCCTCCATGCCAATGCATGCTTGCTGTGGGCGTAGAACTTACTGTTCTCACCTGGCAGCCCCGGTTATGGCTCCCAGCCTGGGGGAGAACTTCCCTTTCCAAAGTTAAATAACAGGCTGGGCTCTCTGTCAGAGGATTGGCGCGACAGCTCCACGTGCTACAGCTGGCGCAGGGCCAGGCCCGCCCTGCCAAGCAGCGGGAAGGGAAGGCCTGGCTGCAGCCGGAGCTGGCAGGTGGCCGAGCCGGGGGTGGACGGGCGGGCCGGGACTGGTGCTGGCCATTGGCTGCCTCAAGGCTCCCACCCCGCCTGCCTGCCTAGCCTGCGGCTTTGGCCGGCCCCTGCCTCTCCAGCTGCTTCTGAACTCCCTGGAGCAAGCACCTCCTGCTGGGCTGTGTGAGCTGCCACTGGTTCCGAGTGGCCCCTGCCATGGACATGCCTGAGGTCCTCAAGTCCCTGCTGGAGCACTCTCTGCCTTGGCCAGAGAAGAGAACAGGTAAGAGCGCAGGTGACCTGCGCAGGTGCCCAAGGGGGGCGAGGGGGCAGCCACAGGCACAGTGGCAGGACAGGCATCTCCAAGCCAGGGAGGGTCCCAGTAATGGTGTGCCCTTGGTCTCGGGGTGCAGAGTGCGGAGAGGGGTTTGAGGAGTCATGTTTCACACCGGCCCTGGGCCTGTCTCCTAGGCCTGCTGGATTTGGGGAAGCCATGGCCAGTGTGTGACCACTGACAGGTGCCATGCTCATGTGGGACCAGGACAGGACAGGGGCCCTGTTGAAAGAATCCAGCTGGATGCTGACTGCTTATGAAGCTCCCTTCCCTTGTATGCTGGGGGTGGCAGAGGAGTGGCGGGGACTGTGCATTTGGGCAGCAGGAGCCTGGGTCTGGAGCAGAGGCTTTCCTTGGTGCGCCTGCTGCAGCTCCCGCTTGCCGGAGGGCTGAACTCATGGATGGGATGGAAGCTGTTATGTAACAGGACCACAAGGCTCGAAGCCCTGCGTTCCTAGGATACCACAGGCAAAACACGTGTGAGGGAAGAGGGAGGAGGGCATGGACCAAGGGGTAGACCTGGTGGCCAGCACCAGGTGTCTCCCAAGTCCTGCCTGGGAATCCCACAGCTGGGTTAGTTTGGGTGAGAATACTAATAAATCTCTCTCCAAATCCCTTCTGTTCCCAGACATCAGGAGTCACCTTTAGGTTCCCAGGGCTCCAACCCCTCCTTGCCTTTAGAGGGGCCCAGCTGGCCTCTGCTGCCTGAGTCTGACTTGGGTACCTGGCATGTCTTCTCAGGGGACCTTTCTCAGGCCTCCCCTCATCCTACTTTGCCAGCACCTGCTACCCAGCATCACCAGGTGGCCCTGGTTGTCCCTGCAGGACTTACTTCCACAGGAAGCTCTTAGCCCACTCCCAAACTGGGGCCAGGAGAGACCCCACAGCCCCCGGCCTCCCTGCACCCCTCGGGAACTGGGTGTGGGTTTGCTTGTGCTGAGCCAGGAAAGGAGGGGCAGCAGGTTCTGTTCCTCAGGAAACATTGCCTGAACGGGGAAGGGGGTTCCAGGAGCACAGGACGGGGGCTCCCAAGCTCTCCCACATGCAGCTCTGGGCTCAGGCCCCTCAGACCACACCCCATGCTGTCAAATGCTGGGACAGTCCAGGCCACCCTCTGAGATGAGTGTCACAGAGGGCGCTCCTGTGGCCTCCTAGTATGGGGGACACCAGTTGCTCACCAGGACAAGCTCCCCCCTCAGGGAAGCCCTCTGCAACTCGGCCAGAGGGATCTGCCCCCAGTTGGAGTCCACACCCACAAACAAGCCACAGCTGAGTTTTTGGCATCTCTGAGCGGCCTGTATGGATGGGCAGAGCTTTCCAAAAGCTAAGGTAGAGGGTAGGCTCCTTGGTCCAGGAACCCAGGAAGGATGGCACAATCCCTCCTTGCTCCCACCAGGTGTCCCAGGATGCCCCCTAGCATGCACATGCAGTGCGTGGCTGCCAGCAGGGCAGGAAGAGTTCTTGGGGTGACTCGGGGCACTGCTCCTCAGATGAGGATAACAAAGCTTTTGAAGTGTGGCAGCAGCTGCTGGTCTCTGGCTCCCAGCCGGTCTGCAGAGCCCTCCAATAGCCAAAAAGTCCCCCTCCCTCACTGTGGGTGAGTGAAGTCAGGGCCGGGCACATAGGGGACCGCCCAGGATTTCAGGCAGAGCTTTGCCAAGCACTGGGAAACCATGGCTGAGGATTAGTTAGTCCAGCATGGCTGGGCAGGTCCAAGGGGTGTAGGCCAGTCTTGGGTCACCTCCTGTCACTTCATGTGGCATCTGAGGGTGAGAAGCATGAGGTCCTGTGGAACTGACAGATGCCTGCAGCCCACTGCTAGGCAAAATGGAGGGAAGAGGGTTGAAGAGCCACAGGAGTCACAATGACTGCAGCACGTGACTGCCCCTCATCTGCAATCAGTTTCCCAAAGCTGCCCGAATCTCCAGACCATTTATAAACAGAAATGTCTACCTGAAAAGCAATAGACCTCGGTGAAAAGACACAGAGAACTGCTATGGAGTTACTTGCGATCAGGGACCATGTACTGAAATTGTTGTTGAAGCGGCTTCTCTCCCTCTCCCACTATTCTGACTTGGGGTTTGAATGGGAGAAAAACTAGAGGCCAGGTGCTCCAGAAAACGGGGATGCTCTCAGGCCCACGTGCCCTTGCTTTGGTGAACTTTCTGCTGCTCCCGTCCAGTGGAAGGGGCAGTTACGTCTTTGGAGGACTGTTTACAAACTACCCATTTTCTCTTTTCTCCTGTCCAATGGTTGTGCTTCAGCACACGTTTAGGTCACATGCAGAGCATATCTCGCCCCCAGTGGGAGGCAACTATAGAGGAAAGTCACATGGAGTGTGAGAAACTCCAGGTGTGCTCTCCCCACACTCTGCTCTCCACACAGCCTCTCACTCCAATTATTTTCTTTTCGGTTTTTTTTTTTGAGACAGTGTCTCACCGTTGCCCAGGCTGGAGTGCAATGGTACAATCTCAGCTCACTGCAACCTCCACCTGTCGGGTTCAAGCAATTCTCCTGCCTCAGCCTCCTGGGTAGCTGGGATTACAGGCGCCCACCACCACGCCCAGCTCATGTTTCTATTTTTAGTAGAGACGGGTTTCACCATGTGGGCCGGGCTATTCTCGAACTCCTGACCTCCAGTGATCCACCTGCCTGAGCCCCCAAAAGTGCTGGGATTACAGGCGTGAGCACCGCGCCCGGCCTCATTTTGCTTTCTAATTCAATGACACCCCCTGAAACCTGGACTTGGGGCCCCTCTGCCTTGTGCTGCCCCTGGGCCTCCCAGCCCAGCCTGTGTAGACCTTGCCTCTTTCTTATCCCTGGATAAACAGACTTTCTCCACGAGAGCTGATCAGCTCCCAGGCTCCCTTGGCTTCCAGCGACAATGGCCTCTTGGTGGCCTTCACTCGGGGCCACGAGTTCAAACAACTTCCCTTTTGGCAAAGAAATCCATTTCCAGCAAAAGGGTGGGTCTGTAGCTCAAGCCCTGACTCAATTTCCCCTCTATGTCCTTGGGCCCTAAATCTTGAAAACCACTCTTCCTGTCTTCAATCCCACCCTATCTCCCAAGGATCTGCTTCCAAGAGTTGATTCTGTTCCAGACTGCTCACTCCAGCTCTCATGTCTTTCTCTACCAGCTTCTGGAAAGACCCCGTGTCTCTAAATCATACTATTAGCATTTTATACGCTATCCTTCCCTCCTCCATGGGGCCTTGGCTGTGCTTAGAGACACCCACTCCCATCTTCCTGCCATCTCTGGTCACTCAGGCCTCCCTTTCAGGGAGTTGTGAACCCTGAACAAGGCCTTTGCTTTGGGCTGGGCAGGCAACATCCCCACCTAGGGGCACTCCTGATCTAGAATCCTTTCTGGGCAAGGCAGCATGGCTCTGGTAGGAGAGGAGGGGGCTTACAATCAGAGTCAGGACACGAATCCTAATTCTACAACCTACTGGTTGGGACTTGCCCTCCTCTTTCTCCAACTCCAGACTGTAAAGAGCAGAAAGAATATCTGTGTCATGAGCTCGTTGCCAGGATTAAGTGAGTTATCCCATGTGAAAGCGTCTGCAAACTGTGAGCTGTCATGCTGATTTTTTCTGTGAAAGGCAAACAGCAATGTGGCCTAGCATCATGCGCCTTCCACCTACATCCCATTTGCAATCTGACCCTCATTCCCTTCTTTCCAGCTTCCTTTCAAGAACTGGATGTTATAAGTTGGTGTGTAAACACACACACACACACACACACACACACACACACACAGCTGTCTCCTTGGAAACACGTGCCGAGGCTCCTAGAGGCATGGTGCCATCTGTCCTGCACAGCCCATTTTCCTGATAACAGGCAGGATCTCGGCAGGACTTGCTGGGGCAGGAGGAGGGGCCTTGGTGTCACCATCTTGGTGGATTGAGGGAAATGAGCCAAGAGGGTGGACTCGGTGCAGCCTGGGCTCTCCTGAGCTTGGCTTGAGTAAGGGCCGTGTTTACCTCCATGCACAGCCTGGGAACCAGAGCAAAACTGAGAAATTGAGGAGTTTGCTTTCAGGAAAGAGGATGGGGAAGGGGCCTTCTATGTGCTGGACATGCTAGCTCATTCAATCCTCATTACCTCCTTTTGTTTATTTTTTTGAGACCGAGTCTTACTCTGTTGCCCAAGCTGGAATACAGTGGCACCATGCTGGCTCACTGCAACCTCCGTTTCCTGGGTTGAAGCAATTCTTTTGCCTCAGCCTCTTGAGTAGCTGGGATTACAGGTACCCACCACCACTCCCATTTAATTTTTGTATTTTTTAGTAGAGATGGGGTTTCGCCATGTTGGCCAGGCTGGTCTTAAACTCCTGACGTCAGATCATTTGCCCACCTCAGCCTCACAAAGTGCTGGGATTACAGTTGTAAGCCCCCACGCCCGGCTCCTCACCACATCCTTCTAAATGGTACATTCCTCCTGTCCTTCTGGTGAGAAAATGAACTCAGAGACACTGGCTACCCTCACGGCCAGTACATGGGCCAGCCTCTCTTTTCTTCCATCCTACCCTAGGAGTCCAGAGTCTTCTTCTCTACTTGCCTCCACCCTACCCCTTCAGAGAAATGTGAGAAATTCATTCTCACCAAGTGCCAGGCGTTGACGGCAGTGTTGAGGAGTGGCCCTTCCAGGTGGCTAGGCTGCTACAGGATGCGCTCTTGACTTGACAGCCACCTTCTCCTGAGTGTGTGCCAGGACTATGTTGCATGCTCCTACATCACTATCTATGCAATGGCTCTGCAAGGGAGATATAATTATCCATGCACTCTGAATGAGGACACTGAGGCTGGGAGAGGGAAGGCCATACAGTTGTTGCAGTATTCAAACCCTGTTCCTCCTGACACCAGGCTCGTGACTACCCTTGGGGCTCCCTGGGCTCTGAAACTGTCCCAGGCAGTAGCTCTTGATCACCCAGACATTCATCATGTGCTTCCAGAGTGTTTGCTATGCTTGGGGAGCCCTGGATGAAGGAAACCGACCCTATTCTTACCCCTGGTGTTTGCATTCCAGTGGGGAGAGACAATCAGCTGTGTGTAGGTGGGCCAAGGTGGGGGGGGTCAGGATTAGCCTCTCCCAGGGAGAGGCATTTGAACTGAGGCCTGGAGGCCTGGAGGGTGAGGAAAAGCCAGCTATCCGAGGAACTTTCAGGCTATGGGGACAGCACCTGCAAAGGCCCTTCCTGGGGTAGGAAAGACAAAATGGGTCTGAGGAATAAGAGGCCGCTATGGCTGCAGAAAGCAAGCAAGGGGGAGAGGAGTCGGGGTGAGGCTGGAGGGACCCGAAGGGCAAGTGCCTGCAGAGCCCTGACGGTCATGAAGAAGAGTGATGCTGTCATCTCCTTGTCTGTAAGGACCCCCACACCCCCTATTCTTGAGGAAGTGGCCGGTAGGGAGAAATGAGGTATCCCCAGAACAACCCAAGCAGGAAATACAGTAGAGTTAACTTGAACTGTGCACATGGTATCAGCCAGGTGGTATTCTGGCACTGTGCCAGATGGATTCCTTCACTTTGGACACTCAGGCACAGAGAGGGTCACTCATTTGCCCAAGCTCGAAGGAAATACAGTTAACCTTAAATACCGTGGGGATTAGCGATACTGCCCCCATGCAGTAGAAAATCTGCATATAATTTTTTTTTTTTTTTTTGAGACACAGTCTTGCTCTGTCGCCAGGCTGGAGTGCAGTGGCACGTTCTCAGCTCACTGCAACCTCTGCCTCCCAGGTTCAAGCAATTCTCCTGCCTCAGCCTCCTGAGTAGCTGGGATTACAGGCACACGCCACCACACCCAGCCAATTTTTTTGTATTTTTAGTAGAGACAGGGTTTCACCATATTAGCTAGGACGGTCTTGATCTCCTGACCTCGTGATCCACCTGCCGTGGCCTCCCAAAGTGCTGGGATTACAGGTGTGAGCCACCGCACCCAACCTGTAATTTCTGACTCCTCAAAAGCTTAACCACTAATAGCCTACTGTTGACTGGAAGCCTTACAAATAACATTTGATGAACAAATATTTTGTATGCTATATGTATTATATACTATATTATTTTTATTTTTTGAGACAGAATCTCACTCTGTCACTCAGACTGGAGTGTAATGGCGTGGCCTCGCTTACTGCAACCTCTGCTTCCTGGGTTCAAGCGATTCTCCTGCCTCAGCCTCCCGAGTAGCTGGGATTACAGGCACATGCCACCATACTCAGCTAATTTTTGTATTTTTAGTAGAGATGGGGTTTCACTATGTTGGCCAGGCTGGTCTTGAACTCCTGACCTCATGATCCACCCACCTTGGCCTCCCAAAATGCTGGGATTACAGGCATGAGCCACTGCGTCCAGCCTAAATACTGCATTCTTACAACAAAGTAAGCCAAAGAAAAGAAAATGTTATTAAGAAAATCACTGGCCGGGCACGGTGGCTCATGCCTGTAATTGCAGCACTTTGGGAAGCCAAGGCAAGGAGATTATGAGGTCAGGAGTCTGACACCAGCCTGACCAACACGATGAAACGCTGTCTCTACTAAAAATATAAAAATTAGCTGGGCCTGATGGCAGATGTCTATAATCCCAGCTACTCGGGAGGCTGAGGCAGAAGAATTGCTTGAACCTGGGAGCTGGAGGTTGCAGTGAGCCAAGATCACGCCACTGCACTCCAGCCTGGGCAACAGAGTGGGACTCCATCTCAAAAAAAAAAAAAGAAAAGAAAATCATGGCTGAGTACAGTGGCTCACACCTGTAATCCTAGCACTTTGGGAGGCTGAAGTGGGAGAAGTGCTTGAGCCCAGAAGTTTGAGACCAGCCTAAGCAACATAGTGAGACTCCATCTCCACAAAAAAATTAAAAATTAGCCAGACATGGTAGTGCACACCTGAAATCCGAGCTACTCCAGAGGCTGGGGCAGGAGGATCACTTGAGGTAAGCAGTTCAGGGCTGCAGTGAGCTATGACAGTACCACTGCACTCCAGTGTGGGTGACACAGCCAGACTCTGTCTCAAAAAAAAAGAAAAGAAAAAGAAAATCATAAAAGGATATACACTTACTCTTAACTGAGTTGAAGTGAATCATTATAAAGGTCTTCGTCCTTGTCTCCATATTGAGTAGGTGAGGAAGAGGAGGAGGTGGAGGAAGAAGGGCTGATCTTGTTGTTTCAGGGGTAGCAGAAGTGGAAGGGGACGCAGGAGAGGCAGGCAAACTTAGTGTAACTTTTGTTGAAGAAAAAATCCACACGTAACTGGATGCATGCAGTTCAAACCCTTGTTGTTCAAAGGCCGACTAAAGTAAAAGCAGGGATCAGCCCCAGGTGGTCTTGCTCCAGAGTCCCACCACTGTCCCCCCCAGCATGGCTTTGTCTGCAGAAATCGTGGAATCGGGTAGTGGCTTTTGAGTCGTCACAGAGGGCAGAGGTGAGGACTTTCTCTGGAAAGGGCATTCTTAGAGCAGCTCTCCATTTGCAGACCAAACCCTGGTAACGGACAGAATGCAAGACAAACAGGAAGCGAGTACTTCTGGGAGTACTGGCGAGGGGGGCAAGAATCAGTAAAGAGCTTCCACCCACCGCTTCTCCCCTGGAACACACTGAGACCAAGGTGCAAACCACAGAGCCCAGGCACAGGTATGTGGGCTAGGAAGGAGAGCTGCTGGCAAGGCTTGTGCGGACAGACTTCCCAAAGGATGGCTCATGTTTGCTGTTCCAGGTTCAATTGTGAATCAGACACAATGACTGTTATTTAACGTTACTAATGCTCCAAATGCATATGACTTAGCTCCGAAAGGTTTGGTTAAACTGTCCTACTGGCACCAAGAACAAAGCAAACCAAAAAATATTTACTGAGGGGATGGGAGTTTTTAAAAAAGAAAAAAAAGTATATTTTTGCTGAGTTACTACTCTGAGGAAAGCATTGTGCTCTCCTGCATTTGATTTGGGCAAAGGACACAGATAACCGGGCTTTCTGAGAGCTCAATGGAAGAAGCCTTATCACCCTTCTGCTCTCATGCATCTGAGGCCTTTGTCCCATTTTCAGTAAGTCAGAAGACAGAGTGAGGCTGTTCTATCTGGTGCTGAATACATGGCCAAAGAGATCATTATAGGGTATCTGGTCAAAGGCTCCTGTGCTGGAGTTTTAGCTCCTCCAAACTTCAAGTTTAAGTAAAAATAATCCAAACTAGCAAAATGGCTTAATGAAAATCATTTGTTCTGCATATGCGCAACTGAACGAAGTTTTTGTTTTTGTTTTGAGACAGAGTCATTCCATGGCGCAGGCTGGAGTGCAGTGGTGCAATCTTGGCTCCTTGCAACTTCCACCTCCTGGGTTCAAGTGATTCTCCTGTCTAACCCTCCAAAGTAGCTGGGACTAAAGGTACCCGCCACGATGCCCAGCTAATTTTTGTATTTTTCAAAGAGACAGGGTTTTGCCATGTTGGCCAAGTTGGTCTTGAACTGCTGGCCTTAAGTGATCCCCCCGCCTCAGCCTCCTAAAGTGCTGGGATTATAGGCGTGAACCACCATGCCTGGCCTGACCAAAGTTCATTTGTTTTTTGAGATGGAGTTTCGCTCTTGTTGCTCAGGCTGGAGTACAATGATGTGATCTTGGCTTACCGCAACTTCTGCCTCCCAGGTTCAAGGGATTCTCCTGCCTCAGCCTCCCAAGTAGCTGGGATTACAGGCAAGTGTCACCACACCCGGCTAATTTTTGTATTTATAGTAGAGACAGGATTTCACCATGTTGGTCAGGCTGGTCTTGAACTTCTAACCTCGTGATCCGCCTGCCTCAGCCTCCCAAAGTGCTGGGATTACAGGAGTAAGCCACCGCACCCGGCCCTGAACAAAGTTTTTAACTTGGGCTGATTAGCAGGTTTCAGAAACAGTCATAAGTAGAATGTAAAGCCAGTCCAACTCTGGAAAATGGACATTGCACATCCAATCTTGTCTGTAGCTTAGACTCTAAACCTGCCCTCAGGCCCACAGCCTTGTCCTCACATCCAGAATAATTCTACTCCTGACCCAACACAGCTTCAACGAAAAGGGAGGGGTGGGCACCTACCTACTCCACACTACAACACGGCAGGCTGGCACTTGGCATCGCTCATCACAGGTAATCCTCCCAACTGTTCTGTGAAGCAGGCATATCCATCTCTATTTCCAAGAGGAAAATAATCGAGGCTTAGACAGAAGTCACTTGCCCATGGCCATGTGGCTTGTTCAGCAACTGAGGAGGGACTCCCCCACGCTGCCTCCCTTGCTCACAAAGTCACTGCTGCCCCATGACCCCCAGTTCCCTAAATAAACCACTGTGGTTTTGTTTGTTTTTTGCTTCTTTTTGAGACAGGGTCTCTCTGGAGTACAGCGGCACAATCATGGCTCACTGCAGCCTTGATCTCCTGGGCTCAAGTGATCCTCCCACTGCAGCCTCCTGAGTAGCTGGGACTACAGGTGCACCACCATGCCCAGCTAATTTTTCTTTTTTGAGATGGAGTCTCTCTCTGTTGCCCAGGCTGGAGTGCAATGGCTCAATCTCGGCTCACTGCAACCTCGACCCGGGTTCCAGCGATTCTTCTGCCTCAGCCTCCCGAGTAGCTGGGATTACAGGCGCCTGCCATCGCACCTAATATATATATATATATTTAAGGCAGAGTCTCGCTCTGTTGTCAAACTGGAGTGCAGTGGCACAATCTAGGCTCACTGCAACCTCCGCCTCCTGGGTTCAAGTGATTTTTCTTCTGCCTCAGTCTCCTGACTAGCTGGGACTACAGGTGCGCACCACCAAGCCTGGCCAATTTTTGTATTTTTAGTAGAGATGGGGTTTCACCATATTGGCCAGGATGTTCTCAAACTCCTGATCTTGTGATCCGCCCACCTCGGCCTCCCAAAGTGCTGGGATTACAGGTGTGAGGCACTGAGTCCAGCCTTAGTAGAGAAGGGGTTTCACCATCTTGGCCAGGCTGGTCTTGAACTCCTGACCTTGTGATCCACCCGCCTCAGCCTACCAAAGTGCTTGGATTACAAGCGTGAACCATTGCACCCAGCCTAATTTTTCTTTGAAAAAATGGAAGACTTTATGAATTTGCATGTCATCCTTGCACAGGTGCGGTGGAAATTCTTTCTGTATCATTCCAATGTTAGTATTTATGTGCTGCTGAAGAGAGCACACCAGGCTAATTTTTTAGAGTTTGTAGAGATGAGGTCTCACTCTGTTGCCCAGCCTAGGCCACTGTTCCACATCATACCTTTATTTTTTCTTTTTCCCCCAGAAAAGCCTCTCTAATATCTCAGCCTTTGAAGTCTTAATCGTGTAATAACATGTTCTTCTTATGGGGTTTACTTCTTTGTAGGGCTCACAAACTGTAACTACTTCTCCCAACATTTATTCCTCCACTAAGAGACTGCGCAAGGTCACGCCATTATTCCCACTTTAGTGACAGGAGACAAACGTAGAGAGAGGCTGCTGTGGTGGAGGATGAAGAGGAGAACGTAACCGTTCCCACCTCCAGGACGGCACTGTTTAATGCTGCAAGTTGGCAATGTAGCTAACCTCGCAGCTTGCAATTAAGCACGACAGAGAACGTGTTTGCAATGCTCCTGCAGTATTTGTGACACATCATTTACCCTCTGGTTATCCGGGGGAAAACCCTCTCTGGGGAGTGTCAGCACATGAACACCAGGTTCTGGAGGCTTAACCTGCTGGTTTCACTTCTTACCAGCCTCACTTGCCTGTTAGGGTAATTGCTCCAATAGGAGATAAGTGGAGTAGGCATTATTCATTTAGAATAACGATAGCTAAAAAAAGAAAAGCTAAATCTTTACTTCCTCTTACTACAGCCCATCTTTCTCATAAACACGTGTTATAACCTTCCACTGTTATCATTAATCATCATCTAATACTTTGAGAATGGGTTTTTCTTCCCAGCAATAATGTCATATTAGCCATGAGACTACATATACATGACTCTAAGCCATCAAATCTCCCCATTGCCAAATTAGCAGTTTTTTTAAAAAGCTTCATATATTTGTGTGTGTGTGTGTGTGTGTGTGTGTGTGTGTGTGTATGAGACAGAGTCTTGCTCTGTTGCCCAGGCGGGAGTGTAGTGGCATGATCTCAGCTCACTGCAACCTCCTCCTCCTGGGCCAATAGATTCTTCTGCCTCAGCCTCCCAAGTAGCCGGGGTTACAGGCACTTGCCACCATACCCACTAATTTTTGTATTCTTAGTAGAGACAGGGTTTCACCATGTTGGCCAGGCTGGTCACGAACTCCTGACCTCAGGTGCTCTGTGTACCTTGACCTCCCAAAGCGCTGGGATTACAAACGTGAGCCACTGCGCCCAACCACTGTATTGCTTTAATCAATTTCCTTGGAATGCCCTTTGTCTAGCTTAGCTTCCCTGAAAGTTTAGCCACACACAGAACTCTCACTAAATTCTACAACACAACAGATTTTCTGTACGCGATTAACTATTTTGACTACAGTGAGTGATACAAGCACCATACCAGCCTCTGGGATAACAGATATGCCAACCAGTTTTAGTAAAATTATGAAAACTACATTTGTTGAAGGTTTGCAACTGTGCATCTATACAAATTGGCTTGCAGAAACCTCATTAGGTAGGCCGGTCGCAGTAGCTCACACCTGTAATTCCAGCACTTTGGGAGGCTGAGGTGGGTTGATCACCTGAGGTCAGGAATTTGAGACCAGACTGGCCATCATGGTGAATGAAACTCCATCTCTACTAAAAATACAAAAAAATTAGCCAGGTGTGGGGGTGCACGCTTATAATCCCAGCTTCTCAGGAGGCTGAGGCAGGAGAATCGCTTGAACCCGGGAGGTGGAGGTTGCAGTATGTGGAAATTGCTCCATTGCACTCCAGCCTGATCAACAAGAGGGAAACTCCGTCCACCCGTGCCCCCCTCCAAAAAAAGAAAAAGAAAACCATAAGGTAGAGCCTGCCCTAACTCCATTTGACATAAAAGGAAAAGATGTAAAGCATAAAATTGAAGATGTAAAGCAACTGAGGCATCAGATTCAGAAAATGACTGAGATTCAATTAGAGTAGCAGTGAGAGCTTAAATTGTGGAATCAGACTCATCACATGTCCCTACCACCACTCAAAGTCCTTCAAATCTCTTGCTTTCCAGGCCTGGTCAGCTACCCAACTTCTTTTTCCTCCTCAACCCCCAGCAAAATTATTCTATTTTTTTATGAAATTGTTTTTTTTTTTAAGAGACGGGGTTTCACCATGTTGGCCAGGATGGTCTGGATTTCTTGACCTCGTGATCCACCCGCCTCAGCCTCCCAAAGTGCTGGGATTACAGATGTGCGCCACTGTGCCTGGCCTTTATTTATTTATTTATTTATTTGAGATGGAGTCTCGTCTCCCTCTGTCTGTCGCCCAGGCTTGAGTGCGGTGGTGCTATCTCGGCTCACTGCAACCTCCACCTCTTGGGTTCAAACTATTTTCCTGCCTCAGCTTCCCGAATAGCTGGGATTACAGGCGCCCCCACCTATTAGCCGCCCAGCTAATTCTTTTAGTACTTACAGTAGTGTTTGCCCTATAGGCCGGGCTGGTCTCGAACTCCTGACCTCAGGTGATCCGACTGTCTCAGCCTCCCAAAGTGCTGGGATTACAGGCGTAAATCGCCGCGCCCAGCCCTAGCAAAATTCTGATTGCATCAGCTTGACAACTTTTAGCTGGCTGTGGGTGTCTGGATCATCCATCTACCCCCTGAACCAAGGACTACCACTCTGCCACCCCCTAAAGCCCTCCTGCTAGAAGGGGTGGGCCCCTGCTGGGATGCTGGATAAACAAGCCAAGCTCTCTGCCTTCCGGGAGTTAAGCCGGGAGTCTAGTGTTGCCTGGGTTTGCAGCACAGTCTGACTTGTACTATTAAGAGGTACAAAGTTCTGAGCGCTGTTTAGGAGCAACTTTGCATTTGTGTACCGCTCCACGTATTACATTTTTACAGATTCCTACGGAACTCCTGAGGAGGATTTACATTTTAAGACAGGCGATGGTTCTCCCACAAAATGTGGGATCGGTATCTGGTGTTAAGGAGGTTTTTGTTTTTCAGGTAAAGGAAGGGAGAGTCCCAGAAAGGAACAGAATTTCACAGCTGTTTGAGACTGTAGAGATTCTGTAGCCCAACCTCTTAATTTTATGGCCTAGGAAACAAGCGCCAGTGAAGCAACCGGACTTTCCCAAGGTCACAAGCTAGTAAGTGGGAGGGCGGAAGCATGTACCCGGGCCCTGGCTCAGGATGGGGCCTCAGGAATGCTCCCTCCACGCTAGTGTTTATCTGGCAGCCACGCCCGCCCGCACCGAAACCCTGGAGCCTCGGGCAACCCGACACCCAGCTCTGGCGGCCAAGCCTGCTGGGGCCATCCCTACATCTCGGCAGGTCCGGATTCCCGGTCCTGCCCTCAGGAAACCTCTGGGTCGCTTGGGAGCAGAAGTGAGAGCTGGGCTCTGCGTCCCAATCCCGCGACCCTGGCCAGAGTCCCCAGAACAAAAACGCCCGTCCCTCCCTTCCCCTACTGCCCCGCCGCAGCCCCGCACGTGCGGCGCCTCGTGCACCGCCCCGGGCCCCGCCCCCGCCCTCCATTGGCTGTTCCCGCGCCTTCCTCCTCTGCCCCCTCCCCACGCGACCAGACTCAGCTGCGGCTCCACGTGACCCGCGGGGGGACGTCCACGCCGAGCCAGCGGAAGCTCGGATAGGTCCCTCTGGCCGGCCGCCGCTCCGAGCCCCGCCCTGGTTCGGTAGCGCGTCGGGAAGGTTGGGAGACAGGGACGACCGGGAGAGGCTGCGGTGGTCGGGAAGGCAGAGGTTATGAAGACAGCGGTGAAGCAGGGACACTAGTAGGAAGGAAGGGACCTCGCCGAGGAAGGCCCACGTCCACCAGGCGCCAATCAAGGGACACAGGGGCGGCGGGGCGGGGCCTCCGCGGGGGTCCTCACCTGGCCCCGCACGTGTCTTGCTTAGCCGGGCTGCCCCGACCAATCGCGGCCCGAGGAGCTGTGGCTGCCCCTCTCGCAGGCTGGGCCAATCCAGAGCCGCGATCCCGGGAAGCTGGCCTGGCCTCATGAATAATTAATGTATCAGAGCCGGTCCGCAGGCGGGGTAGCGATGGAGGGAGGCGGGGGCGCCGCTGGGCGCCTGCGCAGTAGCTGCCCGTGTCGGCAGCTGCAGCGGGTCGCAAGGCTCCGGCCCATCTCGGGGGCGGGCGGGGGAAGCGAGGCGCGCGAGCTGAGTCCAGGGCACGATGTCCGACGCGGGCGGCGGAAAGAAGCCGCCTGTGGAGCCGCAGGCAGGACCCGGCCCGGGGCCGGGGCGCGCAGCTGGGGAAAGGGGCCTGTCGGGCTCCTTCCCCCTGGTCCTGAAGAAGCTGATGGAGAACCCCCCGCGCGAGTCGCGCCTAGGTGAGGGCGGGGTGGTGGTCCGCGCGGGCCTGGGGGCGGGACTTCTGCAGGGGCGGGGCATCGTGAGGGCGGGGCCGGGGTGGCTTGGGGTCAGGGAGCAGTGGTCCAGCGGAGGGGGATGGGGCCGGGATGACCAGGAATCTGGAGGACGAGGCCAGGGGGCTGGGGACAGAGGGTCAGGGGTGAGCTGAAACAGTGGGTCTGGCGGGAGAGGGTGAGTGGTGGTGTTTGAGGAGGCGGAAGGGGATCGGGAGCAATCACTTAAATGACGCTTCAGGGCCCCTCCCCCGAGGCCGCCTGCATCGGAGTCACTCGGGATGCCTGTTTAAAATGCCGGTTCCTGGGCCCCACCCATTCTGCGGCCGCCGGGACAGGGGTCTTGCATGTTAAGGAGCAACCCACCACACCTCCATTATTATTCTAAGTACATCAAAGTTTAGGAAGCACAGGTCTATTGTCACCGTACATGGCGTTTCCCACGGGGAGACCTGGTTTCCTCCCTGGGTGTGAGTTGCCCCAGCTGCTAGGTCCATGCGGGAGGCTTTCTGTCGAGGGGGCTGCTGCTGAGTGGGTGGGGGAGGGGTGTGGGCAAGGGGCGTGGGGTGCCTTGGGAGGGGAGTTTTGGGCCAAACAGGAAGGGATGAGGGTCAGATGAGGCCACAAGGCCCTTCGCCTGGTTGATTCTAGCTGACCCTAGACTCTGGGGCCACAGTGGCAGGACTGAGCTTCATCTTCTTGCCTAGGCCACGAAGGTCCCTAGGGCATATGTGGAAAGCAGGTCTGGCCTTGTTTTTCGCCCTGGGAGATGGGGTTCATGGAGTGGCAGGAGGGCCGCCTGTGGTGGGATTGTCGGTACACTGAGGTATACTTGGAGTGTGAGACCTTTGCATTTCCAAGAGCCATCAGGTATTTCAGGGTTTGGGAAAGGGAAAGGCATTTGAGAGTTGTCTGGCCTGAGGAATGGATTTTCCTTTTTAAAATCCCATTTCTCTTCTTTTCCTCTGTGTGTTCTGACGCTCCCATCCCTGTGGCTGTCACTGTTGAGTTATAAATAGCTTCAGCACGTCAGGTGAGGCCAGCCTCTCTCCTCTTGCTTTGGGACCTCATGTGCACAAACCCTTTTGTTTTTGAGACGATGCTTTGTTCCAAATCTGGGGCTAGACAGGCTGCAGGGAGAGGTGTACACATCTGGCAGTTTCTTGTTTGAGATGACCAGGTAATAACCATCCATGACAAGAATTCTACCCGACATTCGCAGAGTGCTCACGAAGCATGTTGACATCATCTTATTTCATGAACAGTCCTAGAGGGTATTCTCCCCACTTCCCAGATGAGGAAAATTGAGGCTCAGGGAGGTGCTGTCTCAAAGTCACAAAGCTAGACCTTATGACTCTCAGTTTGGGGCCCTTTCTACTGTATCACACTGGCAGCCACTGTTGTGTTACTTGAGTGATGGACTAGTCCTTTATTTCTTAAAATTTAAAATATCTTTCATTGCTTAGGCCAGGCAAAACCTGCAGCTTACTGATGCCTGCCCTTCAGTATGGCTGCTTTTCTATCTTCTGCCTTCTCCTGCCTCATTTGATCCCAAATGACCCCACCCAACATGGGTCACAGTCATTTCTGAACAGAATGGGAGTCCAGATCTTAGGTGAGGAGAGCAGGAAGGCCATCTGGCCCACCCAGCCCACCAAGGCTTGACTCTCTTACTTCCCAGTTGGTTTTAAACCAAAGCCTGGTATAGAAGGCAGTTGCAGGCATTCAGATTAATTTGTATTAGAAAGCCATGACCAAGTTGTTTGTCAAAACCTCCACCTTCTTAACTCAGTGGGTGTGTTCATTTTTATTGGACCAACAAGCTGCTGTTTGGTCTGGGAGTCCATGCATGACTGGTTTATCTCCAACTTAATCATATTTGATTTCTCCTTTTCACTTATAAATCCAGAGTTCAAAATTGTCTCCCTCAATTTTGAAAACTCATTATTAATTTGTCATGATTTTATCTCCCACTTCCCTGATTGACCTTGCTGTCACTTTGATTTCCTTCCAACCTTGTCACATTTCTCTGTCTTTTTTAAATTGCCCTCTCTTGGATATCCACACATGTAACTTTGTGACTGAGACAATGAGGCATATCTAGTCCCCACTAATTGATTAGTTTTGCTTTAAATAGGAGCAGTCTTCTTCAGATCCACCCCTCTCTTTCCTCCCAGAAAACCTGCCTTCATTCTTTCCTTATTCAGGGATAAAGGTCTCTTGAAATGGTTGCTCTGAAAGGGTCCTGAAAAGACAGCTCCAGGCCCTTTCTAATAAACCTAATCTGAATCTGTTTGCAAGTTCAGTATTCTGTAGTTACTATATATATTTTTCCATACTCCACTGTCTGCCTACCCCTTGGTGGGCCCTTAAAATCTAGAAATAAATCATTCCCTACCCTCAGTGAGCCCACAGTAACAATGAATGCCTGCTATGTGCCAGGAAGTCTGTAGACACTTTTTTTTTTTTTGAGATGGAGTTTTGCTCTTGTTGCCCAAGCTGGAGTGCAGTGGCACAGTCTCGGTTCACTGCAACCTCTGCCTCCAAGGTTCAAGTGATTCTCCTTCCTCAGCCTTCCAAGTGGCTAGGATTACAGGCATGCACCACTATGCCTGGCTGATTTTTTGTATTTTTAGTAGATACCAGGTTTCACCATGTTTGTCAGGCTGGTCTCACACTCCTGACCTCAGGTGATTCGCCCGCCTTGGCCTCCCAAAGTGCTGGGATTACAGGCGTGAGCCACTACAACTGGCTGTAAAGACACTTTCAAATGTTACCTCGAATCTTCACCAAACAAACAGCTTTATCCTACGTACAGTGGAAGACACCAAGGTTCAGAGAGGTCAAGTAACATGGCTAAGTTCCCACATCACACAGCAAGTGGGTGCCAAAGCTGGGACTCCTCCCTGGTCTGCGTTCTGTGGAGAAGCATAACTGGAGGGAACAGGACAGGGGAACACAAAAGTTCTTGGCTGGAAGAGCTCAGCCCTTTCTAAGCTAAGCTATCAGGAAAGGTCAGAGAATCCATTTCCCTCCTTGTAGTCTCTCTCCTGCAGATGCTAACCCTATTCTGTTTCTTTTTTTTTTTTCTTTATTTGAGATGAAGTTTCGCTCTTTGTTGCTCAGCCTGGAGGGCAGTGGTGCAATCTGCAACCTTGGCCTCCCGTGTTTAAACAATTCTCTTGTCTCAGCCTCCCAAGTAGCTGGGATTACAGGCACACTCCACCACACCCAGCTAATTTTTGTGGTTTTTTTTGTTTGTTTGAGATGGAGTCTCACTCTGTCCCCCAGGCTAGAGTGCAGTGGCACAATCTCTGCTCACTCCAACCTCAACTTCTTGGGTTCTATCAATTCTCTTGTCTCAGCCTCCCAAGTAGCTGGGATTACAGGTGCCCACCACCACATCCAGCTAATTTTGTATTTTTAGTAGAGATGGGGTTTCACCATGTTGGTCAGGTTGGTCTTGAACTCATGACCTCAGATAATCCACCTGCCTCAGCCTCCCAAAGTGCCGGGGTTACAGGCATGAGCCACTGCACCTGTCCTGTTTCTTTCTTTCTTTCTTTCTTTTTGAGGCGGAGTTTCGCTCTTGTCACCCAGGCTGGATTGCAATGGTGTGATCTCTGCTCACTGCAACCTCCGACTTTTGGAGTTCAGGCAGTTCTCCTGCCACAGCCTCCGGGGATTACAGGCATTCGCTACCATACCTGGCTAATTTTTGTATTTTTAGTAAAAACAGCATTTCACCATGTTGGCCAGGCTGGTCTCGAACTCCTGACCTCAGGTGATCCACTCGCCTCAGCCTCCCAAAGTGCTGGGATTATAAGCCTGAGCCACTGCGCCCAGCCAGTGCTACAGACTATTCTGAATTACCCCGTGGCCAGGCATGGTGGCTCACACCTGTAATCCCAGCACTTTGGGAGACCAAGAAGGGTGGACCACCTGAGGTCAAAAGTTTGAGACCAGCCTGACCAACATGGTGAAACCAGGAGGCGGAGGTTGCAGTGAGCCGAGATTGTGGCATTGCACTCCAGTCTGGGCAACAGAGTGAAACTCCATCTCAAAAATAAAGTAAAATAGGCCGGGCACAGTGGCTCACCCCTGTAATCGCAGCACTTTGGGAGGCCAGTGTAGGCGGATCACCTGCAGTCAGGTGTTCGAGACCAGCCTGGCTAACATGGCAAATCTCCATCTCTACTAAATTAATAAATACAAAAAATTAGCCAGGTACGGTGGCAGGCACCTGTAATTTCAGCTACTCAGGAGTCTGAAGCAGGAGAATGGCTTGAACCCAGGAGGCAGAGGTTGCAGTGAGCCAAAATTGGACCATTGCACTCCAGCCTGGGTGATGAGAGTGAAACTCCGTCTCAAAAAAAATTAAAAATTGAATAGGCTGGGCGCAGTGGCTCACGCCTGTAATCCCAGCACTTTGGGAGGCCGAGGCGGGTGGATCATGAGGTCAAGAGATCGAGACCATCCTGATCAACATGGTGAAACCCCGTCTCTACTAAAAATACAAAAAATTAGCTGGGCACGGTGGTGTGTGCCTGTAATCCCAGCTACTCAGGAGGCTGAGGCAGGAGAATTGCCTGAACCCAGGAGGCGGAGGTTGCGTTGAGCCGAGATCACGCCATTGCACTCCAGCCTGGGCAACAAGAGCGAAACTCTGTCTCAAAAAAAATAAATAAATAAAATAAAAATAATAATAAAAATTGAATAAATAACAAATTAATCCTGTGACCACTTGAGGCCTCAGAGCATGTGGTAAGCATTCTGGGAAGGCCAGGCATGGATGAGGATGGGATACCATGTCTAAAGGAGAATAGCTGGGCCTGGTTCAAGTGCTAGATTCTAACTGGAGAACAGAGCAGGCTCTTGAAATGCATGGGTTGGAATCAGGACTGTGAGAAGGATGGGCCAGGCCTGTGAGACTCACTGCCCACTTCCTGGGATCAAGTTTGGCCTAGAAGGATAGGACCTTCTAGCCAAAAGCATTACAGGATAGGAATCTACTGTGTGGTATCTCATCACAGATGTTGTGTCTGCAGATAAGGAAAAGGGGAAGGAAAAGCTGGAGGAGGACGAGGCAGCAGCCGCCAGCACCATGGCCGTCTCAGCCTCACTTATGCCACCCATCTGGGACAAGACCATCCCATATGATGGTGAATCTTTCCACCTGGAGTACATGGACCTGGACGAGTTCCTGCTGGAGAATGGCATCCCTGCCAGCCCCACCCACCTGGCCCACAACCTGCTGCTGCCTGTAGCTGAGCTAGAAGGGAAGGAGTCTGCCAGCTCTTCCACAGCGTCCCCACCATCCTCCTCCACTGCCATCTTTCAGCCCTCTGAAACCGTGTCCAGCACAGGTCGGTGACGGGACATTGGGCAGGGCCACCTGTCCCATCCAAGGAAGTCCATTTCTCACTATGGGCTGCCTGTATCCACGCACCCAGTGAGCCCCTTCTCTGAGGGAAGGCCCTGCTGAGGCTGCAGTGTGGAGGAACCCTCCACTCCACATCCTTCTACACAGTTCCCCGAAGCTAAAGATAAAAATAGTGGTCATAGGGCCAGGTGCCATGGCTCATACCTGTAATCCCAGCAAATATTAGCTGGGCATGGTGGCACGCACCTGTAGTCGCAGCTACTCAGGAGGCTGAGGTGGGAGAATCGCTTGAACCCGGGAGGCTGAAGTTGCAGTGAGCCAAGATTGCGCTACTGCACTTCAGCCTGGACAACAGAGCAAGACTCCGTCTCAAAAAAAAAAAAAAAATAGTGATGATGTCAGCAGCAGTTGGAACCTTTCTGTTGGCTGGTGTGCTGCAGACAGGCAGGACGGGACCTTCTAGGTCAAAGTGTTACAGGATAGAAATCCCACCCTGTGGCTCACACCTGTAATCCCAGCACTTTGGGAGGCCAAGACAGGTGGATCATAAAGTCAGGAGTTGGAGACCAGCTTGGCCAAAATGGTGAAACCCCATCTCTAAAGATACAAAAAATTAGCTGGGTATGGTGGTGGGCCCCTATAATCCCAGCTGCTCGGGAGGCTGAGGCAGAAGAATCGCTTGAACCTGGAAGGTGGAGGTTGCAGGAAGCCAAGATTGCGCCATTGCACTCCAGCCTGGGAGACAGGGTGAGACGCTGTCTCAAAAAAAAAAAAAATCCCACTCTGCATTTCCTCAATGCTGCTCGTTTACTCCGATGTGTACTTTGCCAGAGATTATCAGGAAGCTCAAGCAATGATATTAATACCAGCTAACAGTCATTTAGCACTTGCTCTGTGCCAGGCATTAACATGTAATCCTCACAAGAATCTTACAAGATTAGTACTATTATCCCTGTTTCACAGGTAAGGAAACAGAGGCACAGAGAAGTTAGATAACTTGCTCAAAGTCACACAGCTAGTAGGTAATGGAGGTAGCACTTGAATACTGCTTATGCCCTGGTGCAAAGAAACCATTCCCCACTTTGGGAGGCCGAGGCGGGTGGATCACCTGAAGTCAGGAGTTTGAGACCAGCCTGACAAATACGGTGAAATCCCATCTCTACTGAAAATACAGAAATTAAGGCTGGGCGTGGTAGCTCACACCTATAATCCTAGCACTTTTGGAGACCTAGGCAGGCAGATTGCCTGAGGTCAGGAGTTTGCAACCAGCCTGGCTAACATTGTAAAATCCTGTCTCTGCTAAAAATACAGCAGTTAGCCAGTCATGGTGGTACACGCCAGTAGTCTTAGCTACTCAGGAGGCTGAGGCAGAATTGCTTGAGCTCAGGAGGGAGAGGTTGCAGTGAGCCAAGATTGCACCACTGTACTCCAGCCTGGGTGACAGAGTAAAACTATGCCTAAAAAAAAAAAAAAAAAATTAGAATTTCTCCTTTTAATTTTTCAGTTCCTCTATAGAAACAAGTATCACTAGGGCTGGGCACAGTGGCTCACGCCTGTATTCCCAGCACTTTGGGAGGCTAAGGTGGGCAGATCACGAGATCAGGAGTTCAAGACCAGCCTGACCAACGTGGTGAAACCCCATCTGTACTAACAATACAAAAATTAGTCAGGTGTGATGGCGCATGCCTGTTATCCCAGCTACTCTGGAGGCTGAGGCAGGAGAGTTGCTTGAACCCAGGAGGTGGAGGTTGCAGTGAGCCAACTTCGCATCATTGCGGAAAAAATAAAAAATAAGAAAAGATATACATGTACACTATTGATGTTTTTTCTTTTCTTTTTTTTTGAGACAGAATCTTGCTTTGTCTCCCAGGCTGGAGTGCAATGGCACGATCTCCACTTACTGCAACCTCTGCATCCCAGGTTAAAGCAATTTTCCTACCTCAGCCTCTGAGTTGCTGGGATTATAACCATGTGCCACCATGCCTGGCTAATTTTGTATTTTTAGTAGAGACGAGGTTCTCCATGTTTGTCAGGCTGGTCTCCAACTCCCAACCTCCCACTCTCCTCAGCCTCCCAAAGTGCTGGGATTACAGGCGTGAGCCACTGTGCCCGGCCTTATTGATATTTGTTTCTATAGAGGAATTGAAAAATTAAAAGGAGAAATTCTAATTTCATTTTTTTTTTTACGCATAGTTTTACGCTGTCTGCGCCCGGCTTATCTATATTTTCTATTTAGAGACAGTGTCTCACTGTTGCCCAGCCTTGCCCAGCCCGGACAACAGTGCAGTAGTGTGATCATAGCTCGCTATCACCTCAAACTCCTGGGCTCAGGCAATCCTGCCAACTCAGCCTCCTAAATAGCTGAGACTACAGGCATCTACCTCCATACCAGCTAATTTTAAAAGGGTTTTTTTTTGTTTATTTTTGTAGAGTCAGATTATTACTATATTGCCCTGGCTGGTTTCCAATTCCTGGCCTCAAGCAATCCTCCCACCTGAGCCTCCCAAAGTGTTGGTTGAGATTACAGGCATGGGCCCCTACACACAGCCACATTGTTACGTTGCTGAATAGTAGTCTAATGTATTAACATACCACAGTTTATCCATTATATGGTTGAAGGACATCTGGGGTATCTCTAGTTTTGGTTATGAGTAGTTACTGCCATCATAAACATTCACGTGCAGGCCGTTTTGTTTTGTTCTGTTTTTGGAGACAGAGTTTTGTTCTTATCACCCAGGCTGGAGTGCAGTGGTGCAATCTCAGCTCACTGCAACCTCTGCCCCTTGGGTTCAAGTGATTCTCCTGCCTCGGCCTCTTGAGTAGCTGGGATAACAGGCATGTGCCACCATGCCTGGCTAATTTTTGTATTTTGTGGAGATGGGGTTTCGCCATGTTGTCCAGGCTGGTCTCAAACTCCTGACCTCAGGCAATCCACCCACCTTGGCCTCCCAAAGTGCTGGGATTACAGGCATGAGCCACTGCGCCTGGCCTGTGTGCATGTCTTTTGGTATGCATTTCTCTTGGGTATTTGCCTAGGAAGAGAATGGCTAGGTCATTGGGCATACATATGTTCAGCTTGTGTAGACAGTGCCAAATAGTGTACAAAGTGGTTATATTTATTTGTACTCCCACCAGCAGGGCACTGGAGTCCCAGTGTCAGCCTTTGATTTTAATTTTAACATCTTTTGTAATGATGGACCTATGAGGTAATTATGTTTCAGGCAAGTTACCTATTCCCTTTCCCTCTAGCAAAGTCATTTTAAGGTCTCATTGTCATTTTCTAGAATTTGTTCACAGAGGTATCTACTGAGGGAAATGGGGATTCCTCAAAATCTTGTCCCCAGGCCTCTTTGCAAAATTTCCCCTTTTGTTTCCTGCGGCTTTCTCTTATCCCGTCTCTGAAACTTAACCACATCGTGCCATTTGGTTGTTGCTGAAGGGCACCCAGGCACCGTGTCACTTGGAACAGCATTCTCATATGCAGGTACCTGAGCTGCTTATCTTGCAGGTACTAGGTTTGGCAGCCCCTGTATGCCTGCAGTTACCACGTGGGTCACTGGTCACTCACCCCTCTGACACTCAGACATCTCTGTAATTAGCCCCTGTCTAGTAGGGTACAGTGAATTTATGTGCATAATCCAATTAAAACTTAAGTCTGATCATGGCACATGGCACACGTCTGCCCGGAGCCCTCCAGGTGTTCCATCTCAGGATAAAAGTCAGAATCAGCAGCACCATTGACATTTAGACCAGATGACTTTTTGTTGGGGTTGGAGGAGTGACTCACCTGTGCATTGTAGGATCTTTTTTTTTGAGACAGTCTCACTCTGTTGTCCAGGCCTGAGTACAGTGGTGCGATCTCAGCTCACTGCAACCTCTCCCTCCCAGATTCAAGTGATTCTCCTGCCTTAGTCCGCCGAGTAGCTGGAACTACAGGCACATGCTACCATGCCCAGCTAATTTTTGTGTTTGTTTATTTATTTAATATTTTTTAAAAGACGGGGTTTCCCCATGTTGGTCAGGCTGGTCTTGAACTCCTGACCTCAGGTGATCCGCCCGCCTTGGCCTCCAAAGTGCTGGGATTACAGGCGTGAGCCACCGCGCCCGGCTGATCGTTTTCTTATTTATCTTGTGTAATGCAGCTTTCCCCACTAGACCAACATTTCATGAAGCCAGATATTTTTACTTGTTTTTTGACTGTTTTGTCTTTGCCAAGACAGTACCTGGCATATAGCAGGTGTTCAATATATCTGTTGACTGAATAATTATTTTGCATACTCCTATAAGTAGTATTGAAAGAGCTGGCCAAAGGTGTAGTTTTTCTGTTTTTTTCCGAGACAGAGTCTCGCTCAGTCTCCTAGGCTGGCGTACAAACAATGGCACAATCTTGGCTCACTGCAACCTCCACCTCCCAGGTTCAAACAGTTCTCCTGCCTCAGCCTCCCAAGTAGCTAGGATTACAGACGCCTACCGCTGCACCCAGCTAATTTTTTGCATTATTTTTTTTAGCAGAGACGGCTGGGCGCAGTGGCTCACATTTGTAATCCCAGCTCTTAGGGAGGCAGAAGCAGGAGGATAGCTTGAGCCCAGGAGTTCAAGACCTGCCTGGGGAATATATCGAGAACTTGTTCTTCACAAAAGGAAAAAAAAAAAAGACCAAAAAAAAAAGTGTAATAGAGACAGGGTTTCACTATGTTGGCCAGGCTGGTCTCAAACTCCTGACCTCAGGTGATCCATCCACATGATAGTGTGTGCCTGTACTCTCCACTACTCGGGAGGCTGAGTCAGGAGAATCACTTGAACCCAGGAAGCAGAGGGAGGCTGCAGGGGGTCAAGACTGCACCGCTGCACTCCACCCTGAGCAACAGAGCAAGACTCAGTCTCAAATAAAAAAAAAAAAACAACCCTGGTGGCCAGGTGCAGTGGCTCACACCTGTAATCCCAGCACTTTCAGAGGCTGAGGTAGGAAGATCACTTGACTCCAGGAGTTTGAGACCAGTCCTGGCAAGATAGTGAGACCTGTCTCTACAAAAATTTAAAAAAAAAATTAGCCAGGAGTGTTGATGTGTACGTACAATCCCAGCTACTCAGGAGGCTGAGGCAAGAGGATCGCTTTAGCCCAGGAGGTCGAGGCTGCAGTGAGCCGTGATCATGCCTCTGCACTTCAGCTTGGGTGACAGGGTAAGACTGTTTCAAAAAAAAAAAAGGAACCCATTTCCGTTACTCAGTCTGTGTCCCTAACCCACTAGAGTTATAGAGAGATGCAGCTGTTTCTCATTACTGGAGATCTTGTAACCACAGGAAGTTAAGGGAGTATAAAAATTTAATGTTTTGCTTAACATTTCTGGCGGGGATGTGGGGGGAACAATTGGAAAATCCTGTCTTTTTCTAGGGCTTCTGTTTCCTTTTGAACATTCTGTTCCTGAAGGAAATAATTCTTTCTATCTTTGTGTTGCGGAATTGAACCATATTTGCCAGTCTGGCTTAGGGGTTGGTGCTGTTGGCATTTTCTTCTCCCCAAGTGGCAGTGGCTTTTGCAGCCTTGAGGTTCAAGCAAGTGTCTGGGTGTGTGGCATGGGTTTTCCCTGTCCAGTGGGCCACTTCAGGACCACCTGTCTCTATGTCTTTCAGAATCTTCCCTGGAGAAAGAGAGGGAGACTCCCAGTCCCATCGACCCCAACTGTGTGGAGGTGGATGTGAACTTCAATCCAGACCCCGCCGACCTGGTGCTCTCCAGCGTGCCAGGCGGGGAGCTCTTCAACCCTCGGAAGCACAAGTTTGCTGAGGAGGACCTGAAGCCCCAGCCCATGATCAAAAAGGCCAAAAAGGTCTTTGTCCCTGATGAGCAGAAGGTAACCTGGTATTCCTTATAAGTAAAGATGTAGCATTGGTTCAGGGGCCTAGGGGCTATGGGTCCTGGCATTTGATTTTATCCGGAGAGCCCTCCCTCCTTGTGATACCATTTAGAAAGACATGAGTTTGGCCGGACGCAGTGGCTCACACCTGTAATCCTAGCATTTTGGGAGGCCGAGGTTGGTGGATCACCTGAGATCAGGAGTTCAAGACCAGCCTGGCTGGCCATCATGGTGAAACCCCATCTTTATTAAAAAAAAAAAAAAAAAAAAAAAAAAAGGAAGACATGAGTTCAGTGCTTAAATCCGTGTCCTGCAGCAGTTTGATAGAAAGAAAGGGCATTTGGCCCCAGTGTGACTCTCTGTAGTTTCCCTCTCCTTCCCCTGCCCATTGACTGTGTTGATGTTCCTGCCTCCCTGGCTGTAGCCCAGCCACTGGGAAAGAGCTCACTGGGCCATAGGAACTGGGGTTGAAAAAGTCCTTGCTTTGAAGGACAAAGGGTTGCTTGTATATTGCCATCCCCAGGGATGAGCAAGCAGCTTTCAAGCTGATGGTGCTTTTAGGAAGAGGGAATTTTGCAGTTTTCCATCTTTTCCTTTGAAAAACTTACAGGAAAGATTTTTTCATCCAACTCTTTGGAGTCAGGCAGACTTGGGTTTAAACTCCACGTTGCTACCTGTGACCTAGCTGTGCCTCAAGTTCCTCATCTATAAAACAGGGCTGGGTGCAGTGGCTCATGCCTGTAATCCCAGCACTTTGGGAGGCCAAGGCTGGCGGATCACGAGGTCAGGAGTTCGAGACTAACCTGACAACATGGTGAAACCCCTGTCTCTATGGAAAAAAAATACAAAAGTTAGCCAGGCGTGGTAGTACACGCCTGTAATCCCAGCTACTCAGAAGGCTGAGGCAGGAGAATCGCTGAACCTGGGAGGCAGAGGTTTGCGATGAGCTGAGATTGCATTATTGCACTCCAGCCTGGGCAACAAGAGCGAAACTCTGTCTCAAAAAAAAAACAATGGGAACAACTGAACCTGCCTCCCAAGGAGGTTTCTGAGACTTTAATAATAATGTGATGATTACAGTAAATATTTGGATGGTACTTACTGTACCACTGTTTTTTTTGTTTTGTTATGTTTTGTTTTTTTGAGACAGTTTCGCTCTGTTGCTCAGATTGGAGTACAGTGGCATGATCTCAGCTCACTGCAACCTCCGCCTCCAGAGTTCAAGTGATTCTTGTCCCTCAGCTTCCCGAGTAGCTGAGATTACAGGCATGCATCACCACACCTGGCTAATTTTCATATTTTTAATAGAGACCGGGTTTCACCATGTTCCCCAGGCTGGTCTCGAACTCCTGAGCGCAAGCATCTGCCTGCCTCAGCTCCCAAAGTGCTGGGATTACAGGTGTGAGCCACCACACCCGGCCTATTATTTCTCATTGTAAAAATAAGGGACCTGTGATACTGAGAGGTTAAAGTATTTGCACAGTCTCACTGCTAGTAATCTTGCGGAGCCAAGATCTGAACTCAGGGAACTAGGCCCTTACCCACAACCAGAACGCCTAAGTGAAGCAAGGGTGTGGACAGTGCAGTGCTTTATGCTAGAGCAGCAGATAGCAAGCCTCCAGGAGATGGATCTCCTCTCTACCATGTAACCTACCAAATCACTGTCTCTTATCCCAAGGTAAGGGCAGCGCCATCAATGTGCCTTGGTTTATGCTGCTCCCTCCCTGGTATCCCTGCTTTAGTTCTGGCCACACCAGATGAGTTAAGGGAATCCAGGTGGTGGGAAGGGAGAGATTGGGTTCTCTCGTGGGGAAAGACAAGAGACCTACAGAGGGCACTTCCCCACAGGATGAAAAGTACTGGACAAGACGCAAGAAGAACAATGTGGCGGCTAAACGGTCACGGGATGCCCGGCGCCTGAAAGAGAATCAGATCACCATCCGGGCAGCCTTCCTGGAGAAAGAGAACACAGCCCTGCGGACGGAGGTGGCTGAGCTGCGCAAGGAGGTGGGCAAGTGCAAGACCATCGTGTCCAAGTATGAGACCAAATATGGGCCCTTGTAACCCGTGCCCCCCGCCCGGGCGGGGCACTGCCTGCACCTCAGACCTCTGCCTGGGGGCTCCCTGAAACCCCTCACATGCGTGGAGACTTATGACTCGTCGTGGGCACGTGGCGGTGCACCCGGTGCAGGAGTGGCCACGTCTCAGCTTCATTATACCACAGTCCACGCACGTGGCGATGTCCCCGGGGGCCAGTCTCCTCTCTGGTGGGGAACGCAAGAGAATCTGCGTAGACCGGTGACTCGGCCTTAGTTTCTATTATTGGATGTCCCAGTTGAATCAGAAGGGGACCTCTGGAGTACACACCTCTCCTTTCATGGGCGTTCAGACTCCCGGGACTCTCAGTCTCCAGCCTGGGCTGCTGAGGGCTATCTCTGCAGAATGAGTTGTGATCATTGTCACCCTTATGTCTTCTCAGGTAGCAGGGCGCATTTCCACTCAAGGTGTGTCTGTCACACACCTCATCCTCCCCCAAAAGTCTTTGAGTAACATCTATTCCCATCTTCCTTGGAGGCAGAAGAACACAGTAGCTCCTCTGTCAGTGTCTGCATGGGTGGCCAGCCACAGGAGTGGGTCTCTGCACAACCTGGAATGGGGCTTGGGGCTGGGACCTGCAGCAGAAGTGCACCCAGCCTTTCTTAGCTCCTGTACCCCTTTTCCCTTATGGCTCTGAGGCATGAGGTCTGGAAGCCAGGGAGGTACTTTGGCCATCGATGCTCTCTGCATTTTATTGGCTGTGGAGGAGAGACAGGGTGGCTGCTCTCTGAGCCCAGAGTACGAGGGCCGAGGGATGCTTTTTCATTTCCTCTCCAAGCTACTCAGAGGCCACCTGAAGCTCGTTTGTCCCACTAGCCCAGGCCTCTGGGCCTGCTGTTTCTTTCCACCCAGTGTCCAGTCTTGGATCATGGATTTCAAAGGAAGAACCCCTCTTTCATCTAGGAGGCTTTAACTTCCTGGACCCCAGGATTCACTTTCCTAGTGGTGTTTAGAAAACGCCTCCACAGCCCCCTTCTACCATGGGCATAAGAGCTGGAGCGTGTTTCTTGAGAAGCTCCCATTTTTTTCTGCTCTGCTCACCAGTGTGGCCCGGGCCAGAGTGCACTCTCCCTGGAGGCAGCAAGGGCTTCGCAGTTCTTGCTTCGGGATCCCTCCCATGTGAGCTGCCAGGAGGGTGTCAGCAGGGCAAGACACCTGGCCTAGAGTCACCAAGGTCACAGTGCCACTCTTATGAGATAGCAGGCCCTTGGGACGTTTACATAGGCCTAGGGTCCCCTCAATCTTGGTCCTAGGAGATGGGAGCCACTCGTGAGGCTGGCCGCGCTGTGGCTTCTCACAGCAGTGGCTTCCCCTGCCCCACAAATACTCCTTTCTCTTGTGTGGCTGGACTCACCCTTTTACTGTGCTCTGAAGATGAACCGAGGAAATTCATGGAAGCCTCTGCTCATTTGGGTCACTGGGGCACCCCTGAGATGGGTGTGTTTATTTGCTCAGGGCGGGCAGCCTGTGGTGAAGAGGAGACAGAGGTGATGGGCATGCTTTGTCTGCCATAACAGTGGCTTTATTTACGTGGTGGTTCAGAGTCCCAGGCCCCAACCTCTAAAGACTTTTCATCACAGATGTTATGACCAAGCCGTGGACCTTAGCCAGGGGAATGCCACGGCCCTCTGGGGACCTGCACACCCACCTCTCTGAGGGACTTGACGAGGGGCCCTGAGGCCAAGGGAGGTCATTTCTCCCTCCAGGCCCCTGACTTTTACTTTGTGGTTCTTTAAAAACCATGTATACACTTTCACTCTATTGTAACCACACAGGGCAGGCACATCCAGCATGTCAGTGTCCTGCCCCGGGCAGCTCTCCCTCACAGGCACGCTCCCTCTGGCCTGGTGGATCACCAAGAGGGCGGTTCTCATTTTGATATTAGTGGAAGCGCCTCGAGCTTAAAAGCTCTTCGTTTTCTTTGGCCAGAAAGTCTATGGTTTGTGTTTTGCAGTTTCATTTTTTTAAGGATGGACACTAAATCTCTGGTGCCCACATGCCGAGCCCGGTGGCTGGGATGGTGGCTCAACTCGATGTCTTTGTCCCGCCCTCTGCCTGTTTGGTGCCCTCCCTTCTTTCCCCCAGGCAGTGGGTATTGGGTTCTTTCCCAAAGTGCTTACTTGGAAAGAGTGCGGCTGCTGGACTCTTTTCGAAATGCCCCTCTGAGTCAGGAGCCTGGTAGGGACAAGACAGAGGATGTCCGCAGAGGCTGACCTTTGCGGGGAAAGAAGTGCTCAGGTAAGGTTGTCTCCTCTTCTGTCCTAAGAATCCGTGCTTGCAGGAGAGAGTTGGTGCCTGCTCGGTTTCTGTCGGAGAAATGGGAGTCTCCTTGGCTCCCTCCTGGGCCCTCTGCTTCTTAGAGGCCAATTGCTGGAGACTCAGGCTCCTGTGCCCAGATCTTTCACATCTGTAAATCACTGGAGGCTAGAAAAGCTGATTTGACCTTGGCTTTCTGTGGGTTCCGATGGGCTTAGAAGTACCATCTACTTCCTAAGCATCCTGTCTCAAGCTTTGTAGCAGCCTCAGCGCAACCTCAGAACAGACAAATTGCAAATGAGCTGGAACATTGCAAGAATATCCATATTTTAAATGTCTAATCCAGATGGAGGAGCATGCATTTAGAGAGATGGAGAGTTTTCAAGGTTTACGGAAGCTTTGTGGAGGACTTGGGTAACTCATCCTTGGTCAAGGGAAGAGGTTTGTCTGTCTGGCTTCTGAGGTTGGAGGGGGCACCTAGCAGTGAATCTTAAGTCTGGGTACATGTCACGCTGCTCAGAGGGGCTGTGCAGGCTGCTCCTGTGGTCCTCTGGCCTCAGGCAGGGCGGCAGTCACTTGAGCCAATAGGGGAAAGCCCCTTTGAAGCTGGGCAGCCCCTCCACCCAGGCCCCGGGAGCCATGCTCCTTGGAAGGCAAAGGGCTGAGGGTTTCAAGGCAAAGCTCTACCCCAGGGCTCCTTTAACATCTGCTAATTAAGTGCAATAAATTTTTCTAGAAAATGGCAAAGATGACTTCCAGGTGGATAATGCTCTCTTACGGTGTTGGGGATGCCAGAACACCACTTGGTTTTATTTTTCTAAATGCATGTGATGTGATAGAGTGTGTGGGGCTCTGTGTCCTCCCCTGGGAGCTGGCATTCCAGTGGGCCCCTCTCTTCTTTACCTTTGTTGGGGGAAGGAGGCAAGAGAAAAATTCCTTCTTCCCAGCTGGAGAGGGCAGAAGCAGACCGTAGCCCATTGGCCTTATGTGCGTGTGTGCGTGCGAGTGTGTCACTGCTGGTGGGCCGGAGTGATGTGGTGGGAGGGAAGCCGGGAATGTATCCTTTTCAGACAAAATTAAATATTTTGAAATGAGAATGTTGGGACTGTCTTCTCTGTCCTCCCCCCAACCCCCACCCCGAGTTTCCTCTCTGAGTGTTAGCCTAGGAGCTGGAGAGTGAAGCTGGAAATCTTACACCTAATTAGAATCCATCCAGACACCCGCTTCATCACAGTCCAGACACTCCTCGCATCTGACCCCAACCACTTTGCCTCAGTTTCCTCATCAATCAGATGGAAGTGATTCTTGCTCTGCTTGTATTGAGGAGGGACAAATAAGCAGACCAAAAGCAGTTTGAACAGATAAAAGTGCTACACAACTAGAAGACAGGGAACTGCTTATGAAAAGTGTTCTTAGGTTGGGCGTGGTGGCTCACGCCTGTAATCCCAGCACTTTGGGAGGCCGAGGCGGGTGGATCACGAGGTCAAGAGATCGAGACCATCCTGGTCAACAAGGTGAAACCCCGTCTCTACTAAAAATACAAAAATTAGCTGGGCATGGTGGCGCGTGCCTGTAGTTCCAGCTACTCAGGAGGCTGAGGCAGGAGAATTGCTTGAACCCAGGAGGTAGAGGTTGCGGTCAGCCAAGATCGTGCCATTACACTCCAGCCTGGGTAACGAGCGAAACTCCGTCTCAAAAAAAAAAAGTGTTCTCACACTGGGAATGCATGATGGCAGCTCTGTAATGAAACGAAGAAAGGATGGGCACAGTGGCTCACAACTAATCCCAGCACTTCAGGAGGCTAACGCAGGCAGATCACTTGAGGTCAGGAGTTTGAGTCCAGCCTGGCCAACAGAGTGAAACCCCATCTCTACTAAAAACCTGTGTGTGTGTGTATATGCTAAAAAATCTAAAAATCTTTGTGTGTGTGTGTGTGTGTGTGTGTGTGTGTATAAATTAGCTAGGTATGGTGGCACAGGAGGCCAAGGCAGGAGAATTGCTTGAACCTGGGAGGTGGAAGATGCAGTGAGCCGAGATCACCCCACTGCAGTCCAGGCTGGGTTACAGAGTGATACTGTCTTGGAAAAAAAAAAAAAAGCGCCAGCAGCATGGTGGCTCACGCCTATAATCTCAGCACTTTAGGGGGCTGAGGCGGGTGGATCACAAGGTCAGGAGTTCGAGACCAGCCTGACCAACATGGTGAAACCCTGTCTCTACTAAAAATACAAAAGTTAGCCGGGTGTGGTGGCATGTGCCTGTAATCCCAGCTACTCAGGAGGCTGTGGGCAGGAGAACTGCTTGAACCTGGGAGGTGGAGGTTGTAGTGAGTCA
Organism: Callithrix jacchus; assembly: GCF_049354715.1. Lineage (NCBI taxonomy): Eukaryota > Metazoa > Chordata > Mammalia > Primates > Cebidae > Callithrix > Callithrix jacchus. Next base: position 192,209,193 of record NC_133502.1, read on the forward strand.
AGATCATGCCACTGCACTCTAGCCTGGGCAAAAGATCAAGACTGTGTCTCAAAAAAAAAAAAAGGCAAGAAGACTGGAAAAGTTGGATCCTCATGGTGGGACTCCGAGGGTTTTCCTTTTCTTCTTTTGCCAAATGTTCTGTCTGTGGCTATGAGATGTTTGGCCAAGACAAGTTTGGCCAGGCCCAGTGGCTCACACCTGTAATCCTAATACTTTGGGAGGCTGAAGTGGGCAGATCACCTGAGGTCAGGAGTTTGAGACCAGTCTGGGCCACAAAGTGAAACACCATCTCTACCAAAATATATATTAGCCAGATCTGGTGATGGCATCTATATTCCCAACTATATGGGAGGCTGAGGCGCTTGAACCCAAGAGGTACAGACTGCAGTGAGTTACAATTGTGCCACTGCATTCCAGCTTAGGCAACAGAGTGAGACCCTGTCTGAAAAAAGAAAAGAAAAGACAAATTTATACACAAGAGTGCAGTGTCTGAGAGGGCACCAGAACTGTCATTGCCCAGTCACTCCACATTGGTGTTCCCTGGTCCCCTGCTCAGGCTGGCCTGAATTCCCCAGGAGGTTTCACCCAGTGGGTAGGGGGGAAATGGGGTGTACCACCCTTGGCAGTGCCCAGTGCAGATCCCTCTCCCTCTGCTGGGCTCCAGCCTTCTCCTCACCCCTCCTCCCTCTACTTCCTCCAGTGTGCAGAGCTGGTAGCACCTGCTTCCTCAGCAAGGCTTGGGGCTGCTCTTTTTTTTTTTTTTTTTTTTTTTTTGAGATAGTGTTTTGCTCTTGTCCGGGCTGGAGTGCAATGGTGCAATTTTGGCTCACCACAAACTCCTGCTTCCCGGTTCAAGCAATTCTCCTGCCTCAGCCGCCCAAGTAGCTGTTATTACAGGCATATGCCACCATGCCCAGCTAATTTTTGTATATTTAGTAGAGACGGTGGTTCACCATGTTAGTCAGGCTGGTCTTGAACTCCTGACCTCAGGTGATCCACTTGCCTTGGCCTCCCAAAGTGCTGGGATTACAGGCATGAGCCACTGTACCTGGCCTTGGGGCTGCTCTTTTACAACCAGACTGTCCCTTCCTGGCCTCCCCACATTGTATGGTATTAGTACTCAGGGTCCCTGTGGGTTGAGGGACCAGGAGCCATTTGTAATTTTGTTTCTCAGGGGAAAGGGGCTTGAACTTTGGAGACATGGGCTGGCAAGGTGGACTCTGAAGCAGTCATCTTACAAATTAAACGATGAGGCTCAGAAGGGCAAAGTGGCATGCCCCCAAGTCACAGTGGCAGAGCTTGTATTTGAACCCAGAATGGGACATGGGGTGACAGATCCCTTGAACAGCAACTGGGCAAGGGGCCTGTTTGCTGCCCTGGGGTCACAGCAGACTCCCATATTCAGCCTTGGGGCTGACTGCAGCCTTAGGTCTGCCAGCCTCCTTAAAGCCTCTGAGCTTCTCACCCTCAGCCCAGCTCCAGGGCTGTGAGCGCCTCCTGCCACATCTCAGGCCTGCTGGGGGCTGGGAGGCACTATCTTATCTCAATTTCACAGAGGGAATGAAACCAAAATTTAGAGAAATTATTTTTTGAGATGGAGTCTTGCTTTGTCACCCAGGCTGGAGTGCAATGGCACAATCTCAGTTCACTACAACCTCCGCTCCCGGGTTCAAGCTATTCTCCTGACTCAGCCTCCCAAGCATCTGGGATTACAGGCGCACGTCACCTCACCTAGCTGATCTTTGTATTTTTAGTAGAGACAGGGTTTCACCATGTTGCCCAGGCTAGTCTTGAACTCCTGACCTCAGGTGATCCGCCCTCCTCAGCCTCCCAAAGTGCTGGGATTACAGGCGTGAGCCACCGTGCCTGGCTTAGTTTAGAGGAACTCTATTCAGCAAATATTTCTTCTTTTTTTTTTTTTTTTTTTTTTGAGATGCTGTTTCATTCTGTTGCCCAGGCTGGAGTGCAGTGATGTGATCTCAACTCACTGCAACCTCCACCTCCTGGGTTCAAGCAGTCCTCCCACCTCAGCCTCCCGAACAGCTGGAATTACAGGCATGTACCACCACACCTGGATAATTTTTATAGTTTCAGTAGAGACAGGGTTTCATCATATTGGCCAGGCTGATCTCGAACTGACCTCGGATGATCCACCCGTCTCAGCCTCCCAAAAGCAAGTTGTTTTTTCTTTTTTTTTTTTTGAGACGGAGTTTCGCTGTTGTTACCCAGGCTGGAGTGCAATGGCAGGATCTCGGCTCACTGCAACCTCCGCCTCCTGGGTTCAAGCAATTCTACTGCCTCAGCCTCCCGAGTAGCTGGGACTACAGGCGTGCACCACCATGCCCAGCTAATTTTTGTATTTTTAGTAGAGACTGGGTTTCATCATATTGACCAGGATGGTCTTGATCTCTTGATCTCGTGATCCACCCACCTCGGCCTCCCAAAGTGCTGGGATTACAGGCATGAGCCACTGTGCCTGACCTAATTTTTTTTATTTTTAGTAGAGACAGGGTTTCACCATATTGACCAGGATGGTCTCGATCTCTTGACCTCGTGATCCGCCCGCCTTGGCCTCCCAAAGTGCTGGGATTATAGGCGTGAGCCGCCGTGCCCGGCCAAGCAAGTTGTTTTTTTCTAATAGATACCACCATGGTTTATTCAGTAGCAAGTATTTCTTAAATGTCTATTTTGTATCACCCCTGCCTCCTGCCCTCACAGTCTGCTAGGGAAGACAGACAGAAAAAGATAGATGATGGCAGGCAGAGGTAAGGGTGCGGCTGATGAGACTGGGGAGCTGGGAGAGAGATTAACTGTACTGGAGGGGTTAGGAAAGATGCTCTGGGTGGCAGTTAAGCGGAGACCAGGAGGATGAATGGCTGTGACTCGTCCCCAAGGTTCACATACAAGTTGGGGGCACAGCCAAGAGGCCTGCAGGTAGCTTCTGACCCCGATCACACACCTCACTACGCCCTGCAGATACAGCTCAGCCAGATGGCCAAAGAGACAGGGCACAGAGAAAGCAACTTGGAGAGGATCTGGTAGGAAAACTGGAACCCTGACCCCTCTGCCTCTTGTCCCTGAAGTTGAGAATAGGACTCCAAGAAGCCAGGTGAAAAAGCAAAACCCACAGGGCATGGTGGCTCACGCCTGTAATCCTCGCACTTTGGAAGGCCAAGGTGGGTGGATCACAAGGTCAGGAGTTCAAGACAGCTTGCTCAACATTGTGGAAACCCCATCTCTACTAAAAATACAAAAATTAACAGGACATGGTGGCGCTCACCTGTAATCCTAGTTATGCAAGAGAATTCCTTGAACCCAGGAGGCAGAGGTTGTGATAAGCCGAGATTGAGCCATTGCACAGCCTGGGCAACAAAGGGCAACTCCATCTAAAAAAAAAAAAAAGAAAAAAAAAGAAGAGAGGCTGGGCACAGTGACTTATGCCTGTAATTCTAGCACTTTGGGAGGCCGAGGCAGTTGGATCATGAGGTCAGGAGTTTGAGACCAGCCTGGCCAACATGGTGAAACCCCATCTCTATTAAAGACACAAAAACTTAGCCAGGCCTGGTGGCACATGCCTGTAGTAATCCCAGCTACTCAGGAGGCTGAGGCAGGAGAATCACTTAAACCCAAGAGGCCGAGGTTGCAGTGAGCCAAGATTGCACCATTGCACTCCAGCCTGGGCAATAGGGCATGATCTGTCTCAAAAAAAAAAAAAAAAAAAAGAAGAAGAAAAAGAAGGTAAAAGCAAAACCTTTGGCCCCAGGGATCAAATTTTTAGGCAAAGGCTTTACCCAAGGCCTTGCTCACCCCCAAATCCAAGCCGGTGGTCTATCTGACCCTAGCCCTGGGCACAATTGTTCTAGGAGTGAGCATGTGACCCATTGGGGCCTAAGGATGTTCTTTCCTGAGACTGGTCAACCTGAGGTCTGTTTCTCTCCAGGGTTGACCTGTTATAACCCCCTGCATTTTTTGTTCGTTTGTTTTTGAGGTGATGTCTAACTCTGTTGCCCAGGCTGGAGTGCAGTGGCTTGATCTTGGCTCACTACAACCTCCACCTTTTGGATACAAGCAATTCTTCTGCCTCAGCCTTCCGAGTAGCAGTGATTACAGGTGCACACCACCATTCCTGGCTGTTTTGTGTTTTTAGTACAAATGGGGTTTCACCATGTTGGCCAAGCTGGTCTTGAACTCCTAACCTCAAATTATTGTCCGCCATGGCCTCCCAAAGTGCTGGGATTACAGGTGTGAACCACCGCACCTGCCCCACTCTGTGTTTTCTACTCTGCATGCAAATGTGTTGACTCAAAGCAGAGATCTGTGCCGCCTCGGGAAGTACAGAGGCATGGGCTTGAAACATGTCAAAGCTGTGAAATCTCTGTATGTATGGCAGAGCACTGGGTTTGGACTCTGACCATCCTAGGATCAAACCCTGCCTCTGTCACCAGTTTGGGGTATGATGATGGGCAAGTCACTTCCCTTCTCTGGGCTTCCAGTTTCTCAGCTGTAGCATGGAACACCAGCTTCATAAGACACTTGTCCCATGAAGATTTCTGGAGCAGGGCAAAAACACTCAACACTCAGCAGCCACCATGATGGCGACAGGCAGGAAGGTACGGACCTACACGGAGACCATCACCTCCAATCCTAGCAGCTGTTGCCCATCGGGTGGTGTCTACCAGCTGGTGTGGGATGCAGCCAGGGTCAGCCCAGCTGTGTGGCCTTGGACAAGTTATCCATTTCCCTGAGGTGTTTCTATCTCTGTACAATGGGAATGTGCTACACAGGTCACATGTGTGTGCCTGACAGCACATCTAGACCCTTCTCCTTCACAACCCCCAGCTCCCTCAAGGACAAATTTCCAAAGCTGGACCCATGCCCCCTTCCTTGACTGCACCCTGTTACCAGATAGCCCTTCACAGACTGCCCCGTGGCTGTGCCAGGCTGGCCCAGCTGGCAGCTTCTGACGTCAGCAGCTAATCCGGGAAAGCTGCCAGCCACAGATAGGGGTGAGCAGCAAAGGAAATCAGAAACAGGTTTTTTTTTTTTTTCTTTTTTGAGACGGAGTCTTGCTCTGTTGCCCAGGCTGGAGTTCAATGGCATGATCTCGGCTCACTGCAACCTCTGCCTCCCGGGTTCAAGTGATTCTCTGGCCTCAGCCTCCCAGGTAGCTGAGATTACAGGCATGTACCACCATGCCAGGCTAATTTTTTGTAATTTTAGTACAGACAGGCTTTCACCATGTTGGTCAGCCTGGTCTCAAACTCCTGACCTCGTGATCCGCCTGCCTTGGCCTCCCAAAGTACTGGGATTACAGATGTGCCTGGCCCTAGAAACAGGTTTTTTTTTGAGATGGAGTTTTGCTCTTGTTACCCAGGCTGGAGTGCAATGGCATGATCTCGGCTCACCGCAACCTCCACCTCCTGGGTTCAGGCAATTCTCCTGCCTCAGCCTCCTGAGTAGCTGGGAGAAACAGGTTTTAAGATTGGTGCCCCAGCCCCCCAGTCCCCCAGCCAGCCCTCCGGGAGCTCTCATCAGCATCTCACTTCAGCAAATCCTCCCAACCATGCGTCCTGATGCCCGGTCCCTTCAGGATTAAGTAAGGGCTGAGCAGGAGGCTTTTATTTTAAGCTGTGGCTCTGTCAGCAGGAGCTGGGCACACAGCAAGCCACTGCTCAGCTGTCCCGCAGGTTTCTTCAAACAGAGTAGTGGGTGTCCACTCAGGTCTGGATTCCAGGCCAACTCCAGGAAGTTCAGATTTCAGGGAGGTAGTGAGGACAGCACAAGGGTCAACAGGACCTCAATCTTTTTCCTCCAGCTGGCTCTCCCTCTTAAGGCATGAGGCCAGGTGCACCATTCCTCACTGTTCTTATGTCTTCCCAGCATACAGCACCCAGGATGGTGCTATGGTTTGAATGTGTCCCCCAGAACATGTGTGTTGGAAACTTAATCCCCAGTGCAGCAGTGTTGGGAGATGGGGCTTAATGGAAGGTGTTTAGTTCATGAAGCCTCTGCCCTCATGAATGAATATAAAAGAGCTTGAGGCTGCAAGTTTGAGCTCTTGCTCCCTTCACCATGGGATGCCTTCTGCCACAGTTGTGACACAGCAAGAGGGTCCTCACCAGATGCAGCCCTCCATCTTGGGCTTCCCAGCTTTCCCAAGCTGTGAGAAATAAATCTCTGTTCTTACAAATTACCCAATCTCACAGGGCATGGTGGCTCATGCCTGTAATCCCAGCACTTTGGGAGGCTAAGGCAGGTGGATCACCTGAAGTTGGGAGTTTGAGACCAGCCTGGACAACATGGTGAAACCCCATCTCTACTAAAAATACAAAAATTAGCTCGACACAGTGGCGTGCACCTGTAGTCCCAGCTACTCGGGAGGCTGAGGCACAAAAACTGCTTGAACTCAGGTGGCAGCAGTTGCAGTGAGCCAAGCTCACGCCACTGCACTCCAGCCTGGGTTACAGAAAGAAAAAAAGTACTCAGTCTCAAATATTCTGTCATAGCAGCACAAAATGGGATTGGGCACGGTGGCTCACAGAAAGAAAAAGAAAAGAAAGATTTGCTGGGAAACATCCTTTTAATTTGGGTAAATAAATAAGAAGGGGGGCGGGAAGAGAGAAGGCTGGGCGTGGTGGCTCACATCTGTAATCGAAGCACTTTGGAGGCCAAGGTGGGCGGATCACCTGAGGTCGGGAGTTCAAGACCAGCCTGACCAACACGGTTAAACCCTGTCTTTATAAAAATAAAGAGCCAGGCGCGGTGGCTCATGCCTGTAATCCCAGCACTTTGGGAGGCTGAGGTGGGTCGATCACGAGGTCAAGAGATCGAGACCATCCTGGTCAATATGGTGAAACCCCATCTCTACTAAAAATACAAAAAATTAGCTGGGCATAGTGGCATGTGCCTGTAATCCCAGCTACTCAGGAGGCTGAGGCAGGAGAATTGCCTGAACCCAGGAGGCGGAGGTTGTGGTGAGCCGAGATTGCGCCATTGCACTCCAGCCTGGGTAAACAAGAGCGAAACTCCGTCTCAAAAAATAAATAAATAAAAATAAAAATTAAAAATAAATAAAAATAAAGAGAAAGAATGAAAGAAAGAGAAAGAGAGAGAGGAAGGAAGGAAGAACATGAAAGAAAAAGGGAAAGAAGGAAAGGAAGAAAGAAGAAGGAAAGAAAGAAAATAAATTTATTTTCTGTAGAGACACAGTCTTGGCTGGCCTCAAACTCTTGGCTTAAGTGATCCTCCCACCTTGGCCTCCCAAAGTCCTGAGATTACAGATGTGAGCCACCAAACCTTGCCTTTCTTCCTCTCTACCCTTGGCACCCAAGTCTAGTTTTGTTTTTTTTTTTTTGAGATGGAGTTTCGCTCTTGTTACCCAGGCTGGAGTGCAATGGCACGATCTCAGCTCACCGCAACCTCCGCCTTCTGGGTTCAGGCAATTCTCCTGCCTCAGCCTCCTGAGTAGCTGGGATTACAGGCATGCGCCACCATGCCCAGCTAATTTTTTGTATTTTTACTAGAGATGGGGTTTCACCATGTTGACCAGGATGGTCTTGATCTCTTGACCTCATGATCCACCTTCCTCGGCCTCCCAAAGTGCTGGGATTACAGGCGTGAGCCACCACACCTGGCCCAAATCTAGTTTTTAAACCCATTTGCTCCTCCTGGGTCTCCCCAACTCCTTCACCTCTCAGAGCCGTGGCACTTGCTGTCCCACCTGCCTGGAGTGCGCGCCCCCACATCTCCTCAGCATCTGTCTGTTCTCAGTGCCTGGCCTGCCCAAGCACAGCATGCAGTAGCTGCTCCCCAAATATCTGCTGACCCAGCTTCAGGGAGGATGATAGCACCAGAGCCGAGTGTGGCAGGGTGCTATGTCACCACTAGGTGGCGTTGCAGACACATCCTGGGCAGTGACCTCGAGTCCAGCCTCCAGATCTGTCCTCTCAGCAAAGCCTCCAGGGCCCTCCGTGCCAGGCAGTGCTGTGGATACCAGCTGACTCGGCCGCCGCCCCTCCTGCCGTCCAATGGCCACTGGCGGCTGTGGTCCAAGAGCATGCACAGAAGCCTGGGAGGAAGGGAGGGCTGGCTGCTACCCAGAGTCTGTGCTTCTAGGCTCCTTCTGGGAAGGGAAGGGACGTGCAGGGAGTTGGGTGGGGACTGGAGCTTGGCCAGAGCCAGGCATCAGGGATGAGGGGTTCTGCAGAGGCCTGGAACTTGGAGTCTATCTGCTGCCTGGATTTGTAACTCACCATCCCTAGTCCTCCGTATGCCTTTGACAAGCACGGCTGTGAGCCTCAATTTCCCCATCTGTCAAAAAGAGAGAATAGGCTAGGCATGGTGGCTCACGCCTGAAATCCCAGTGCTTTGGGAAGCTGAGGTGAGCAGATCACTTGAGGTCAGGAATTCAAGACTATCCTGGCCAACATGGTGAAACCCTGTCTCTACTAAAAATACAAAAAAATTAGCTAGGCATGGTGGCAGGCACCTGTAATCCCAGCTACTTGGGAGGCTGAGTCAGGAAATCACTTGAACCTGGGAGGCAGAGGCTGCAGTGAGCAGAGATTGCACAGCTGCACTCCAGCCTGGGCAACAGAGTGAGATTCTCGCTCAAAAAAAACATTTAAAAAGGGAATACATGTAGGCAAGAACTGGAACCCCATGGGGTGCATGGAACAGGCCTGCTGTATCAAGATGAGGCCAAGGAAGGGGCTTTTTCAGGGGCCTCCTCGAGTGAGGGTGGTGTGTGCAGGTACCCGTGTGTGTGGGTTTGGGGAAAAGGCAGGTGGACAGGAAACCAGGGGCCCCTGGGGCCTCAGTACTGCCTCTTCAAGTGGGGCAAGGTCTCTGGGACCTCCCCTGCCCTGAGGTCGAGCCCAAGTTGCCTGAGTACCTGTGTCCGAGTGTGTGTACTATTGGGTCTATGTGTATGTCCAACTATGGCAGAAACGTGTGTGTCTGTGTGTGTCCACACCAGGGACCCTCTCACAGGGCACCAAGAGCTTTCATATCCATGCCAGGAGGGGCCCACAGGGACTGGGGCAGCTGCTCAATTGGCAGCTGGGGCAGTGCCCTTTGAAGGCTCTGGGGCACTCTGCTTCTCTTCCAGTCCCCCCACCTCCACCCCCAGTCCTTGGTAACTGGATCTTCTCTCTCCATTTCTCCCCAGGAAGGACCCAGTGCTTCCTGATTTGCGTGAGATTTACATACATTTGGATTTAGATCTCTGCTTCCCTGAGGCATACAGCATTGTTCCCACTCCTGCCACAGTAGTCGAGCAGGCTGTGGACTTCTTCAGCATAAGGGGGTCCAGCTATTAAGCTGGAGGGGCCCAATCTCCAGGCTCCCCTCTTCCCCATGCAGATTCAGCCTGGCTCTTTTCCTGCTCAAGAGATGTAATTATTTAATTAATTTATTAATTTATTTTTTGAGACTGAGTTTCACTCTGTTGCCCACGCTGGAGTGCAGTGGCGTGATCTTGGCTCACTGCAACCTCCACCTTTTGGGTTCAAGTGATTCTCCTGTCTCAACCTCTCAAGTACCTGGGATTACAGGAGCACACCACCACACCTGGCAAATTTTTGGTTTTTTGAGACAGAGTTCTTACTCTGTCACCTAGGCTAGAGGGCAGAGGTGTGATCTCGGCTCATCACTGCAACCTCCACCTCTGGGGTTCAAGCGATTCTCCTGCCTCAGCCTCCTGAATAGCTGGGACTACAGGCGCAGACACCACCACACCCGGCTAATTTTTTTGTATTTTTAGTAGAGATGGGGTATCACCATGTCAGCCATGCTGGTCTCGAACTCCTGACCTCAAATGATCTGCCTGCCTCAGCCTCCCAAAGTGCTGAAATAACTGGTGTGAGCCCCCATGCTCAGTAATGTAATTATTAAGCACTCACTGTGTATCAGGTTTTTTTTTTTTTTTTTTGAGACAGAGTTTTGCTCTTGTTACCCAGGCTGGAGTGCAATGGCACAATCTCGGCTCACCGCAACCTCCGCCTCCTGGGTTCAGGCAATTCTCCTGCCTGAGTAGCTGGGATTACAGGCACGTGCCACCATGCCCAGCTAATTTTTTGTATTTTTAGTAGAGATGGGGTTTCACCATGTTGACCAGGATGGTCTCGATCTCTTGACCTTGTGATCCAACCACCTCGGCCTCCCAAAGTGCTGGGATTACAGGCGTGAGCCACCATGCCTGGCCGATGTATCAGGTGTTTTTTTTTTTTTTTTTTTGAGACAGTCTTGCTCTGTTATCCAGGCTGGAGTGCAGTGGCGTAATCTTGGCTCTCACTGCAACCTCTGCCTCCTGGGTTCAAGTGATTCTCCTCCCTCAGTCGCCTGAATAGCTGGGATTACAGGTAACCATCATCACGCCTGGCTAATTTTTGTATTTTTAGTAGAGATGGGGTTTTATCATGTTGGCCAGGTTGGTCTTGAACTCCTGACCTCAAACAATCCACCCACCGTGGCCTCTCAAAGTGCTGGGATTACAGGTGTGAGCCACCACGCCAGGCCAGATTTTTTTTTTTTTTTTTTAAAGATGGGGTTTCAGCCAGGCACGGTGGCTCAAGCCTGTAATCCCAGCACTTTGGGAGGTCAAGGCGGGTGGATCATGAGGTCAAGAGATCAAGACCATCCTGGTCAACATGGTGAAACCCCGTCTCTACTAAAAATACAAAAAATTAGCTGGGCATGGTGGCGTGTGCCTGTAATCCCAGCTACTCAGGAGGCTGAGGCAGGAGAATTGCCTGAACCCAGAAGGCGGAGGTTGCGGTGAGCTGAGATCGTGCCATTGCACTCCAGCCTGGGTAACAAGAGTGAAACTCCATCTCAAAAAAAAAAAAAAAGATGGGGTTTCACCATGATGGCCAGGCTAGTCGTGAACTCCTGACCTCAGGTGATCTACCTACCTTGGCCTCTCAAAGTGCTAGGATTACAAGCGTGAGCCACTGAGCCCGGCCTTTTTTTTTTTTTTTTTTTTTAAATTGAGATGGTGGTCTCCCTATGTTGCCCAGGCTGGTCTCAAACTCCTGGGCTCAAGCCATCTTCCTGCCTCAGCCTCCCAAAGTGCTGGGATTACAGGTATGAGCCACCCACCGGGGCAGCAGATGCTTTCTATACTCATTCATTTAATCTTCACCACAGCTGTTTTTGCTATCTTTATACTCATTTTACAGATAAGAAAACTGAGGTTGAGAGCAATTGACTTGGCTGAGACCACACAGTTAAGTAGGATTTGAATCCAGCTCTGGTGAACTTTCTGCTGATCTGGCTGGAGTGTGGGCATAGGAAGGGGGCCTAGGCACCTTCTTTCTTGGCTCCTGCCCTCAAGTAACAAACCTGCCTCTTGCTCTTTTGGATTCAGGGTTACTACATCCCCTGGGGAGATAGGGTGGTGATGGTAGCAGGCTTTTTTTTTTTTTTTTTTTTGGAGTTTTAGTAGAAATGAGGTTTCACCACGTTGGCCAGGCTGGTCTCAAACTCCTGATCTTGTGATTAGCCTCAGCTTCCCAAAGTGCTGAGATTATAGGCGTGAGCCACCACCCCTGGTCTGTTAAGTGCATTTCAAGCATTTTCTCTAACAGTCTTTCTCACAACCCTTTATGAGTTACACCCTATTATAAACCTTATTTTACAGGTGAAAAAACTGGGGCACAGAGAGTTTAAGTGACTAGCCCAAGATCACACAGCTAAGAAATGTTACAGGCAAGACTCAAACTGAGATCTATCTGGGTCCAGAGTCTGTGCTTTTATTCTCTGTGTTGCACTGAACTGAATTATCAAGAAATGGAGATTTTAGCCAGGCACAATGGCTCATATCTGTAATCCTAGCACTTTGGGAGGCTGAGGCGGGTGAATTGCCTGAGCTCAGGAGTTTGAGACCACCCTGGACAACATGGTGAAACCCTATCTCTGCTAAAACACAAAAAATTAGCCAGGTGTGGTGGTGGGCACCTGTAGTCTCAGCTACTCGGAAGGCTGAGGCAGGAGAATCGCTTGGGCTTGGGAAGTGGAGGTTGCAGTGATCTGAGATTGCACCACTGCATTCTAACCCTGGATTCTATCGACTGCCACTGCCTGAGTCACTCCTCCCCTTTGAGCCTTAGTTTCCCAATTTATTAAAAGAGGTTTCAGAGCTGGGAGTGGTGCCTCATGCCTGTAATCCCAGCACTTTGGGAGGCTGAGGCAGGTGGATCACCTGAGTTCAGGAATTTGAGACAGCCCTGGCCAACAAAAGCAACAAGTAATCCCAGCTACATGGAAGACTGAGGCAGAGGAGCCCATGAGATGGAGGTTGCAATGAGCCAAGAATGCACCATTGTACTCCAGCCTGGGCAACAAGAGCAAAACTCTGTCTGAAAAAAAAACAAACGAACGAGGATTCTGGTCCTTTCCCAGCTTCCTAGGACAGCTATAAGGATAGAAGAGTTGAGGCTGCCATTTTCAAATGTTTTTTTGAAGTAGAATGTCATTTTCACCCATAATCTTATCTGGAAGGCCAACATATGAAACAGGTAAGTGGGTGTTTCGTCAGCATAAATTTCTAAGCTCAAGATGGAGACAGAGCCTTAGTCTAAAGTCACTCCAGAGGGTAAGTGTGTGACATGTGTGATGGATATACACCCTGCCCAGGGTGTGGGCAAGGCCAGGGTGCTGCTGGGAGCTACCCCAGCACCCAACCTGAGCTTTACATCATCAAGAAAGACTTGAAGCTTGCAGACAAAAAGCTGTTTTTAAAAAATGAATTCAAAGCCAGCTTTGGTGACAGCTCTAAGGCCCAGGCAGGGGCTCCAAGTGTTCACACGGCCCATTTGATGATCCTTACCCCCCTGCCATCTGGGCTTCAGGCTTCCTCTTGGGGGCCCAAGGAAGCTGGGGTCCACCTCCAGGCACCGCCCATCTGTTTACTTCTGCAGGTCTGAATCCAATGGTCAAGATCAATTGGCCAGTGACCTGGCTCCCCACAACCTCTCAAAAGCCTGAGAGCTGCAGATTGGGCAACAATCTGTGTGGAGAAGCCTTCAAGGACCAGCCTGTGGCTCGGCTGGGATGTGAGAAGCAGGGCAGGTAGGGTGAGATAGGGTAGGATGGGTGGCAGGTAGGGAGCTGGCCAAGGCCTGTGAGTTTAAAAATAAATCCTGTCAGCCTGGTGACATCACTGGAGCACAGGATGTCCCTGGCAGGGCCTGGGGGTGGCAGAGGGGACATGGCAGGAGGTAGGACAGAGAGGGTCCTGATCTGCCAGTTCTGTTTCTGGAAGCTGTGTGTGTGTGTGTGTGTGTGTGTGTGTGTGTGTGTGTGTGTGTGTGTGTGTGTGTGTTTGAGACAGAGCCTTGCCCTGTTGCCCAGGCTTGAGTGCAGCGGCGCAAACGTGGCTCCCTACAATCTCTGCCTCCTGGGTTCAAGCCATTCTCATACCTCAGCCTCCGAGTAACTGGGATTACAGATGCATGCCACTATGCCCAGCTAATTTTTGTATTTTTAGCAGAGATGGGGTTTCGCTGTGTTGGCCAGGCTGATCTTGAACTCCTGTCCTCAAGTGATCTGTACGCCTCATCCTCCCAAAGTGCTAGCATTACAGGCGCGAGCCACTGTGCCTGGCCCCCTTTGTGTGTTAGAGAGAGCCGGCCTGGGTTGTCCTGGGGCAGAAGGGCTGCCAGAGCCCCCTCCCCACTAGACACTCAGGAGCATTCCATATTGCATCTGTGAAAACTGAGGCCCAGAGAGTGTGTGACTTTCCTGAGGCTCCACTTTGAGTGAGCTGGCAGCTTCAGGACTCCAGTCAGTGCTGCTGGCTTCTCCTGAAGTCTGGTGGGCACAGCTGGAAGGAGCACTTGGGAGAAGGCTCACCCAGATGAGGGTTGGGGGATGCACCAATTGAGTCAATGCCTAGTAAGGTGCTGACAGGGGCTGTGCATCAGACAAGCCCCTCTGGCCTGGCCATTGCCTCTGCACCTCACCCACCCCGTGGAGGGACTAGGCAGGGATTAGTACTGCCCCATTTTACAGAAGAGAAAACCGAGACCCAAAGGGACAAAGTGGTCTGCTCCAGGCCACACAGGAAGCACATCATGCCCAGCTAGAACGGGGTCTGGTCTCTCCTGACAGTCCCCAGCTTAACCGCTGATAGAGAGCCAGGTCCACAGCTGAGGTGCAGTCAGAGTGGGGGAAAGAAGGGTTGCCATGGAGATACAGGGAAGGGGTGGGAGGGAGCCCTGTGCCTCTGCTCTTCTGGCCCCCTTCAGGTCCCTCCTACTTCTCACCCCTCTTCCATAGGGCTTGCACTCTTACTGCACTCAGGACAAAGTCCAGCCTCCTTGCCAGGCCAAAGTTCTCCAGGCACTTCAAGCCTCATCTCACACCAAACCAATACACTCTAAGCTCAGTCTCACCAAAGACCTCACAGTTCCCTACAGCGATTGCTATTTCAGGCCTCTGAGCAGTGGAACAAGCTGTTCCCTCTGCCTGGGATGCCCCTCCCGAATCTTCTGGGATAACTCCTCTTCATCCTTCAAAATTCAGCTCTGAGCCCTCACTGCTGCTCCAGACCTCCATCATGATTGTGATTGCGATTGTGATATGTTTGCTGCCTGCCTTTCGTCCTATACCAACAACTCTTTTAGGGAAGTATGTTTTATTCGTCTTTCCATGCCTAGTGTCTAGCTAGGGCCTGCAATAAAGGAATTAAACTGAGTACTGATTCTTCTGCACCCTCCTCACTAGGGACTTTGTCCAAATCACATCCCCTCTCTGAGCCTTGATTTTTATTTATTTATTATTATTATTTTGAGACAGGGTCTCACTCTGGTTTTCCAGGCTGGAGTGCAATAGTGCAATCTCAGCTCTCTGCAGCCTTCACCTCCTGGGTTCAGGCGATTCTCCTGCCTCAGCCTCCGGAGCAGCTGGGACTACAGGCAGTACCCCCATGCCTGGCTAATTTTTTGTATTTTTACTAAAGGCGGGGTTTTGCTAAATTGGCCACGCCTGTAATCCCAGCTACTCTGGAGGCTAAGGCAGGAGAATGGCTTGAACCCGAGAGGCAGAAGTTGCTCTCGGCCGAGATCACGCCATTGCACTCCAGCCTGGGCAACAAGAGCTAAACTATCTCAAAAGAAAAAACTTATAAATAAATAACATCCACCTTCGCAGAGCGAAGTTGGCGAGAGAAGTGGCGCCGAGGCCGGGCCATGGGGCGGAAGTCCCTGGCGGAGGTGAAGTCCGAAAAGGAGGAGGAGCGGGGCTCAGGGACCTCAAGGCTGAGGCTCGGCCAGAGCGGGACGGGAGGTGTGAAGATACTAGGCCCCCGGGGAGGGCAAAGGGCGTGCGGGGCGCGAGGGGCCGCCGAGGGGTCGTGGCCGCCCGCCCTAAGGGCTCCTCTCCACTCCCGGAACTGCCTTGGGAGTTCGCCCGGGTCTCGCTCCCCGCAGGTGTCCTCCCCGCCCCCAGTCCCGGTGGACTCAGCGGCCCACACGATGGGTGCGGAGGAGGCCGCGCTGGTGTCACGAGGACGGAACAGCGGTGCTATTCACAGGAGGGGGCGCCCCGGAGCTCCCCCCGACCCTGTCCCTGACGACGATGCCCCGCCCCCCGCGCTGCTCGTTACGTAATCCCTCTTCCCCTCCACACCTTCCCCCGCGGGCGGGGCACCCTCCTCCGGCGCCGCCTTGCCCGCCTCAGAGCCGTCGAGTTCCGCTTTGCGCCCAAAGAGAAAATGAAGCCCCTCTCCAGCAGGGTACTGCGGGTGGTGCCTGCGGCAGTGGCTGTGGCTGTCCTCGCTAGGTTCCTTGGGTCCCCAGGGGAGCCCAGACTGCGGGGAAAGTCCCAGCTCCCCTTGAGGCCTCGGCTTCTTCCTCTTTACATCACTCTCCCTCCCTGCCCTGGACTCTGGGGGCTCTGGAGCCTTCCGAGGCCACTTCACTCACGACATTTTTACCTGGGCCACCATGTACCTTAAATTCTAAAGTCAGACGGTGACGCTAAGTGAGGGCTGGTTTCTCCACCTTCCTCTGGGTGACCTTGGGCAGATTTTGCCTCTCCGAGCCTCATTGTTTCCACCTGTCTAAAATGGCCCCTTCCTTCTAGTGTGGTTGGGAAGAACAGCATGTCGGCACCTGGTGAGTACTTAGCCAGGTAGCTGTGAACTCTCCTTATCCACCCCTCCCCGCCGGGGACCTGCCACAGTGCCAGACCTGGACCTGGTTAGGTGGTGCCCAGCTGGGCCAGTCAGCTCCCTGTGGACCTTGGCCTTTGCCCTGGGAGCACGCGGTCCACGCCTGCCCTGTGGCCCAGCAGCTGCAGGCGTGGCTGGTGCTGTGTGGCCTGGTGGTTGGGGGGGGTGGGTGCTTCCCAGTCACCCTCCTTACAAGACCCTGGGAGCACCTGAGGGTCTCTTGCAGTCTCATTCATGGTCTTACTTACTGAGGTAGCTCATCCAAAGCCTGTTTTGAGCACCTAGGAAGAGCAAGCTTTGGGATGAGGAAGGTATCTGCCCAGGCCTTCTCTGAGCTGCTCAGACACTGGGAACTTCAGTATCTTCATCTCTTTCTTGGGCACAGATATCATACCTCCTTCCCTTCCCCCCTGCTTGGCCCCTGCCAGTAGGAGATGAAATTCCACTCTCCCTGCTCCCACAAATTGGCCTGGACATGAGCCCAGGGCTTTATGCTCATTTTACCTTTTTCTTTCTTTCTTTCTTTCTTTCTTTCTTTCTTTCTTTCTTTCTTTCTTTCTTTCTTTCTTTCTCTTTCTTTCTTTCTTTCTTTCTTTCTTTCTTTCTTTCTTTCTTTCTTTTTTTTTTTTTTGAGGCAGAGTCTGTTCTGTTGCCCTAGTGCAGTGGCATGACCTCGGTTCACTGCAACCTCTGCCTTCCGGATTCAAGCATTTCTGCTTCAGCCTCCCGCGTAGCTAGGAGTATAGGTGTGCACCACCATGCCTGGCTAATTTTTGTATTTTTAGTAGACGTGGGGTTTTGCCATGTTGGCCAAGCTGGTTTTGAACTATTGACCTCAAGTGATGCTCCTGCCTCAGCCTCTCCAAGTGCTGGGATTACAGGCATGAGCCACACCACGCCTGGCCTCATTTTACCTTTGAGCAAAGGTATCCAGGCCACACACCACCAGCCTCGCCTTTGCAATTGAGGAAACCAAGAGGTGGAATCGCTTCTCCAGGCAGGGTGACCAGTCATCCTGATTTGCTGGAAACTGAGGGGACTCTGGGCTTTTGTGGGAAAACTGGGAGTTACCCTATCTCCAGGCTACACACCTGGCAAGTGACAGTGTCCATGTTCAAAGTCTAGCTGCAGAGCCTGTGTGTGGCAGCACCAAACTATATTGCCTTCAAGTTTTTGTTTGCTGAATTAATGAATGCAAATGAATTAATGAATCATTCCCTCTCACTACCCCCCTCAGCCTTCCCTGAGCACCTTGGCTCATGTGCCTTGATCTAAGTCTGGACTCTGCCAGCAGCATCCTTTGGGAGGCTAGATGGCTGGTTCCACTGCTGAGTCCCATGGAAGCCCTTGGCCCCTGCTTGGTTCAGCCTCAGCCTTCAGGAACCCACCAGGGTCCACCCAACAGGCTCTTACCCTCTGCCTGTGGGGGAGGCTGGGTTCCCACCTGGGGAGCCACTCAGTCCTATAATATCAGTGGTTTGGCTTTAGACTTGTCACTTTGCTTCTTGGAGCTCAGTTTCCTCACCTATAATATCACAGTGTTGGTTGGGCACAGTGGCTCACGTCTGTAATTCCAGCACTTTGGGAGGCCAAGGTGGGCAGATCACCTGAGCTCAGGAGTTCGAGACCAGCCTGGCCAACATGGTAAAACCCTGTCTTTGCTAAAAATACAAAAATTAGCTGGGCATGGTGATGTGCACCTGTAATCCCAGCTCTTCAGGAGGCTGAGGTACGAGAATCGCTTCAACCCAGGAGGCGGAGGTGGCTGTGAGCCGAAATTGCACCATTGCACTCCAGCCTGAGTGACAGAGTGAGACTCCATCTCAAAAAAATAAAGTAAAATTAATAAAAATAAAAAATCACAGTGTTGGCCAGGCATGGTGGTTTACGCCTGTAATCCCAGCACTTTGGGAGACCGAGGCAGGCAGAAAGCTTGAGCCCAGGAGTTTTGAGACCAAGCTGGACAACATAAGGAAACCCCTTCTCTACCAAAAACAAAAAAATCAGCCAGGCATGGTGGTGAGCACCTGTGGCCCTAGCTACTTCGGAGGTTGAGGTAGGATTGCTTGAACCCAAGAAGCTAAGACTGCAGTAAGCCTTGATTGTGCCACTGCACTCTAGCCTGCATGACAGAGCAAGACCCTGACTCAAAATAAATAAAAAAAAATAAAGTGAGGGTGTTAATACCTGTCTACCAGGTTGCTGCCAGGATTTGGGACAATACAGATGAAGCTGTTGGCACACAGGTTACTCTTAATAGATAAATGTAATGATTGCTTATTAATGTGAATGTGACTGTACTAGCATACTTTACTCCATGAAGCACTTTCTCTGAGTTACTATCCTAAATGCTGTCTATGCATT
Organism: Callithrix jacchus; assembly: GCF_049354715.1. NCBI lineage: Eukaryota > Metazoa > Chordata > Mammalia > Primates > Cebidae > Callithrix > Callithrix jacchus. The sequence goes on from NC_133502.1 coordinate 192,227,731, forward strand.
CATGCCCAGGGAAGATCTGGGTTTCAGAATGGTGCCCCAGCCAAGGTCACACAGTCAGCAGGGTGCTAAGCCAGCATTTATGGGATTCTGCATTCTTGTAGAACTTAGCTCAAATGATGGCAGTTGTTCATGATCTGGGGAAACTAAGGCAAGAGGAAGAGAGTGACTGCTGAGGTTCCCTGCTTCCAGAAAGCTGGCCCTCTCCTTGACCAAGGTGGCAGGACAGGTTGTAAGAACAAGGCCCTTTGCTCAAGCTGGGCCGCCTGCCTCCATTCGGCTGGCTGCCTGTGTCCTCTGCCAGCCACTGTTCCCTGTTGGCCAGCCAAGCTGTAGAGCAGTCCAGGACATTGTGTCCAGAGAGAGGGCCAAGCAGGCCCACCCCCAGCCGTGGCGTTCACCTCCCTCCCTGCCCCTCTGGGCCTTGGGCCAACTTGGCCTGTCCCCAGCCCTGGTATGAGCAAGACAGAGCCGGCCTCACAGAGGCAGCTCTGAGGGCAGTGCCTCAGCTCCTCCCACCTCACTTTGAGCCCTGCTTAGGAGGGGTGCCCCTACTCTAAGCCCTGCTGTCTCTCCAGAAGATATCCCTAGTCCCAGGGGACAGACTCCCCAGGGTGCCACTCAGGACAAGCCAGCTGGGCTCTTGAGATGGCTGTTTTTCTGCCCTTGGCATGTTTGCTGTTCGTGTTCCAAAAGTGCCAGCTGAGCCAAGGGGAAAGGCCCCCTTCACAGAGCGTCAGCTGTATGGGAGCCCAGTGCCCAGGTGAGCTGGACACAGCCTTGTCTCCCATCTTTATGGATGAGAAAACTGAACTGCAAAAAGAGAGTGAGATTCACACAAAGCCACACAGCCATGAGCTGAGACTGCAGGAAGGGGCTGAATAGCGGAAACAAGGGTGGGAGAGCAGTCTCAGGGGAAGGGGTGGTAGCTCATGCCTGTGATCCTAGTACTTTGAGAGACCAGGATCTCTTGAACCCAGGAGTTTGAGACCAGCCTGGGCAACATGGTGAAACCCATCTCTACAAAAAATACAAAAATTAGGCTGGTGTGGTGGCATATACCTGTAATCCCAGCTACTCAGAAGGCTGAAGTGGGAGGATCACCTGAGTCTGGGAAGTCGAGGCTGCTGTGAGCTGTAATCCCACCACTGCACTCCAGCCTGGGGGGCAGAGCCAGATCCTATCTCTGTATACATAAATAAATAAGGCCAGGTCTGGAGGCTCATGCCTGTAATCCCAGCACTTTGAGAGGCCAAGGTAGGTGGATCACCTGAGTGATCCACCAGGCAGTTTGAGACCAGCCTGACCAACATGGTGAAACCCTGCCTCTACTAAAAATACAAAAATTATCAAGGCATGGTAGTCTGCGCCTGTAGTCCCAGCTACTCTGGAATCTCAGGCAGGAGAATCACTTGAACCTGGGAGGTGGAGGTTGCGGTGAGCTGAGATTATGCCACCGCACTCCAGCCTGGTCAACAGAGTAATATTCCGTCTTAAAAAAAAAAAAAATGTTTTTTTAAAGGTGCAGCTTTGACTCAGCGTTATTGTTTTGCGAATCAGCCATGTTGTGTGTGTCAGTAGATCATTTAATTTCTTTTTCTTTTTCTTTTTTTTTTTTTGAGACAGAGTTTTGCTCTTGTTGCCCAGACTGGAGTGCAGAGGCACAATCTTGGTTCACTGCAACCTCCGCCTCCTGGGTTCAAGTGATTCTCCTGCCTCAGCCTCCCAAGTAGCTGGGATTACAGGCATGAGCCACTGTGCCTGCCTAAGTTTGTATTTTTAGTAGAGACCGGGTTTCTTCATGTTGGTCTGGCTGGTGTCGAACTCCTGACCTCACGTGATCTGCCCATCTTGACCTCCCAAAGTGCTGGGATTACAGCTGTGAGCCACTGCACCTGGTTGTCAGTAGTTCATTTCCTTTTTTTTTTTTGAGACAGAGTCTTGCTCTGTTGCCAGGCGCCAGGCTGGTGTGCAGTGGCACGATCTCGGCTCCGGCAACCTCCGTCTCCCGGGTTCAAGCAATTCTCCTGCCTCAGTCTCCTGAGTATCTGGGGCCACAGGTGCGTGCCACCACGCCCAGCTAATTTTTGTGTTTTTTAATAGAGACGGGTTTTCACCATGGTCTTGATCTCTTGACCTCGTGTTCCGCCCGCCTCAGCCTCATTTCTTTTCATCACCAGTACCATTCCATAGCATAGATGTGCCAGCATTGCTTCCACCATTCATGCATTGAAGGACCTGTGGGTGTTTCCAGTTTGGGCCTATAACAAATAAAGCTGGTATGAACATTTGCATATGAGTCATTTTATTTTTCTTTGAGACAGGGACTCACTCTGTTGCCCAGGGTGGAGTGCAGTGGTACGATCACAGCTCACCGCACCCTCAATCTTCTGGGCTCAAGTGATCCTCCCCACTCAGCCTTCCAAATGTCTAGGACTACAGGTAGGCACCACCATACCTGGCTAAATTAAAAAAAATTTTTTTTGTAGAGAGAGGGTCTTGCTATGTTGCTCAGGCAGGTCTCAAACTCCTGGACCCAAGTGATCCTCCCACCTCGGCCTCCCAAAGATTTGGGATTATAGGCATGAGCTACTGCACCTCACAAAGACTTTCGTGCACCTGGTCTTTCATGCATGCAAGTTTTCATAAGAACATACATTTATTCCCTATTCTTTTCCTTTCCTTTTCTTTTTTCTTTCTTTCTTCCCTCCCTCCCTTCCTTCCTCCCCTACCTCTTTTTTTTTTTTTTTCCGAGACGGAGTTTCGCTCTTGTTACTCAGGCTGGAGTGCAATGGCAAGATCTCGGCTCACCGCAACCTCCGCCTCCTGGGTTCAAGCAATTCTCCTGCCTCAGCCTCCCGAGTAGCTGGGATTACAGACGCGCACCACCATGCCCAGCTAATTTTTGTATTATTAGTAGAGACGGGGTTTCACCATGTTGACCAGGATGGTCTTGATCTCTTGACCTCGTGATCCACCTGCCTCGGCCCCCGAAGTGCTGGGATTATAGGCGTGAGCCACCGAGCCCGGCCCTCCCCCACCTCTTTTCTTTTCTTGACTTGGCCTTGCATGCAAGGCTTAATAAGGACATACATTTATTCCCTTTTCTTCCCTTCCTTCCCTTCCCTCCCTTCCTTCCCATTCCCTCTCCTTCCCTCCCCTCCACTCTCCTTTTCTTTTCTTTTCTTTCTTTCATTATAGAGTCTCACTCTTGTCACCCAGGCTGAAATGCATTGGCACGATCTTGGTTCACTGCAACCTCCACCTCCCGGGTTCAAGCAGTTCTCCTGCCTTAGCCACCTGAGTAGCTGGGATTACAGGCATGTGCCCACCACGCCTGGCTAATTTATTTTTTGGTATTTTTAGTAGAGACAGGGTTTCACCATGTTGGTCAGGCTGGAACTCCTTACCTTGTGATCCATCCATCTCGGCCTCCCAAAGTGCTGGGATTATAGCATGAGCCACTGCGTCTGGCCTTTTTTTTTTGAGACCAAGTCTCGTTCTTGTTGCCCAGGCTGGAGTACAGTGATACTATCTTAGCTCACTGCAACTTCTGCCTCCCAGGTTCAAGTGATTCTCCTGCCTCAGCCTCCCAAGTAGCTGAGATTACAGGTGCCTGCCACCATGCCTGGTTGGTTTTTATTATTTTTAGTAGAGACAGGGTTTCACCATGTTGGCCAGGCTGGTCTCGAACTCCTGACTTCAGGTGATGTGCCCACCTGGGCCTTCCAAAGTGCTGGGATTACAGGCATGAACCATTATGGCCTGGCCTATTTCCTTTTCTTATAGGAAACGAGAGTGGAATGGCTGAATCACATGGTAGATGATACATAACTTTTTTTTTTTTTGAGACAGAGTTTCGCTCTTGTTACCCAGACCGGAGTGCAATGGCGCAATCTCGGCTCACCACTACCTCCGCCTTCTGGGTTCAAGCAATTCTCCTGCCTCAGCCTCCCGAGTAGCTGGGACTACAGGCGTGCACTACCATGCCCAGCTAATTTTTGTATTTTTAGTAGAGACGGGGTTTCACCTTGCTGACCAGGATGGTCTCGATCTCTTGACCTCGTGATCCACCCACCTCGGCCTCCCAAAGTGCTGGGATTATAGGTGTGAGCCACCACCGATATATAACTTTTTAATGAGCCTGGGTCTTACTCTCTCACCCAGGCTGGAGTGCAGTGGTCCACTGCAGCCTTAACATCCCAGTCTCAAGCAATTCTCTCATCTCAGCCTCCAAAGTAGCTGGGACCATAGGTGCAAGCCATAACACCTCATTATTATTATTTTTTTTGAGACAGAATCTCTCTCTGTTGTCCAGGCTGGAGTGCAGTGGGCTGATCTCAGCTCACTGCAACCTCCGTTTCCTGGGTTCAGGGACTACAGGCGCATGCCACCAGCCTCTCAAGTAGCTGGGACTACAGGCACATGCCATCATACACAGCTAATTTTTGTATTTTTAGTAGAGATGGGATGTCACCATGTTGGCCAGGCTGATCTCGAACTCCTGACCTTGTGATCCACCTTGGCCTCCCAAAGTGCTGGGATTACAGGCATGACCTCACTGATTTTTTAAGTTTTTTGTAGAGATGGGGTCTTGCCCTGTTGCCCAGGCTGGTCTTGAACTCCTGGGCTTAAGTGATCCTTCCACCTCAGCCTCCCAAAGTGGCAGCATTCCAGGTATTAGCCACCATGCCTGACCATTTTAAATTTTTTGTAGAGATGAGGTCTCACTGTGTTGTTCAGGCTGGTCTTGAACTCCTTGGGCTCAAACAATCCTTCTGCGTTGGCCTCCCAAAGTACTGAGATTACCGGCCTGAGCCACCATATCTGGCTATATGTTTAACTTTTTAAGAAACTTCCCTTCCACATTATTTTCCAAAGTGGTTCTACCATTTTACGTTTCCATCAGCAGTATATAAAGTTACTAATTCCTGCACATCTTCATCAGCATTTGGTGTGAACAGTCTCCTTCATTTTAACTGTTTTTCAGTTTTGGGGCTTTTTTTCATTTATTTGAGACGGAGTCTCGCACTGTAACCCAGGCTGTAGTGCAGTGGCGTGATCTTGGCTCACTGCAATCTCCACTTCCTGGCTTCAAGCAGTTCTGCCTCAGCCCCCCAAGTAGCTGGGAATAAAGGCGTGCGCCACCATGACCAGCTATTTTTTTTTGTATTTTTAATAGAGATGGGGTTTCACTATGTTGGCCAGGATGGTCTTGATCTCCTGACCTCATGATCCACCTGCCCCAGCCTCCCAAAGTGCTGGGATTACAGGCATGAGCCACTGTGCCAGGCTGCGTTTTAGCTGTTTTAATAGGTATGTTCCTTGTGGTTTTAGGCGGGGTGTGGTGGCTCAAGCCTGTAATCTCAGCACTTTGCGAGGGGTTTTACATTTCTGCCTTCTGGATACCTCCGTGGCTTGTTGAAAGAGTCAGTTACACTTGCTATGCCCTTGGTTTCACCCTTCACTCTTGTGCCCCTTAGTCTCACTCCTCTTTTCCCTCACCACTGACTCCCTAAGCCCCCCTCAATGCCAAGTCCAGGTGTCATGTTACCCTGCAGCTCACCCTGCAGCACTTGGTATAAGTGCTGTTGCCCTTTCTTCAAATTCTTCACCCACTAGCTTCTGTCAACCCTCTGAAAAGCCTTCCAGGGCCATGTGGGAGCCTCCTCTGGGTGCATATAGCTCCTTGGGCCTCTTGCCATAGACCTGATGGGGTGTTGAAGTCATGATGGCCTGGATTTGCCTTCCCCCAACTCTTCCACCAGTAGAAGTCCCCTCCAACGGCAAGGCCTGGGTCTGCTCCTCCAGTGGTCCTTGCTCTGGGCCTGGCATAAAGGAGGGCTCCAGGAGGGTTTGCAGTTGAATATGTGAGAAAGCTGTCTCTGCATCTAACTACAGATGAGGCAACCTTGGGGCCAGAAACTTACTGCATATTGAAGAGAAAATCCCAGCTCCCCATCCAGGCTTCAGGCAGGGCCCATGCTGTGGCCTGGGGCCACCTTTGATCTCCTCTGTGCCACTTGCCTCTTGCTTGCCGCTGGCTTTTCTTCCCTGAGGCCACCATGCTGTTCCTGCCTCTTGCCCTTGGAAATATCTGGTCCTGCTGCTGTTTTCCTTGTTAAGCATGTGACAAGGGATTGTATGCTTCAGGTCAGGTCACAGGTTGAAAGCCCCCTTCTTAGGAAGACCTGCCTTGTCTTGTCCATCCAATCTAAGCGTCCACTTGGTCACTAGCCACTGTCACTCGTTGTGATTATCTTACCATCTGCCATTTTCTCATTTGTTTGTTTTCAGTTAATAGAACATTGCTTCAGGAGAGCAAGGATTTTTGTCTGTAGTTGCCCCTTATTGCTTTATGCCTAGCACAGTGTCCACTGCTTATGGGGGCCCCATGTTGAATGCAGAATTTTGGGTTTTTTTTGAGACAGGGTCTCACTCTTGTTGCCCAGGCTGGAGTGCAGTGGCATGATGACAGCTCACTGCAGCTTTGACTTCTTGGGCTCAAATATTCTCCCACTTCAGCCTCCTGAGTAGCTGGGACTGCAGGTATATGCCACCATGGCTGGCTAATTTTTAAATTTTTTGTAGAGACAGGGGTATCACCATGTTCCCCAGGATGCTCTCGAACTCCTAGGCTCATGCAGTCTTGCCTTCACCCTTCTTAGTGCTAGGATTACAAGCATGAACCATTCCCTCAACTGAATATTGAATGTTTAATATAGTGAATCGGGCCAGGCACAGTGGCTCATGCCTGTATTCCCAGCACTTTGGGAGGCCCAGGTGGATGGATAACCTTAGGTCAGGAGTTCTAGACAAGCCTGGCCAACATGGTGAAACCCCGTCTCTACTGAAAATACAAAAATTAGCTCTGCATGGTGGCATGCACATATAATCCTAGCTACTTGGGAGGCGGAAGCAGGAGAATCACTTGAACCTGGGAGGCAGAGGTTGCAATGAGTAAGATCATGCCACTGAACTCTGGCCTGGGTGACAGAGCAAGACTCTGTCTCAAAAATAAAAATAACAATAAAAATAGTATAGTGAATCAGGCTGGGCAAGGTGGCTCACACCTGTAATCCCAGCATTTTTGGAGGCCTGAGGATCACTTGAGCCCAAGAGTTTGAAACCAGCCTGGGCAACATAGTGAGACTCTTTGACTCTACGAAAAATTCAAAGTAAAAAAATAACTGGGTGTCATGGCTTGAACCTGTAGTCCTAGCTACTTGGGTGACTGAGGCAGGAGGATTGCTTGAGCCTGGGAGGTCAAGACTGGTTATATCACTGTACTCCAGCCTGGGTGACAGAGGAAGACCTGTCTCAAAAGAAAAAAAGGAATGGCCGGGCATAGTGGCTCACGCCTGTAATCCAAGTATTTTGCAGGCCAAGGCGGGTGGATCACCTGAGGTCGGGAGTTCAAGACCAGCCTGACCAACATGGTGAAACCCCGTCTAAAGAAAAAAAAAGGAATATAATGAATCAGGGCAGAGCTGGGAAAAGAGTCCAGGTGTCTGAGCCTCTGGACCAAGACTCTTCTCCTGTCTGGACTTCACAGCCCTGCCACAGCCCAGCAATAGTTTGACTAGGTTCTTGTATCTTGGGTTGGGGGAAGTCCCACCTGATGACATATGGTTCTGTCCAGGGCTCAATCTATCATTCTTCCCTCCCATCTCTGGAAAAAGTACCACCATACAGGGTCCTCCTAGGACCCTCCCCAGGGCTTAGGAGCCAGTCTGGACAACATAGTAAGACCCCCATCTCTACAAAAAAATTAAAAGTAAAAAATTGGGTGTCATGGCTTGAACCTGTAGTCCTAGCTACTTGGGAGACTGAGGCAGGAGGACTGCTTGAGTCTTGGAGGTCAAGACTGCAGGGAGTCATGATCATGTCACTGCACTCCAGCCTGGGTGACAGAAGAGGTGCTGGCACAGGGACCATCCTGAATGGCCTAGGTGGATACGGGCCTAGCCCCACTGTCCCCTGTTGTACAAATGGTACAGATGTCAAGAGGGTTCAAAGTTACACAGTGAATTGGCATATTTGAGGACCTAGAACCCACTTCTCTTTCTGATAGTAATATTCCCCAAATTAAAAATCAGAGAATCAAAAGGAAAAAAAAACAGCACTTTGGGAGGTGGAGGCGAGCGGATCATGAGGTCAGGAGATCAAGACCATCCTGGCTAACATGTTGAAACTCCATCTCTACTAAAAACGCAAAACATTAGCCAGGTGTGGTGACACGCACCTCTAATTCCAGCTATTCGGGAGGCTGAGGCAGGAGAATTCCTTGAACCCGGGAGGTGAAGGTTGCAGTGAGCTGAGATCCTGTCACTGCACTTCAGCCTGGGCAACAGCAAGACTCTGTCTCAAAGAATCAGGCCAGGCATGGTGGCTCATACCTGTAATCCCAGCACTCTGGGAGACCAAGGTGAGTGGATCACCTGAGGTCAAGAGTTTGAGACCAGCCTAGCCAACATGGCAAAACCCTGTCTCTACTAAAAGTATAAAAATTGGCCAGGCACAGTGGCTTATGCCTGTAATCCCAGCACTTTGGGAGGCTGAGGCGGTCACAAGGTCAGGAGTTTGAGAGCACCCTGGCCAACATGGTGACACCTTGTCTCTACTAAAAATACAAAAAATTAGCTGACATGGTGGCATGCAGCTGTAATTCCAGCTACTTGGGAGGCTGAGGGAGGAGAATTGCTTGAACCCCGAAGGTGGAGGTTGCAGTAAGCTGAGATTGTGCCACTGCACTCCAGCCCAGGCGACAGTGTGAGACTCCATCTCAAAAAAAAAAGTACTTTGGTGACAACCCATATTAGAAAAAAAAGTACCAAAATTAGCCTGGTGTGGTGGCACCTGCCTATAATCCCAGGCTGAGGCAGGAGAATTGCTTGAGTGTAGGAGGCGGAGGCTGCAGTGAGCTGAGATTGTGTCATTGCACTCCAGCGTGGACGACAGAGCAAGACTCCATTTCAAGAAAAAAAGAATCATAGAGTCATCTGGCTTCTTTGTCTAGAGGCTTGGAGACATCTGACTGGTCCTAGTCTACTCAGTCCCTGTCCAGGCAAAACTTGGCCAAGCTGGCCTGGCCCAGAGAAAGGAAGGAGGCATACCCCTCCACCCCAAGTCACTTAGGAGGGAGGTGGCGGTGGTAGGGTCCAGAAAGTGGCATCTCGTTGGCCTAAGGGCACTGAATCAGGCAATGATGAAGGGAACAGGGTTTTCTGGCCATCGTGACTCACCCCACCCTGCCCACCTGTCTGACTCTTTAAGGAGAAATTCCCAGGTTTTGGGACACACACTGAGAGTCACATTTCATCCTGAGGCAGAAGGCCAGGGCCCTGGAGAGAAGGAGTGGAATTGAGCGTGCTTCGCAGGACACTATCTTGCTAAAAGATAAGCAGCTTCCCACCTTGGCAGAGGGCAGGCCTGGGGCAGCCCAGGCTTTGCTCAGAGGACACAGTTTTCTTTTCTTCCCCAGCCTGGTCCTGCCAGCAGGCTCGGGTTTCGGTCTGTATGCTGATGCAAGGAGCATACTGGCCCGGCTTGGCTGGTGGCATTTAAGGATGGACAATAATGGCCATGATGATGAAAATGATACTCGCTATTCACCAAGTTGTTTACTTCAGGCTAGCCACCGTTCTCTGCACTTTCCACCCATTATTTCATTTAATTTTCACAAGTAGGTACAGTTATCATCCCAATTTTCTTCCTTTTTTTTTTGGTCTTTTTTTCTCCTTTTTTCTCTTTTTGAGATGGAGTTTCATTGCCACCTAGGCTGGAGTACAGTGGTGTGATCTCGGCTCACTGCAGCCTCTGCCTCCCAGGTTCAAGTGATACTCTTGCCTCAGCCTCCCTAGTAGCTGGGATTACAGGCACCTGCCATGGCTAATATTTGTGGGTTGTTTTTTGTTTTGAGACGGAGTTTCGCTCTTGTTACCCAGACTGGCGTGCAATGGCGCGACCTCGGCTCACCGCAACCTCTGCCTCCTGTGTTCAAGCAATTCTCCTGCCTCAGCCTCTCGAGTAGCTGGGACTCCAGGTGCGTGCCACCATGCCCAGCTAATTTTTGTATTTTTAGTAGCAACAGGGGTTGACCAGGATGGTCTCGATCTCTTGACCTCATGATCCACCTGCCTCGGCCTCCCAAAGTGCTGGGATTATAGGCATGAGCCACCGCGCCCGGCTGTGGGGTTTTTTTGTTTGTTTGTTTCTTTGAGATGGAGCCTTGCTCTGTCTCCCAGGCTGAAGTGCAGTGGTGGGATCTTGGCTCACTGCAACCTCTGCCTCCCAGGTTCAAGTGATTGTCCTGCCTCAGCCTCCCAAGTAGCTGGGATTACAGGTGTGTGCCATCACACCCAGCTCATTTTTGTATTCTCAGTAGAGATGGGTTTTTGCCATGTTGGCCAGCCAAGCTGGTCTTTAACTGCTGACCTCAGGTGATCCACCAACCTCAGCCTCCCAAAGTGCCGGGATTACAAGCATGAGCCACCCTGTGGGGCTTTTTTTCCACTTTTATGTTTTGTTTTTGATTTCCATTTTCAAGATGACGGAAGTGAGGTGCCAAGGTAGGTGGAGAGGTTTGTCAGAGGTTGCGCAGCAAGAGTGGCAAGGGTGGAATTAGAACCTGCACTTCTAAGGGAGCAGAGTCCAGACTCTTCCCTGACCCTGATGGATGCCCTCCTGATGGGGCTCCCTGGGGAGTGGAGGGGCCTTGCTTTGCTTCTTCTTGACTGACTTGTGCTTTATTTATTTATTTATTTTATTTTTTTTTGAGACGGAGTTTCGCTCTTGTTACCCAGGCTGGAGTGCAATGGCGCGATCTCGGCTCACCGCAACCTCCGCCTCCTGGGTTCAGGCAATTCTCCTGCCTCAGCCCCAGGACCTTCCAATGATGGCATGACAGGAAGTGGGAGCAGGTACCTGCCATGTCAGGACCTGTGTCTACATTAAACAGGAATGAGCAGGTGAGGGCTATCCTGCCGCTGCCATGGAACCCAAGGGTGGGTGGCCAGCCCATACACAGGGATACAGAGACAGGGTGGGCCTCTCCCAGGCAGGAAAGAAGAAAGTGAAACCCCTGCCAATAGCCTTGTGTCTGGCAGGCCAGGGCTTTGTTATCCTGGATGGAGGCCTTCCTCCGCTCAGTAGGCTCTGTGGAGGGGAAGTGGCCCATGGAGGGGCTGGGCATCAGGCCTCCTGAGAACTGTCCAGAGGTTGGATGTTTGTCCTGGTAGCTTCTAGTTCACAAACTTGGTTGGGGAGCGCTCAGTGTTGCCCGTTTGGGGAGTGAGGGGGGGCCTGAGGAGACCCCCATCCCTCTGATACCCCAGAACTGTTTGCCCCTACTCCAGTCCAGTGGTGGCAGTGGAGGTGGCAAGATCATCTCCTGCCACCCTTAACCCAAGTCATTCTTCTATAGCAATTGTAATGGTATCAAATGTGTATGAGACGTCAGCTCTGGGAAGGCAAGCACTGTGACTTATTCTCCAGTGGACAAGGGCTGACACTGCTCAGTATCACTTGGATTCATAAATGGAAAAGTCAGACATGAGTCAAAATCTTTACAACTTACTAGTTTTGTGAATCTAAGGTAATCTAAATTAGACCCTATTTCTTTTTTGTTTCTTTGAGATGGAGTCTCACTCTGTTCCCCAAGCTGGAGTGCAATGGCATGATCTTGGCTCACTGCAACCTCCACCCCCTGGGTTCAAGCAATTCTAGTGCTTCAGCTTCCCAGTAGCTGGGATTATAGGCACCTGCCACCAGACCTGGCTAATTTTTATATTTTTTGAGTAGGGACGGGTTTTATCCATGTCGGCTGGGCTTATCTCGAACTCCTGACCTCGAGTGATCTGGCTGCCTTGGCCTCTCAAAGTGCTGGGATTATAGATGTGAGCCACCACACGCAGCCTATTTCTTAAATGCAAAACGGACACAATCCCTCTGAGGATGAAATAAGATTCAACAGGATGGGGAACAGTGGCTTACATCTGTAATCCCAGTACTTTGAGAGGGAGGCTGAGGTGGGAGGATTGCTTGAGGCCAGTTCAAGACCCTGTGCAATTGAAAAAAAAAAATGAAATAACTTCACAAATATTCTGAGCTCACTTCAGCCCAGGGGTCTTGGCAGTGCAGTGCACACTGGTGGGAGATGGTATATAGAGATGTTTCCCTCCTAGATGGGCAGCATTAATGGGCACAGGTCCAGGGAAGGACAAAATATGGCCTGGGACACTGGGAGATGGCTAAGCTCCCAAGGAAATCGGCCACTGGCAGAAGGGTGGCTTTCTCCAAGCTGGGCTGTCTTATTCTTAAAGCAGCTTTGAAATTGTCTAGCCAATTCAAGAAAAGGGCTAAGAATCCAAGCACCAGGCTTTTGGATGGATCCTGGCTTATGTGAGCTGTTCTCATCCTTGCCTACATCTAAGGTTCTAGTACTAATGATTAAGTGCTAGATCTAAAGCAGGCTGGAAGCTGCCCCTCATCTCTCCCCAGGAATAGGCAGTTTCTAAAGAGCCATGAAGAGGTACCCCGTTCTCCAGGCTCTGCTCCCAGCCCTGGCATCACCACCAATTGGCTGAGGGAACTGGAGCAGTTCCTAACTTCGTGGAACCATTTCCAGTGTAGAAAAGCATCTGGGGTGGCAGGCACACTTAAGTATCCTGTGTTGATGGGATGGATAGGTGGTCAAAGAGGGGCACCAGGACAGTTATGTACATCCTGGGCTCAGTCACTGTAAGGAGGACCAATCATTTCTTGGAGCCTATAAGGGCTATGCCAATCCCATTCTCTCCCAAAAGGGACCCCAGAAACCAAGAAAGCCAAGAGCAGGCAGAAGACTATCATATATCATGCTTTTAATACAAACTTAAAAAAATCTGGAACAATAGAAACTGTACAGATTTGATCTTTTTGTTCTGTTTTTAAACTAAAATCTCTAAACACACCAACGTTCCATTCCAAAATATTGCACAACATTCTGAATACAAAACCCTTGATTGTATTCCTCCTTCACTAAAGAAAAGTTCATGACCCTGCTCCCCGGGCTCCTCTCCAGGCGTGCCTCAATGCCCCCTTCCCATCCCTAGGGAGAAAACTAGAGAATCTACAACTCACTGCATTGAGAAAAAGACATCATTCTGGACTAACAGTTTCCATTCTTCACGAGATAATCCACCTTTTGATTTGTTCCTGGGAAAGAGGGATAGACAGAGGATGGGGAAAGGGGAGAAAACGTTTTATTCTCCTCTTTTTTTAAAAGTTTGTTTTTCCTGAAAAAATATGTTTCTCTCATCTTTTTAAGAAAAAATCTTGAAAAGAAAAAAAGTATGTTTTTTACGTTAGAAATATACATATATTATATATACCTCTTACATTTTACAAATGTAGCAAATTATTCAATACAAACGGACACCAAAAAATGTAAAAAATAAAAAAAAAAGTTTTCCTATGAAACCAGGTAAATTAGTGCAGATTTCTGTTTTTGTTTTCTTAAAAAAAATAAAATTGAAGCAAAAATGCCTAGATTTGAGACAAGACAGACTGAACTGGGCCCAAGAGCCCAGCACTGGAGTCATGCTCCTGAACACACATTTTTCTCCATATTTCAAAAGACACAAAGGGGTTGGCCTCCCCCCTCTCCCTACATGTGAGCAACAAGCTGACCTGGTGCGGGTGGGCACCTGTGTGTATGGATGGGAGGGCTAGAAGGGGACATAAGGCAGTATCCAACCTTTCCCAGAGAGAAGCTATCTGCTGGGCCTGTCACCTGTGTGGGAGCCGGGGACAAGGGAAAGGGTGGCCGAGACTGGGCTAGCTCCTGAGAAGTCTAGGGGAACAGATGGTGCTGGGCTGGGAAGCCAGGGGATTGCCTGCCAAGGGAGGTAGAGCTGGTGCCTACTGCAGGGAGAGGAGGCTGGCAGTGCCGGCCTGGGTTGGACCCACTGCCATAGCAGTTGCCTACTTGGGGTCCCTGGGTAGGATGGAGTGAGTGTGGTGCCAGGGGCTTTGGTCATGAGACCCTGATTCCAAGTGCCCCACTTTAGAAAAAGTTCATGACCCTGCTCCCTTGGCTCCTGTCCATGCTTGCCTGGCCTCCTAGGGTGTGAGGAACAAGCCCTCTCCTGGCAGCAGCAGAAGAGCAAGCACTCTCCTATGATCCAATGCATCACCTGGGAGTGCTGAATCCCTGTCAGGACACCACTCCTCACAGCATCAAGGTTGGGGTTGGGTCAGGGCTGTGAGAGGTGATGGCAAGAGGTACGGAGAAACTCTCAACCTGGCAGGGGCACAAATGCACTCAAATAACGCCTCCAACCAAGAGACCTAAAGTCTCAACTCCAGGCTCAGGGCTGCCCCACACAGACACTAACGCCAAAATCCCATTCTGCCTCCCTGCCCACCCCTAAGGGTGCTCAGGTGAGCAGCTCTCACTGAGCTAAGGTCATACAACAGGAGGGTTGAAGTCCAGGGACTTCTCATAGGCATCAAGGGCTTGGGTATTCCCTCTGCCCTTCAAAGCTAACCTTTTTTTTTTTTTTTGGTCAAAAACAAAAGTGCAGATCCCTCCACGTCTGCAAACCAGTTCCTTCTGCAGTGCTTTCTACAGGAGTGTCTCAGGCTCAGCCACAGTGGTGTCATGCCGCCACGAACATCGCCCTGCAAAAGGACTACCAATACCCCTAGCCTATTCCCCAGCCTCACACATAAAGAAGCACTTGTTGCAACCCAGAATCACATGCAGAAGGGAAGTTTCACATGGCTTGGAATCCTTTAAAAAAGGACAGCAAACCAAATACACACATACACACACACCCCTCCCTACCCACAACCTCTGGCCTGGGGAAGAAGGGGCCACATGAGGGAAAGAAAGGCCATATGCATCGATGGCCAGGTGGCCAGGGCCATGGTGATGGTCTGGGACTGGAGGGAATGGTAGGGTGGGGCCACAGGACAGAGATGAAAGCAGTTCCACTAGACAAATGCTAACTTCCCTGTAGTCACAGACATCAGCTCTAAGGAGAGGGTGTCAAGTGGCCAGCTGGTAGCTAGCTCCCTGTGGCCCAGCCTGAAAGGGAGCAGGGACTGGGGTCAGACCTATTCAGGTGGCGGGGCCCGAGAAGGCCTGCTGAGGTTGGAAGGCTTTGAGTGCAAGGATAGCTGGGTGACAGAGGCAGTGACATGAGCCAGCCTCTCCTTGTTTCAGGGAGGATTAGGCTTCAGCTGCAGCTCTTCCTTCCCTGTGAGCTTGGACACACCAATCCTAAACCAGGAGTGTGAAGGAGGTAGGGAGGAGCAGGGAGCAGCAATTCACATCTGGACCATTCTTAGCACAGGAAGCCACTCATTAAAGATGTTATATAGAAAACTACATGTAAGAAGAAGAAAAAAAAAGAAATATAAAACCCAAACCAACCAAATAAATCACAGGCCAGTGGGCGAGCAGTAGGGGGTGAGTAAAACACACTTCGGTGCTTTGTGGGGCCCTCCCATTCCATGCCTGGACCGCATTTTTTCTAGAAGTGAGAGTGAGAAGATTGAAAATCTTTTTGTACATTTTTCTTTTCCTTGTTTTGACCTTTCCTTTCCTTTCTCTTTTCTGTGGTCTTGGGTGCTCCTGACCCTAGGGGCACGTAGATGGTCAGTTGGCCAGCACCACGGGCTGGAACGGCTGGCTGGGATACTGCATGGTGTTCAGGTTGTAGCTGAGGCCTTCCACGAAGGGCGTCTTCTCCAGGAAGAGGCTGTTGGCACCACCTCCAAATACCTGGGCCATGTCAAAGCTGCTGGTGTTGCAGGTGCCAGCCCCACTGCCTCCAAAAGGGCCTGTGGTGCCACTGCCCTGGCCCTCGGCCCCATCAAAGAATAGGCTTGGTGAGCCACCACCGTTGTACACAAACTCCTTGGCATTGGGCGAGAGCTGGGATTGAGGGGCTGGGTTGGCCGTGATGAAGTTCAGTGAATGCATAGACAGAGAGAGGCTCTTGTGCTTCAGCAGGCTGTTGGTGGGTGAGCGAGCCATGCGAGGCTGCTGTGGTGGCTGCTGGCCACCCACCCCACTGCTGGCTACACCCCCACCACTTGCTGCCCCGCCCCCCTTCTTCATCTTAGTGGAGCCAAATTTGGTGGCAGCGAAGGAGGCGGTGGTGAAAGTGATGGGCTGGGCAGAGCGGGGAATGAAGGTGGGGCTGGGTGACTGGCCAAAGGATGGTGATGGGGAGTTGGACAGAGAGCTGTCCTGGCTGCCAATGGGCACAAATACCTGGGCATCAGGGTTGAAGCTGCTCTTGATCTCCTTGTCCAGCTCTGGGGCACCACAGCCCTCACTGTCATCCAGGTACAGCACTTTCACAGCTCCCTTCTCGCCAATCTGATAGGACACTTCAAAGGGATCAATCCAGACGCTCAGCTCCTCAGGCACATTGGCCCGCACATCTTCTACTGCTAGGCCACTCCGCTTGGCAGCCAGCTCTACCACAGGGTCCACCATCTCCCCAATGTGAACACAGCGGAAGCCAGAGCCCTTCAGTGGCTTCTCAGGGTACCAGTGGCCTTCATATTTCTTTTTCAAAAGCCGCTCTAGCTCTTCCCCAAACAGGTCTGCCCGGCGCCGGGGCAGCTTGTTGTACAAGTAGGAGATGATGAAGTTCAGGGCCACTTTGATTTCTAGCTGCATGGTCCTTTCCTAGGCAGAGAATCAGGACAGCGCACGTGCACAGCCTTGGGCTCCAGACGGCTCTGGGAAATGAGGATAGGCACCATGAGAAGATATGCAGAAAGCTGGTGGTAATCAATAGCTAAGGATAGAAGAAAAGCACCAACTTTGGATCACACAGACCCAGAAGCTTATTTCTGCCCTACCAGTGACTGTGGGCCCTAGTTTCCTCACTAGTAACAAGAGGCTATCATGAAGTTTAGTTCAAGATATAAACTGCCTCACAATGTACCTGGCAATTAAAAGCTAATTGATAAAGTTAGCTACTATTTTTTTTTTTTTTTTGAGACAGAGTTTTGTTCTTGTTACCCAGGCTGGAGTGCAATGGCGCGATCTCGGCTCACTGCAACCTCCGCCTCCTGCGTTCAAGCAATTCTCCTGCCTCAGCCTCCAGAGTAGCTGGGATTACAGGCGTGCGCCACCATGCCCAGCTAATTTTTTGTATTTTTAGTAGAGACGGTGTTTCACCTTGTGAAACACCTTGTGATTGAGATGGTCTCGATCTCTTGACCTCGTGATCCAGCTGCCTTGGCCTCCCAAAGTGCTGGGATTATAGGCGTGAGCCACCACGCCTGGCCCAGTTAGCTACTATTTTTAAGTAATTCTAAACAAATAGGGAAGCTGTGTTTTCCACCATCTTGAGAATTCAGGTCACTGTATGAATGACACTGAAAAAATCAAGTCCTTAAATCAGGTGAAGAGAAGGCTCTTGCTGTCTCGACAATATCTTAGTATAAGTCATGCTCCCAAACTGTCAGACTAAGATGTAAATTTAAAATCTTTGGTTGTCCTCCTTAAATGAAAAGGGATACAGGTCACTGTACAGAAAGGAGCACTGCCAATTTTTCACTGGGGACCTGGACTCCAGTCACATCCATGTGTCATCATGGGCTCCATGGGTGTGTATGCTGTCTGGCTCAGTCCAGGTTTGCAGAACTGATTTAAGAACTCCACAGAGGGCCAGGTGCGGTGGAGCTGAGATCGCGGCAGTGAGCCAAGATCGCGCCATTGCACTCCAGCCTGGGTAACAAGAGCGAAACTCCATCTCAAAACAAAAAACAAAACAAACAAAAAAAGAACTCCACAGAGGCTGGGTGCTGTGGCTCACGCCTGTAATCCTAGCACTTTGGGAGGCCAAGGTGGGTGATTCACCTGAGGTCAGGAGTTCAAGACCAGCCTGGCCATCATGGTGAAACCCCATCTTAAAAAAAAAAAAGAACCCCACAGAATGGGCCGGGCGCCATGGCTCATGCCCGTAATCTGAACACCACTCTGGGAGGCCGAGGCAGGTGAATTACCTGAGGTCAGGAGTTGAGGACCAGCCTGGCCAACATGGTGAAACCCTGTCTCTACTAAAAAATACAAAAACTGGCTGGATGCAGTAGCTCATGCTTGCAATCCCAGCACTTTGGGAGGCCGAGGCGGGTGGATCACCTGAGGTCAGGAGTTCAAGGCCAGCCTGGCAAACATGGTGAAACCCATCTCTACTAAAAATACAAAAAAAATTAGCTGGGTATGGTGACAAACGCTTGCAATCCCAGCTACTCAGGAGGCTGAGGCAGGAGAATCACCTGAACCCTCCGGGAGGCGGAGTTTGTACCATTGCACTCCAGGCTGGGCAACAGGGTGAGATTTTGTCTTGAAAAAAAAAAAAAAAAAAAAATTAGCCGGGTATGGTGGCGGGCACCTGTAATCCCTGCTACTTGGGAGGCTGAGACAGGAGAATTGCTTGAACCTGGGAGGCAGAGGTTGTAGTGAGCCGAGATCATGCCATTGCTCCAGCCTAGGCAACAAGAGCAAAACTCTGTCTCAAAAAAAAGAAAAGAGCATGAGCCCCAGGAAAAAGGCAAGACCTGTCACAACCAGAGATGTGGACCAACAAGGGAAGTGCTCACTGGAGGCTGCCCCAGGGAAGCAGAGGACAGGAGTGGGAATCTCTGTAGTTTCTGGTGAGAGTGTAAGTGATGAGGGTGGCAGAGGAAAGAAATTTTCCATCACCCTGCAGCCTCCAGCAGGGACCCATCATCACTCAGTCTCCCAGAGACTGTCTGACCACCTGTCCTCGGCATCAGATCAGATTTATCAAGTGTTTGGAGATGCTTAGAGAAAAGGCAGCCCAAGATAAACACCAGATTGTTATTTTGGGATTCTCTCACAGTCAGATCCCACTGAGGTCAAAAAGGTTTATTCCCTCAGCCTGAGCCAGCCTCATGTCTCAGGAAGATGATCTGTAAGGTCCTGTGAGCCTGTGATCCTAATCTCATTTTCTCCAAAAGGGCAACTCCAGGGTTCATGCTGGGGTAGAAACTGAACTGAAAGAACTGGCTCTGAGGGGAGGCAGAACCAGAACATGCTCTTAGCCAGACCTCTGGGCAACGCTGTACTGCTGAGCTAAGCACAGAGACATGACTGTTCCATGATCTGTCAAGGGCATCTTCTGTCCTGTTAAAGATTCCAGGCTGGATCTTGATTCAAATCCTTTCTGGATCCAGTTTGAAGTACCCAGGTGCTAATTTCAGGCTTGGGGATTTGGAGTTTTCTAAACACCCACCCCAACACATTTCCCTGTAATTCTCAGGCCTGGGCCCATGGCTTTTAAGGGGCATTTTAACTTAATTTATTTATCTATTTATTTATTTTGAGACTGAGTCTCATTCTATTGCTCAGGCTGGAGTGCAGTGGCATGATCTCAGCTCACTGCAACCTCCGCATCCTGAGTTCAAGCGATTCGCCCACCTCAGCCTCCCGAGTAGCTGGGATTACAGGCACATGCTACCATATCTGGCTAATTTTTGTATTTTCAGTAGAGATGGGGTTTCACCATGTTGGCCAGGCTGGTCTCCAGCTCCTGGTCTCAGGTGATCCACTCGCTTCAGCCTCCCGAAGTGCTGGGATTACAGGTTGAGCCACCATGCCTGGCCTAATTTTATTTTTTTTAATTTTTATGTAGAGATGGGGTTTGGCCATGTTGCCCAGGCTGTTCTTGAACTAACGTGTTCAAGCCATCCATATGCCTCAGCCTCAAATGTCTATTCATGATCAACACAGATCAATTTCAGGACTTTTTTGGGCTTTAAAAAGTAATCATAATAAAAAGAATAAAGGGCTTTCGGTTTATGAGGATCAGGCTCATCAGTAGATACAAAGCTAGCCACCAGAACCATGGGCCTTCTCTCAGGAATGGAAGTCTGAAAGGGCCACATGGTCCATAGATGTGTCAAACATGAAGCAGACTAAAAAGTTGTGAAGAGACAGGTGTGGTGGCTCATACCTGTAATCCCAGCACTTTGGGAGGCCAAGGCAAGTGGATCACTTGAGGTCAGGAATTCAACAACAGCCTGGCCAACATGGCGAAATCCCATCTCTACTAAAAACACAAAAATTAGCCAAGCATGTACCTGTAATCCCACTACTCGGGAGGCTGAGGCAGGAGAATCACTTGAACCTGCGAGGCAGAGGCTGCAGTAAGCTGAAGTGGAGCTACTGCACTCCAGCCTGGGTGACGGTGAGATTCTGCCTCCCAACCCCCCCAAAAAAAAGCTGTGAGGAAAGTTGATACTGGTTGTCCAGAATGGAACCTGGTGTTAAAGACAGTATTTCCAAATACTGTCTAAAAGTATTTGATTCCAAATACTGTTTGAAATCTAAAACAGACTGAAGTCAACCTATGATATCTCTCTCCCAAGGCACCATGTGGCCTCTTAAAATACACCTCTTGGTGTTACACTGAGAGCAAAGAGCTTCTACACCTTTCTAGGCCTCCAAAAACCTGGCTGAATAATTGCCTTCCAAGTTAACTACCCTGAACAGTTCAGCCTCAAAATGGGAGCATTTTAAATGCAGGACAAAGTCATTGGGAAATAAGCCTCCCACCCCAAAATACAATAGAACCACTGTCATCAGCCCTGCCTAGCTAACCATTTTCTGCAGCATAAGCAAATAAAGCTGCACACCAGTTTATACCTCGGTGATCTTGCCGCACAAATAAGGAAGTATATAATGCCACCTTTGCCTCTTTAATTAGAGAACAGGCCAGACCAGATGGCTGTGGGGTGGAACCTTACAAAAATGATGGACAACCAGAATGAGATTTTCTGCTCTATCAGCTCAGGCTCTAATTTTGACTGCAAGAAGCTTATGGAGCAGAGGATTAAAGCACTGGTGCTAGCTTGTCTTTAGCTAAAGATAGGAGTGGCCATTCAGTGGAGTTTGTTCATTTTTTAAAAAGCTATGAACAAATTCTAGAGCTTACATATAAAATATTTATGGAAGTATATTAAGATTAGAAAACTTAGAAATAACTACCTGTCAATAACGGGAACAAGTAAAGGGATTCATTAAGCGACTGCAGAGGACATTGAGATCTTTTCCAACCCCAATGTAGGCACAAATGGCCAAAAAGGGAGCAAAAGGATAAAAACGATGAGGTGTTTAATAACAGCAAATCTTGGCCAGGCACAGTGGCTCACGCCTATAATCCCAGCACTTTGGGAGGCCAAGGTGGGTAGATCATGAGGTCAAGAGATCGAGACCATCCTGGTCAACAGGATGAAACCCCATCTCTACTAAAAATACAAAAATTAGCTGGGCATGGTGGCGCACGCCTGTAGTCCCAGCTACTCGGGAGGCTGAGGCAGGAGAATTGCTTGAACCCAGAAGGCAGAGGTTTCGGTGAGCCGAGATCGTGCCATTGCACTCCAGTCTGGGTAACCACAGCGAAAACTCCATCTCAAAAAAAAACCAAAAAACAAAACAAAACAAAAAAACAGCAAATCTCCCTTTTGTCAACCTATTAAAAAAAGCGGCCGGGCATGGTGGCTCAAGCCTGTAATCCCAGCACTTTGGGAGGCCAAGGCGGGTGGATCACGAGGTCAAGAGATCGAGACCATCCTGGTCAACAAGGTGAAACTCCGTATCTACTAAAAATACAAAAAATTAGCTGGGCATGGTGGCACGTGCCTGTAATCCCAGCTACTCAGGAGGCTGAGGCAGGAGAATTGCCTGAATCCAGGAGGCGGAGGTTGCAGTGAGCAGAGATTGCGCCATTGCACTCCAGCCTGGTTAACAAGAGTGAAACTCCGTCTCAAAAAAGAAAAAGAAAAAAAAAATGTGAGGAAGGTGTGTGCGCGCGCGGGCGCATGCATGTTCTACTGTCAGAGTGAAGGAAGTTCTCCCCACCCCCACCCCGAGACAGACTCTTGCTCTGTTGCCCAGAGCTGGTTCAAGCGATTCTCCTATCTCAGCCTCCTGAGTAGCTGGGGTTACAGGCGTGTGCCACTATGCCCAGCTAATTTTTGTATTTTTAGTAGAGCAGGGTGGTTTCACCATGTTGGCCAGGCTGGTCTCGAACTCCCAAGCTAGTGATCCGCCTGCCTCCGCTTCCCAAAGTGCTGCAATTACAGGTGTGAGCCACCGCTCGCAGCTGGAAGATTTTTTAAAAGACAATTGTGTTTCAAAGAAGTAACGGAGGAATACCGGTGATGGAATCCACTGAGCCCCAAACTCAGAAAGATATTCAGACACCTCTAAGCCTTAACCCGCAAACTGTCCTACAATGAAGGACTACGGGACTCAACTGAGTAGGTGTCACAGACCGGGTGGATGCGAGTGCCCTGGCGCTGCCCGGGGAGTGAGAGCAGGCAGTTCCTCTTTTTAGTGAGACCCAGGATCCGCCCCAACTCGCTGGTCCCAAGGGCAGCGGCCCAGAAGGGCGAGTGTGAGATGAAAGGCTTCCAGGACTGATGCTGACTGACTACACCACCACTCCCAGTCTCACATCATCTCCCCTAAACATAGACTGGTCAACCCTAGGTCTGACTACAAGGCCCCTTTCGGCTAAGAAGATCCTTTCTAGGGCACTCCATATTCCTCAGGAGCCAGGAAAACTCCAGTCAACCCCAAAGTAGGTGGGGAGGCCGGCGGTGAGGGCCCGCTCTGCACTCTGGGAGTTGTAGTCCTCGAACGCCTCCGGACCCGGCGGCAGCGAGTGACCTACTTTCTCTGCACACTACACTTCCCTGAGTACTTTGTGAAGGCCTAACTGGCTGCATTACGCATGCCCGGTAATGGGAGCTGACCGAGGGTCGGACAGCCCAGGAAAAGTTTCCGATGCACATGCGCACTGTGGCTGCCGGCGCCCCCTCCCATCGCCTAATACATTTCATATAGATTCTACCCAGAAGGCCTACTCCCCGTATTGTATGGCCCCACTACATCCTCTAGGCTTTACGAGAGCCTAACTTTCCCACCTTTCCTTTCATCGCCTCCCATCACTGTTGAAACTAGGATCTGCTTCTGAAGAGTATTTTCTGGGTGAAGGGAGCGGGCCGGCTTAGATAAGGTCATGACCCCCTCCTCCCACCACCTTAACCGGAATTCCAGAGCCTGGGCGGTCCGTCTGGGGTTGCTGGATGGATTCAAAGGGAAACAAGCCTTTTCACTTAATGCCTAGCAGACTCAGCTCTAACACCCCAACAGCCAGTAAAGGAAAGGCAGGAATCAAACCCAGTTCTCCCGTCCTCTCGGCCAAAGAAATTTCCAGTCAAGCTGTGGGGAGGCGCCGGGCCAAGGCCAGCAGGGACCAAGCCTCACCCCATTTCTAATCCAACTCTGAGTAACCAGATCCGGGAGAGGGAAATAGGAAAAGGTTCCCAGGCAGAGAAGAAAAAAAAACTGTACACCTGACACCTGAGCATCTTCTCATACTAAGATTCTGTGTATCTCCTCCCATTGCAAGGTCTGCTCTACGACCAGACTTACCAGATCCTCAGCAAGCTCCACTACTGGGTGTTAAACCTCCTTAATCCATCCTCCTACACAAGCTTCTTTCCCCGTGCTTAATGGAAGGAATGGGGGCAGACGCCCAAGAAAGCAATAGGGTTGTTTTTCTGCTGGAAAATCAGAGATGAGGGACCCATTCCCAGGGTTCCGTGGGTGAGAAGCAGAAAAAGACCGTTTAGGTACGGAGCAGCACCAGAGACCTGGCCTCTGCCAGTACCCAAGTTGAAGCTTGCTGTGTGTGGGGTTCTGGTTTCTCCTGGGGGAGGGAGAAGGCCTGCAGGCAGTGCCTCCTCTCTGCACCCTCCTTCCCCTCCAGATTTCTGGTGGTCAAGGGCACAGTTCACCCTCCGGACAGGAGGGGAAGGAGTCTGGGGGTAGGGCTCCCACCTTACAGGCACCTTACCAAAATAACCAAAATCCATTCACTGGCACTGGTTTAAGGGGACTTTTTTTTCTGTCCAGTTTTCCCTTAAAACACTGAAGAGTATAAAGAGCTCAAGCCGAAATGGTGAACTCTGACTCAGTGGCCCAAGGACAGTCTCCACTGACCTGTTCTGTCGCCAAAGGGGGTGTCCCACCTCCACCCTTCAGGCTTCACAGAGCCAGAAATAGAGCCTATTAACAATTACCACCCCCCTTCCCTGCACATGGGAAAAGAAGCAGAAAAACAAGGCCTGGATCCCTTTCCTTCCTCGGGTTTATTTAACGGTGGGGGGAGTTACGTTTCTTTGGCGAACACGGAAGATCTAGCGAGTAGCTGGGATATAAAGAATTGGGGGAGGCGGAGAAGGGAGGAAATGCACCCCACCCAAGAGAGGGCCACTCTTGGAACTGGGAGAAAAGGGAGCTCTTGGGCACCCCAGGAGCAGAGATGGCGTGAGGAGAGGAGCAGGGAAAAGGGGGGTCTAGGGAAGAGCTGGAGGGGGAAAGAAAATGCTGGCCAGGCGGGGGAGGGGGCAGCAGCAACGTGGAGAGTCCAGCAAAGCGGGAGTGGGGCGGGATGGGAGAGGTGGTCAGGCCGGCTGGGTCTCGGGGCGGGCCCCCCGCCCACCCGCACGCCCCCCCACTCACTCACTCGGGGCTCCGCGGCGGCGGGGCACTCTGCCGGCCTCGGGGCGGCTTCTCCCTCCAGCGTGGTCCTGGGCGCG
Source organism: Callithrix jacchus (assembly GCF_049354715.1). Taxonomy (NCBI): domain Eukaryota; kingdom Metazoa; phylum Chordata; class Mammalia; order Primates; family Cebidae; genus Callithrix; species Callithrix jacchus. The sequence continues at coordinate 192,252,376 of NC_133502.1, forward strand.
GGGCGGAGGTCTCTCTCCCTTCCTTCCCGGGTGCCGGCCGGTCGGGGACCAAAGTCCTTTTCGTCGTTGAGGGTTGGGGACGAAGCAGGGGGCTATGGGCTAGGAATCGCAAGAATTTCTTTCAGCTCTTAGGAGGTCGGGCTCGGCGGCGTGGGGACGGAGATCAGGCGGACGGACCAGCGGCGACGGCGCGGGGATGGCGGACTGGAGGGTGGTTCGTGTCGCGGAACGGAAGACGGTCTGGGCTGTCGCCGACGGGCGGTCCTGCCCTTCTGGCCCCGCGCCGCCCGAGCCCGAGTGAGTGTCCCCAATAACAACCCACACCTTCCCGCGCCCTGTCCCGAAGTGAGCAAAGTCAATGAAAAGTTTCACCCTTAGCAACCCTGCGCACGGATCCGGCTTCCCCACCCCTGCGTGATGCGTCCCTCCGCCCTGCAGGGGCGGGGCCGGAGCCCGGCCGGGACTACTTGCCAGCCCCCCCCCTAGCGCCTCAGCCTGCTGGTACCGCGCGGAGCCATTCCTCGCCCCCTTGGTGCACGCGGACCCTTACTCGTTTCGGCTCCCGCCTTTCCCTCCCGTCACAGCGACGCGCCGCTCTCCTTTTTATTTCCACGCCACACTCTGAACTTGTGCGCGTCGTGTGAGGTGTTCTCCCTGAGGACAGGCGCTCCGAGAGGGCTGAGGGCGGCCTGAGGCCAGATTGCTCCCAGGCCGGACACAGTGCTTTCTTTAGTTGTTTGAGGGACGAGTGTCACGGGGGAAGGAACGGAGTCACCAGACCCTCCGGGAACTTCCCAGCTGACTCCTTCGCCCTGCACCTGCCTCAGCGTACACGGTTCGGAACTTTGCCCGAGCCATTTCCCGGGGCCTTCCTCCAGCTCCGGGTGTTTGGCCCTGCCCGCGGCGCTCGTATCGCCCCAGTTACGGCTTCCGCGGAGGGGGAGCTCAGGGGACAGTCGCCTCGTGCCTCCTCGGGGTACTCAATGTCGAAAGAAGGGCAGGGGGACCTCTGGGACCTGAGCCGCGCTGTGCGGGAGGAAGAGGCGAGGACTAGGCCGACGGCTGGGAAAACGAGCTGAGCGCTACAATAGACCTTCCCCTCACCGCCTCTGGGGCTCCTTTACTAGCAGTCGGGAGGCCCGGCGCCGGCTTTGCGCAGGCGCGCGGGAGCGAGCCCCTCTCTCTACCGGGGTTTGCTCTCCGTAGCTGGCGACCCCAGTGTGGGGCACGCGGGAGAACCACATTTCTTCTAGTCAGTCTCGCTGGCGTGAAGTAGCCCCTGACCGTGCAAGGGGTGCCGGGCTCGCAGCCACTACGGCCCCTCGGGCGGCGGAGCGAGGCTCGGCGAACTCAGGACTGGGCGCACTAGCCCCGCGCCCTGAGGCCCCCTGTCCTGCCTCTGGCCACGCGGGCTGCTCTGCCTCTTTGTGACTGTGCGGGACACAGAGCTAGGGATAGAGAGGGCTGTGTTCTGCGGTCACAGGCAGACACCTGCCAGAAGTTGCAGTCCGGAGCCCCCGAGGAACTGTGCGTAGGGTGTTCGCCCCAGTCCCTCCTTAGATGACCCATTTCCCAGTTCTCCCCTCCCCGCCCCCACCTTTTTTGTCATTCCAGACGGTTCCGGCCGAGCAGCAGCCGCCAAGCCTACGTTGGGTGGCGAGATCCGAAAGTTTCCAGCTACGAACAGTTTGCATTTTTTTTTCCTTGATCGCTTTTTTTGGCAAGGGCAAAGAGACCGGTAGCGTGGGGGTTTAAATGCACTTTCCCTGAATGCAGCAGAAAAATGAAGGGCTAGAGGGCAAACTCCACCGAGACTGGGAGGCGAGAGGGAACCTGAGCGTCCCCCCATCCCCCACACTCGGAGCGCCGCAACCCCAGGGGCACCTCCAGGGACTACTTGCCTTGTGCGTCAGCGAGTGACAGCGTCACACACACGCCCCCTCCCGCACAGCCCCGCTGCACCCTTCCCTTCCTCATCCCCTCCTCTCCCCTCCCATTCCCTCTTCTCCCCTAGCTCTTTCCACCAGGCAGGAGGCTTAGCCGACCCACAAGCTCCCAGATCACCGAAAGCTAAAAATATAGCCGGCGTGTTAGCAACAGCCTTCCCATTGGTCGGGGGACAGAGAGAGGCGGTGTCTGATTGGGTTTAGGATCCAGCGTTAGAACTGGGTCCTTGGGAGTGTGCGTTTGCACCAGCGGGCATGGCAAGGGATGCTGGTATTTGTAGTCATTGATTAAGGCAGCCATAGAAATAGGTGGACTTACATCCCAGTTGTGTTACCTACTGTGTGATCTTAATTTCATGCAGCAAAACTCTCGACATCACTAAACCTCAGTTTCCTCATCTATAAAATGTAACTCGTGTGGGGGATTAAGTACGATGCTGTATGTAAAGCCTGGCTCAAATCATTGCTATTTTTAATTTAAATGTAAGTGTTTGGCCAAACTGCATCATATGCATATCCGGTGCTCAGTATGGTGTGCACTCTCCAATGTGAAACCTCTGACAATGGTGTAGGTGAGCTGAGGCAAGTTGTCCTAGGGCACCTCAGGAAGGACAGCTGGAGTACATATAAGCAGTTAAAGGGTAGACATCTACCATTCTGGACAGGCTGAGGGTGGGCAAACTGAATCCTTAGAAGGAAGACCATGAATTTCTGGGTGTTTGTGCGTTTAATCGAATCTCCTCTGCAACACTGGAAAGATACGAGCCTTCAGCAGCAGTATTAGAATGAAATGATAAATCCAGCCTCCTTGGTGGGAGCTCTGGGAAAAGGTTAGCATGTAAGTAAGGAAAGATAAAAGAGGGGGGAAAAAGGTAACCACCCTTCTTAACTGCTGATGTCTCCATTTATCGTGTGGTGAGGAGGAAGTTTTTTTTCCTCCCCGCTTGTACCCAGTGTGTGATTACATCTTGCCAGGGTATAATTGTGAGCTAAATGCCTACTCAGGCATTCCAGATTCCCCTCCCATTTTGAATAATCATATGTTGAAAGGCATGCACCATGCTTGCAAAATGGTGAGCTCCATGAGCAAGCAGGTGAGGCAGGGAGAAGGTGGGGGGCACATCCCCTGTCTGAGAGTAAGCAAGATGTGGTGCCATAACAAATCAGGCTGGTCATAATTGGCCTCAGTTAACTCTCAGAGTGAGTCACCCTCTCATACACATTCCAGGGCAAGAAATTCTGTATTGTTTCTTTGAAGTTATTTAAGAGAATATTTCCTCAATTTGATTTCTTCGGCAGGTGCAAAAGAAATTGGCTTTGGAGAACTGTGGTTGGCTACTGAAGAAAAATCATTTTTAAATTGTTTAAAAATTTATTTATTATTTATTTTGAGACAGAGTCTTGCTGTCTCAAGACTGGCTCAAAAAAGGCATGAGCCACCATACCTAGCTGCCCAGGCTGGAGTGCAGTGGCACGATCTTGGCTCACTGCAACCTCCACCTCCCAGGTTCAAGTGATTGTCCTGCCTCTAGAGCAGCTGGGATTACAGACAAACGGGGGTTTCATCATATTGGTCAGGCTGGTCTTGAACTCCTAACCTCAAGTGATCAGCCTGCCTTAGCCTCCGAAAGTGCTGGGATTACAGGCATGAGCCACCATGCCCAGCTGACAAATGATTTTTATATAGAACTCACCAAGACTGAATTCTAGTAAACAAGGTAAGTGAACAAACCTGTCTTGCTAAGATGCTAAAATGCAGGGTTCAAAGAAAGTAACATTTTAGCCTTGGTGGTATCAACAGGTCACTTGCGACAGAGCTGATAAGGAACTGAGTGACTGGGAACAGGTAGAAATAATCAGTCTTTTAAAACAGGAAAATTCCAAGCAAGGAAAAAAATCTTTTCCTTCTATGTCTTTGCTTCAAACTATAATTAAAAAGCTACAGGTCAGAATAGAGTGACACATAGTCTCTCTGAAATTTGGTCAGTTCAGTTTGATTCCTTGAGAAGTTAATTTTAATTTAGAAGTTGCTGATTGGCAGACCAAGGTCCACATCTGGCAGATGTATTTTCTTGGCACATACTGACATATTAGGTTTTAAAAGTGAGTTGCCAGTAGTGAATATGTGGGATATTGTACAAAAATAGCTTAAGTTGCCACTTGTCCTAAATTCAAATTATCTGGCAACACTGGGCATTAAACTGGCAGCAATTGTCTGGAGTTGAATAGCAGCTGTCTCTTTTAGACAGGGCTGTGTTCTCTGGTTGCCTAAGGTCCCCACCACTCCCCTATTGTGTCCCAGACACAGAGGCTGAAGGTCACATACCATTTATCATCACACTTGGGCTATTCTTATACCCCTCCCTTTTCAATTAATGATATTACTCATCCAGACTCCGGAGTTTGTGACCCCTTTTTCGTTTTAATTTAACAAGTAATTATTGGAGTGATTGCCTATTGTATGCCCTGGGTGGAAGGAGAGGCAAAAGGAACACAAGGATTTTATTTACAATATAGTTAGTTGCTGTTGAATAGAGACAGGGTCTTGCTAGGTTTGTTGGCCAGGTTGGTCTTGAACTCTTGGCTTCAATCCTCCCGCCTCCCAAAGTGCTAGGATTATAGACATAAGCCACCCCACCTGGCCTAGTTGTTTATATTTTTATTCCCCATACTTCATCCCCACCCAGCCCCTCTTTTAGTTAACTTTTTTTTTTTTTGAGAAGGAGTCTCGCTCTGTTGCCAGGCTATAGTGAAATGATGCGATCTCGGCTCACTGCTGCAACCTCTGCCTCCCAAGTAGCTGGGGCTATAGGCATGCATCACCACGCCCAGCTAATTTTTGTATTTTTAGTAGAGAAAGCGTTTCACCACGTTGTCCAGGCTGGTCTCGATCTCCTGACTTTGTGATCCACCCGCCTCCCAAAATGCTGGGATTAAAGGCATGAGCCACCATACCTAGTTAATTGTTTTGTTTTGTTTTTGTTTTTGTTTTTTTTTTGAGACGGAGTTTTGCTCTTGTCACCCAGGCTGGAGTGCAATGGCACGATCTCGGCTCACAGCAACCTCCGCCTCCTGGATTCAAGCGATTCTCCTGCCTCAGCTTCCCGAGTAGCTGGGACTACAGGCATGTGCCATTATGCCCAGCTAATTTTTGTGTGTGTTTTTTTTTAGTAGAGACGGGGTTTCACCATGTTGACCAGGATGGTCTCGATCTCTTGACCTTGTGATCCACCCGCCTTGGCCTCCCAAAGTGCTGGGATTATAGGCGTGAGCCACCGCGCCCGGCCTACCTAGTTAATTATTTTTAAACTTGGGGCTGTCATTTCCTTAGTCAGAGACATAAAATTACCTGGTTTAGGCCAGGCACAGTGGCTCATGCTTGTAATCCCAGCACTTTGGGAGGCCAAGTATTTTTCTCTTTTCTCTACTAAAAATACCAAGAATCAGCCAGGCGTGGCTGTTGCAGTGAGCCAAGATCGAGCCACTGCACTTCAGCCTAGGCGAAAGATCGAAATTCTGTCTAAAAACAACAACAACAAAAAAAAACCTGGCTTAATGGATTTCAGCCAGGAATATTAGAATAGAATGGAAGAAAATGAAAATATCAGATTATAGCATGCACAGTAATATTGTCTCATGAAACTTTTGTTTCTGTTGTATGTAGGTACTAGACATGAAAATAGAAAATAATGCAAATGACAGAAATTTTGGGGTATAGTGCTTCTGAAAGCTTTCATGGGATGTCAGGGACTTGAAAGGAAGAGGTATCCATTTGGCCAGTTGATGGGAAGGTGGAAGGTTATTTCAAACAAAGGAAACAGCCACGGAAAAGGCTGGGAGTATTCAAGGGATGTCCCTTCAATTGCCTGATGGAGTTAGGAGCACAGATAGAAGTTAAGTAAGGGCCGAGCACGGTGGCTTACACGTGTAATCCCAGCACTTTGGGAGGCTGATGTGGGCGGATCACAAGGTCAGAAGATTGAGATCATCCTGGCTAACATGGTGAAACCCCGTCTCTACTAAGAATATGAAACAAATGAGCCAGGCATGGTGGCATGAGCTCGTAGTCCCAACTACTAGGGAGGCTGAGGCAGGAGAATAGCTTGAACCCAGGAGACAGAGGTTGTGGTGAGCTGAGATCTCGCTACTGCACTCCAGCCTGGGCAGCCAGCCTCCGTCTCAAAAAAAAAAAAAGTAAGGAGCCTGGAGCGGTGGCGCTGCCTGTAGTCCCAGCTACTCAGGAGGCTGAGGTGAGGGGATCCCTTGAGCCCAGGAGTTCTGGGCTGCAGTGTGCTATGCCGATCGGGTGTCCGCACTAAGTTCGGCATCAATATGGTGACCTCCCAGGAGAGGGGGACCACCAGGTTGCCTAAGGAGGGGTGAACCGGCCCAGGTCGGAAACGGAGCAGGTCAAAACTCCCGTGCTGATCAGTAGTGGGATCGCGCCTGTGAATAGCCACTGCACTTCAGCCTGGGCAACATAGCGAGACCCCGTCTCTTAAAAAAAAAAAAAAAAGTAAGGAGACTGGGTGTGGTAGCTTATGTCTGTAATTCCAGTACTTTGGGAGGCTGAAATTAACCAAGCATGGTGGCACATGTCTGTAATCCCAGCTACTCAGGGAGGCTGAGGCAGGAGAATTGCTTGAACCTAGGAGGCAGAGGTTGCATTGAGTTGAGATCAAGCCACTGCACTCCATCCTGGGTGTCAGAGAAAAAAAAAGGGGGGGGCTGGGCGTGGTGGCTTACCCCTGTGCCTGTAATCCCAGCACTTTAGGAGGCTGACGCAGGCACATTGCCTGAGTTTTGGAGTTCAGGACCAGCCTGGGCAACATGGTGAAACCCCCTCTCTACTAAAATACAAAAAATTAGCCAGGCGTGGTGGCTTGTGCTTTTGGTCCCAGCTACTCTGGAGGCTGAGGCAGGAGAATCGCTTGAACCTGGGAGGTGGAAGATGCAGTAAGCTGAGATCACGCCACCACACTCCAGCCTGGGAAACATAGCGAGACTCTGTCTTTTTAAAAAAAAAAAGAGGCTGGGCACGGTGTCTCACGCCTATGATCTCAGCACTTTGGGAGGCCAAGGCGGGTGGATCACAAGGTCAAGAGATCGAGACCATTCTGGTCAACAAGGTGAAACCCCATTTCTACTAAAAATACAAAAAATTAGGTGGGCATGGTGGTGCGCGCCTGTAGTCCCAGCTACTTGGGAGGCTGAGGTAGGAGAATTGCTTGAACTCAGGAGGTGAAGGTTGTGGTGAGCCGAGATCACACCATTGCACTCCAGCCTGGGTAACAAACTCCGTCTCAAAAAAAAAAAAAAAAAAGAAGAAGAAGAAGAAAAAGAAGAAAGCAAGCAAACCGCAAACCAAGAATGGGATTATGAAATTCACAGAGGAGCAGATTTTAGTGGAATTGACTTGGCTGAGGTTGAACTGCTGATCAGTGTGGAGGGGGCATACCCTTGGAGACATGGAGGCTTATGGAGTGCAGTTAAGGTGGTGTTTTGCTGAAATCAAGGGATAGTTTTTGAAACATCTGTAGTTACAAGATGTCCCATGGATAAAAGTGGTTAATAGGTAACTGAAAACTTTATTTATTTATTTTTGATAGGGAATTTTGCTCTAGTTGCCCAGGCTGGAGTGCAGTGGCTCGCTGCAACCTCCAAGGCACTCATCTAGGCCTTCCAAAGTGTTGGGATTACAGGCCTGAGCCACTGTGCCTGGTCTTTTTTTTTTTTTTTTTTTTTTTTTTTTTTGTGAAGGAGTCTTGCTCTATTGCTCAGGCCTGGAGTGCAGTGCTGTGATCTTGGCTCACCGCAGCCTCTGCCTCCCAGGTTCAAGCGATTCTCCTGCCTCGGCCTCTGGAGTAGCTGGTATTACAGGCATTCACCGTTACACCCAGCTAATTTTTGTATTTTTGGTAGAGATGGGGTTTCACCATGTTGGCCAGGCTGGTCTCAAACTCCTAACCTCAGGTGATCCACCTGCTTTAGCCTCCCAAAGTGCTGAGATTATAGGTATAAGCCACCGCGCCCAACCAAAATTATTTTTAAATTTTTATTTTTATTTTTGAGATGGAGTCTCACTCTGTCTCCAGGCTGGAGTACAGTGGTGATCTCAGCTCACTGCAACCCCCGCCTCCTGGATTCAAGCAATTCTCGTGCCTCAGCCTCCCATGTAGCTGGGACTACAGGTGGGTACCACTGCCTGGCTAATTTTTTTTTTTATTTTTAGTAGAGATGGGGTTTTGCCATCTTGGCCAGGCTGGTCTCAAACTCCTGACCCGGGTGATCTGCCCACCTTGGCCTCCCAAAATGCTGGGATTATAGGGGTGAGCCACCACGCCCAGCCACTAGAACATTTCTGTAAGGCTTCCTTACAGAGTGCTTTGAAAGCAGAGATAATTTTAATTCCATTTTGGATATTCAGCATATCATAATCAAAAGTTATTGACCCAAACCAAAACCCTGGAGAAGTTCAAAGATTCATTTTTTTTTATCCCCCTGGCTTTGCTAAGTGTAGTATGGACTTGGGCGAAGTCCCTAGATTCCTCAGGACCTGATGCCTTTGCTTTTTTTTTTTTTTTTTAAGGCAGTTTTGCTGTCACCAGGCTGGAGTGCAGTGGCAGGATCTTGGCTCACTGCAACCTCTGCCTCTCAGGTTTAAGCAATTCTGCCTCAGCCTCCTGAGTAGCTGGGATTACAGGCATGCATTACCATACTAGGCTAGTTTTTGTGTTTTTAGTAGAGATGGCGTTTCCACCATGTTGGTCAGACTGGTCTCGAACACCTTATCTTGTGATCGGTCTGCCTTGACCTCCCAAAGTGCTGGGATTACAGGTGTGAGCCTCAGAGCCCGTACTGATTTTTTTTTTTTTTGAGATGGAGTTTCGCTGTTGTTACCCAGACTGGAGTGCAATGGCACGATCTTGGCTCACCGCAACCTCCGCCTTCTGGGTTCAAGCAGTTCTCCTGCCTCAGCCTCCCGAGTAGCTGGGACTACAGTCGTGCACCACCATGCCCAGGTAATTTTTGTATTTTTAGTAGAGACAGGTTTCACCTTGACCAGGATGGTCTCGATCTCTTGATCTCGTGATCCACCTGCCTCGGCCTCCCAAAGTGCTGGGATTATAGGCGTGAGCCACTGCGCCTGGCTCAGAAGGATAGATTTAATGAAAAAAATTTATTTTCCTTTATGAAAAATAAAAATTAAAATAATAAGTACTTTATGAAACAAGTCAAAGTCAAGTACTCCTATCTCATCAAGTTTTCTTTCCCTCCATCATTATTTTAACTTTATTTTGAGATGGAGTCTCTGTCATTCAGCCTGGAGTGCAGTGGCTTGATCCCGGTTCACTGCAACCTCCACCTCCTGGGTTCAAGCAATTCTCCTGCCTCAGCCTCCCAAGTAGCTGGGACTATAGGTGAGAGCCACCACGCCCGGCTAATTTTTGTATTTTTAGTAGAGACAGAGTTTTTTTTTTTTTTTGAGACGGAGTTTTGCTCTTGTTACCCAGGCTGGAGTGCAATGGCGCGATCTCGGCTCACCGCAACCTCCGCCTCCTGGGTTCAGGCAATTCTCCTGCCTCAGCCTCCTGAGTACCTGGGATTACAGGCACGTGCCACCACACCCAGCTAATTTTTTGTATTTTTAGTAGAGACGGGGTTTCACCATGTTGACCAGGATGGTCTCAATCTCTTGACCTCGTGAGCCACCAGCCTTGGCCTCCCAAAAGTGCTAGGATTACAGGTGTGAGCCACCACACCCATCCCATCATTTTTTTTGTGGGGGGGACAGTCTTACTGTCACCCAGGCTGGGGTGCAGTGGCAGGATCACCATTCACTACAGCCTCACCCTCCCAAGCTCAAGCAATCCTCCCATCTCAGCCTTCTGAGAAGCTAGGACTATAGGTGCCTGCCACTGTACCTGACTAATTTTCATAGAGATGGGTTTTTGCCATGTTGCCCAGGCTGGTCTTGAACTCCTGGGTCTCCCAAAGTGTTGGGATTATAGGCGTGAACCACTGTGCCCAGCCTCCACCATTACTGGAAGCGATCTCTTCAGTTCAAAATTAAAGTTGGACAGGAAGGAAAAAATAGTACGTTTCTAAAAATGACACTGTTTTACCTATAATGAAAAGCATGGGTGGTTTTGAATTCCTTACAGTGGTAATAAGAGAATAAGGTACTTAACCAATCCCACTACCTCTGTTTTGAATCACAAATTCCTGGGCGACTAAAATAAATTCCTAAAGTGACTACCAGAAAATAGACACCAATTTTATTAATATAATAGCAACAGAAAAGGTTTCCAATTTCTACGAAGGAAATAACATAACACCAGCACAAGTGTTTAAAGAGTAAATGCCTATTATTTCTTGTTCTGATAGCTTCCCACCACAAACCGAAGGTTCCTCAAGGACAGTTGCCACCAGAGCTGCTGCAGGAACAAGTTTTTCACTGGGCATGGCTTCACAGTCAACTCTTCAAGCACAAGACTAAAATATTATTTTTCTGATACAGTGTGCCAGAGTGCTCTGTGAAGAATCCTTTTCCATCCATACCACATGTCTGGGTGAGAGGAGAGTGGCAAGCTGCCAGTACACTAGCCTGGTAATACTCTGTGCTCTGTTCCCTTTCTGCTGGTAGTAGTAGGCATCTTTTCTGGTAGCTGCAGCAGCTTGATGTGGGGGGAAGGAAGGGGCCACTGACCAATCACCTCTTCTTGAAGCCATATTTTTTGCGTTCATAGAAGAGATCTGTCTTAGAGCTCCCCAAATTAACAATCTTTGGGCAGCCATCTCTCTGGAAAACAGAACAGAGAAGTTGTTAAGTCTTTGTGCCTGAACCAAGAGTGAATTAAGATAAAAAACTTAAGCCCAGTGTGGTAGCATGTGTCTTTAGTCCCAGCTACTCAGTAGGCCGAGGCAGGAGGATCACTGGAGCCCAGGAGTTCGAGGCCATAGTAAGCTATGAACATGCCTGTGAATAGCCAGCTACTGTTACCCCACCATGGGAAACATAACGAGATGCCCCCCCGCATCTCTTGAAAAAAAAAATTTGGTCACAGAGTTCAACTTCTCACCTTAGTATTTGAAGACCCCAATAAATGGGTTTGCAAATGTGTCCAAACACCAATATCTCCTTAATTGGGAGGCTGAGATCCATCAGCAATGTTTCTTCCCAATCTCTTAGCACTTATGAAAGACCATTTTATAACTTTTGGATTAATGGTTTAGCCATTTATCTTACCAGTTATCCTATTATCCTATTTGATCTATCATCAGTAATTTTTTTTTGACAGAGTCTTGCTCTGTTGCCCAGGCTGGAGTGCAATGGTGCAACCCTGACTCACTGCAGCCTCCACCACCAGGGTTCAAGCAATTCTGCCTCAGCATCCCAAGGAGCTGGGCTAATTTTTGTATTTTTTTTTTTGAGATCGAGTTTCGCTCTTGTTACCCAGGCTGGAGTGCAATGGTGTGATCTCGGCTCACTGCAACCTCCGCCTCCTGCGTTCAGGCAATTCTCTGTCTCAGCCTCTTGAGTAGCTGAGATTACAGGCACGCACTACCATGCCCAGCTAATTTTTTGTATTTTTAGTAGAGATGGGGTTTCACCATGTTGACCAGGATGGTCTCGATCTTTTGACCTCGTGATCCACCCGTCTCGGCCTCCCAAAGTGCTGGGATTATAGGCTTGAGCCACTGCGCCCGGCCAATTTTTGTATTTTTAGTAGAGACCAGGTTTCACCATGTTGGCCAGGCTGGTCTCAAACTCCTGCCCTCATGATCTGCCCACCTGAGCCCCACAAAGTGCTGGGATTATAGGCATGCGCCTCCTTGCCCCATCCTATCATCAATAATTTACTAAATAGGGCTGGGCGAGGTGGCTCATGCTTGTAATCCTAGCACTTTGGAAGGCTGAGGCAGGCAGATCACCTGAGGTCAGGAGTTCAAGACCAGCCTGACCAATATGGTGAAAACTCATCTCTACTAAAAATACAAAAATTAGCCAGGTGGTGGCTAACACCTGTAATCCCAGCTACTCAGGAGGCTGAGGCAGGAGAATCACTTGAACCCTGAAGGTGGAGGCTGCAGTGAGCCGAGGTCATGCCACTGCACTCTAGCCTGGGCGACAAGAGCAAGACACTGCCTCAAAAAAATAAGTAAAATAATAGCTGAGGCGGGCGGATCACGAGGTCAAGAGATGGAGATCATCCTGGCCAACATGGTGAAACCCCATCTCTACTAAAAATATAAAAAAATTAGCTGGGCGTGGTGGTGCACGCCTGTAGTCCTGGCTACTTGGGAGGCTGAGGCAGAATTGCCTGAACCCGGGAGGCGGAGGTTGCACCACTGCACTCCAGCCTGGCGCCTGGTGACGGAGACTCTTGTCTTAAAAAAAAAATTTACTGCTGGGCACAGTGGCTGAAGCCTGTAATCCCAGCACTTTGGGAGGCCAAGGCAGGTGGATCACGAGGTCAAGAGATTGAGACCATCCTGGTCAACATGGTGAAACCCCGTCTCTACTCAAAATGCAAAAAATTAGCTGGGCACGGTGGCACGTGCCTGTAATCCCAGCTACTCAGGAGGCTGAGGCAGGAGAATTGCCTGAACCCAGGAGGCGGAGGTTGTGGTGAGCCGAGGTTGCGCCATTGCACTCCAGCCCAGGTAACAAGAGCGAAACTCCGTCTCAAAAAAAAAAAAAAATTTACTAAACACCTAAGAATGTGCTCAAGGCCTGCCTCCCCTCTATCCAAAGACCTATAAATTACACTTAGAATGCCGGATTCTCGGCTGGGCACGGTGGCTCACGCCTGTAATCCCAGCACTTTGGGAGATGGAGGCGGGTGGATCATGAGGTCAAGAGAAGGCAGGAGAATTGCCTGAACCCAGGAGGCGGAGATTGCAGTGAGCCAAGATTGCACTACTGCACTCCAGCCCAGTGCCTGGCAACAGAGCAAGACTCTGTCTCAAAAAAAAAAAGAAAGAATACTGGATTATCAGCCATGTCTGTTGCTAATATATGATACAGTTGAGGCAGAATATGAAAGTCTTAAATGTCCAAAGGGTTTTCCTCAAGTGGTAAAAAAAAAAAAAATGTTAATAATCACCACAGAACAAGCTGTCCAGCCCTCCTACGCTATCTCAGGTATGGAGAGGATACCACAAAGGGAAAAAAACCTGAAAGACTTTAACAAATAGTACCAGCCAGGTGTGGTGGCTCATGTCTGTAATCCCAGCACTCTGGGAGGATGAAGCAGGAGCACTGCTTGAGGCCAGGAGTTTAAGACCAGCATGGCCAGCACAGCAAGATACCACCTATTTAAAAAAAGAAGCATTAGTACCCTACATTTTGAATACTATAGGACAAAAATGGGTTTTATGTATCTTCATTAATTCACTTAATTTCACATGTGGTCTTTGACACAGAGTACTAGTATGCTAGGGACAGATGACTGTTGACAGACCATGCACTGATTTGTCATGACAAGCTGCCCTGGCCATTCAATGAGCTTGAGTGCTTTCAATGAAGCCCCTGGGAAGCTGTGTTCTACAGAAATGATGACTCCATCGGTTGATTAGGGATGATGGGAAGAAAACCAGGGAAGCTGCAACTGGAAAACCCTTACAGGTATGTTGATTTTACTAAACACCCATCTCAGAGTTTGAGTTCTGTGATATTAGGTGATAGTATGAAGTAATCAACTTCTTGGCCATCTCATTTTCTTTTTTTTAAAAAAAGTATTATTATTTTTTGAGACAGTCTTGCTCTGTCACCCAGGCTGGAGTGCAGTGGGGCGATCTCGGCTCACTGCAACGTCTACCTCCTGGGTTCAAGTGATTCTCCTGCCTCAGCCTCCCGAGTAGTTGGGATTACAGGCACGTGCTACCACGCCCAGCTAAGTGTTTTTTGTATTTTTAGTGGAGACAGGGTTTCACCATGTTAGCCAGGATGGTCTCCATCTCCTGACCTTGTGATCCACCCACCTCGGCCTCCCAAAGTGCTGAGCTTTACAGGCATGAGCCACTGCATCCGGCCAGCCTTCTCATTTCTTTTTTTTGAGACGGAGTTTCGCTCGTTACCCAGGCTGGAGTGCAAACCACAACCTCTGCCTCCTGGGTTCAGGCAATTCTCCTGCCTCAGCCTCCTAAGTAGCTGGGATTACAGGCATGCGCCACTGTGCCCAGCTAATTTTTTGTATTTTTAGTAGAGACGGGGTTTCACCATGCTGACCAGGATGGTCTCGATCTGTTGACCTCATGATCCACCCGCCTCGGCCTCCCAAAGTGCTGGGATTACAGGTGTGAGCCACTGCGCCCGGCTCAGCCTTCTCATTTCTAATTCAATGAATCTCTTTCTTTGGGGACTGAGATCAACAACTACAAAAATACCTGAAAACACACAAAGTTAATATTTTAGGTCCATGGGTGACAAGTGACTAGATTTTCTTTTTGGAAATGGAGTCTTGCTCTATTGCCCAGGCCGGAGTGCAATAGTGCTATCTCAGCTCACTGCAACCTCCGCCTCCCAGGTTCAAGCAATTCTCCTGCTGGAGCCTCCCAAGTAGATGTTATTACAGGTGCCAGCCACCACAACCAGCTAATTTTTGTATTTTTAGTAGAGAAGAGGTTTCACCATGTTGGCTAGGCTGGTCTCGAACTCCTGAATGTAGGTGATCTGCCTACCTCAGCCTCCCAAAGTGCTGGGATTACAGACGTGGGCCACTGCACCAAGTCCCCAAATTTAATTAAATTAATTTTAACTTTTCTCCTTAGGAGTGTAATAAGAAAAAAAAATAAAAGGTTAAGAAATGCTGAGTCAGGCTGGGTGTAGTGAAACCCCATATCTCCTAAAGATGCAAAAATTAGGCTGGGTGCAGTGGCTCACACCTGTAATCCCAGAACTCTGGGAGGCCAAGGTGGGTGGATCACCAGGTCAGGAGTTTGAGACCATCCTGGCCAACATGTTGAAACCCCGTTGCTACCAAAAATATAAAAATTAGCCAGGTATGGTGGCACGCACCTGTAATCCTAGCTTCTTAGGGGGTTGAGACAGGAGAATTTTTTGAACCTAGGAGGCGGAGGTTGCAGTGAGCCAAGATCCTGCCACTGCACTCCAGCCTGGGCGTGACAGAGTGAGACTACATCTCAAAAAGAACAAAAATACAAACAAAAAAAAAAAACACCAGGCATGGTGGCTCATGCCTGTAATCCCAGCTACTTGGGAAGCTATAGCAGAAGTGCTTGAACCCAGGAGGTGGAGGTTGTAGAGTCGAGATTGCACTGCTGCACTTCAGCCTTGGCAACAAGAGCGACACTCCATCTCAAAAAAAAAAAAAAATAAATAAAGAAAGAAAAGAAAGAAGAAAGAAAGAAAGAAACATTGAGTCAGATCACCTAGGCTCTAGTCCTGGATCAGTCACTTATTAGCTATGTGACCTTGTGCCCACCAAGTTGCTTAACATCTCTGAGCTTTAGCATCCTCATCTGTATCATGCAGAACTTTTGGAAAACAATGTTCAGCAGAATACCTGGCCCATATTAAGAGCTTCATAAATGTTAGTGCCATTTTTATTATTTTCTGGTTGTGAGAACTGAGGAAAATGGTAAGCAAAAGAAACAAAGAAATCAAGACTACGGAGATTATACAATACAGCACCATAAGAACCTGCAAATTAGTCCTCTGATAGCAATGCCCACAGACATCATCCCTGTCTCCTGGTTATTCTTGTGGCTTTGAAAAATTATAAATGAGAACACCTAGCTTAGTTTACCTGTCTAAATCCCTTATAAATTATGAATGTTTCAGGAAGAGAACAATAACAAGGGTGGCTTGGGTTGTAAGAAGGTTTCTACATAGGAAAAAGCCTTGGCCACTTAATCTACATGATGATCTGTAAGGCTGAGAGCCTGGATCATGTCACTGGACTGCTTTGTGTTCCTTGGAAACTAGTACTGAAAATGTGAGCTAGATTCCATCTCAAATATCCTCAGAACATTCATGTATAATGTGAAGTAGGGGAAGTGACATCTAAATTAAGTCTCAGGGACAGAATGAGGCACAAGGATCTAAAGATATCAGTTCACACACCACATTCAGAGGAGTCAGACAGCAATTAACATTTATTAGGCACTCTCTGGTTGCAATCTTAGGCCAGATAAGAACTCTAGCTATAACCATGCAAAAATTCAAGAAAATGCTATCTTAAATGGACCCTGTAGCTAGTTTAGATACTATTTGTAACTTTTCTTCACTGCTGTTAGCTTATCATGGTTTCACTGCTTATAGACCAGAAATAATTACCAAATACCTACCATGTACTAGACACCTTATAGGGATACCTCTGGATGACTTATGGGGCAGCACCAAAACATATGTACCATGCTTGCACCATATGTCAGACATTGCACCACGACCTAAGGAAAAGGAGAGGCAAACAGACAAACCAAAACCCTGCCTTTAATGAAGTGTAATCTAGCTGGCAGACTAGATCTGGATTTCTGGACAGCAGGATATGACTTAACAGTTGAAAGTAAATGCAAATCAGAGTTGAGACCAAGAGAAAGGTCCAAATCACTAACAGAAGTTAGGTTTTTGGCATTTCAGGACCTTTCTCATCTCCCTAAACAACCGAAGATTCGATGTTCTCTCTCTTTTCTTTTAGATGGAATTTCGCTCTTGTTGCCTATACTGGAGTGCAATGGCATGATCTTGGCTCAGCTGACAGCAACCTCCACTTCCTGGGTTCAAGCTATTCTCCTGCCTCAGCATCCTGAGTAGCTGAGATTATAGACATGTGCCACCATGCCCAGCTAATTTTGTATTTTTAGTAGAGATGAGGTTTTACCCTGTTGGCCACAGTGGCCTCAAACTTCTGACCTCAGGTGATCTACCCACTTCGGCCTCCCAAAGTGCTGGGATTGCAGGCACGCAACACCGTGCCCAGCCCAATGGTGTAGTCATATCTGGGCCAATCTTTCCCACTCACTGGGGGTAGGAAGGATCCAAGTACAAGAAATGAGGCACTGGGGTTGTTGCCTTCACCAGGGGCACATCCCAAAAGCAACTGTAATGGGGACACTAGAAGGTTTAGTAGAATAGCCTGGGCTTGCCAGAGGAACTGTAAAATGAGCATCATAATAACCATCCCTATTTAAAAAAGTTATTGTGAGGAACAAGGTGTGATAAAATCTGTAAAAGACCTATTCTTTGCTTATGGAAATACGAAGAATTGTGTATCTTTTTTTTTTTTTTTTGAGACGGAGTTTCGCTCTTGTTACCCACGCCGGAGTGCAATGGCGCAATCTCGGCTCACCGCAACCTCTGCCTCCTTGGTTCAGACAATTCTCCTGCCTCAGCCTCCTGAGTAGCTGGGATTACAGGCACGCGCCACCATGCCGAGCTAATTTTTTGTATTTTTAGTAGAGACGGGGTTTCACCATGTTGACCAGGATGGTCTTGATCTCTTGATCCACCCACGTCGGCCTCCCAAAGTGCTGGGACTACAGGCTTGAGCCACTGTGCCCGGCCAGAATTGTGTATCTTTTGCCTTGTTCTAAATTAGAATTAAATTAGGTAACTGGGTACCACCATTAACCTGGTGGGACTATACCATACTTCCTTTTGTTTTGTTTTTTTGAAGAAAACAAGCTGATTCATAGTTTCCCCCCTAGAAAACTCTGCTGCCAGCACTAACCTAAAGAAATGGGGTAAACCTTGCCTGTAGCACTGGTCTATAAACTCTCTCTCCTGACTTTTGGCTCAGAGAGTTGAATAATTAAGTAGCCACTGTCATACACAATGTCAAGGGACAAAAAAAATCATGATGCAGGTCCAAAATCATTTCTGCAATATTAAACCAAAGACATTCGTTACCTGCTTAAAGCTGATGTCAACTTGAATTGTCTCAAGTTCAACTTTGTCATGATATATACCCAAATAGTGCTTAATGATAGATTTGAGACATTAATGAGTGGCTGTGACACAACATGCACTGTATAGGACTAATAAACACACAAGGTCTCTGTCACCCAGGCTGGAGTGCAGTGGCATGAACATGGCTCACTGCAGCCTTGACCTCCTGGGCTCAAGTGATTCACCTGCCTCAGCTTCCCAGGCAGCTGGGACCACAGGTGCACACCACCACACCCTACTAATGAAAAATATTTTTTTGGCCAGTCATGATGGCTACATGCCTGTAATCCCAGCTCTTGGGGAGGCTCAGGCAGGAGGATTGCTTGAGCCCAGGAGCTTGAGACCAATCCAGACAATAAAACGAGACCCCATCTCTACAAAAAAATTAGCCAGGCTGAACATGGCGGCTCATGCCTCTAATCCCAGCACTTTGGGAGGCCATGGCAGGTGGATCACCTGTGGTTAGGAGTTTGAGACCAGCCTGACCAACATGGAGAAACCCTGTCTCTACTAAAAATACAAAAAAAAAAAAAAAAGCTGGGTGTGGTGACACATGCCTGTAATCTTAGCGACTTGGGAGGCTGAGGCAGGAGAATCACTTGAACCGGGAGGTGGAGGTTGTGGTGAGCCAAGATTGCGCCAATGTACTCCAGCCTAGGCAACAAGGGCAAAACTCCATCTCAAAAAAAAGGAAAAAAAAAAAAAAGAAAAAAAATTAGCTAGGTGTGGTGGTGCATGCCTGCAGTCCCAGCTACTTGGGAGGCTGAGGTGGGGGGATTGCTTGAGCCCAGGAAGTCAAGGCTGCAGTGAGCCTTGCACATGATCATGCCACTGCACCCAGCCTGGCCACGGAGCAAGAGACCCTGTCTCAAATAAAAATTATTATTTTTTGTCGAGATGGGATCTTGCTGTATGGCCCAGCCTGGTCTTGAACTCCTGGACTAAAGTCATTCTCCTGCTGTGGACTCCCAAAGTGCTGAGATTACAGGTGTGAGCCACCATCCCCAACTGGATGTCTTTTTTTTCTGAGACAGAGTCTCACTCTGTTGCCCAGACTGGAGTGCAATGGCACGATTTTCGCTCACTGCAACCTCTGCCTCCTGGGTTCAAGTGATTCTCCTACCTCAGCTTCCTGAGTAGCTGGGATTACAGGCGCACACCACTAAGCCTGGCTAATTTTTGTATTTTTAGTAGAGTCAAGGTTTCACCATGTTGGTCAGGCTGGTCTGGAACTCCTGACCTCATGATCCACCTGTCTCAGCCTCCCAAAGTGTTGGGATTACAGGCGTGAGCCATCGCGCCTGGAGCAGATGTCATTTCTGAATAAGAATAATCACAGAGAGACATAAAAAGAATAGAGAGAGGGCTCTCCAAATTGCTGGTCTTGACACAGATTTGCTTACCTTGCATTTTCCCCTTGATGCAAAATAACTGCCTTTTATTGGACTACACCCAGTTTGACTCACAGAACTTGAAGAAATTATAACCTAGATGACTAGATGAACACAGTAATCTCCATAGACCATAGGAGATTGCAGTGGATGGCAAAGTGTTATTAAATAAAAGGAGGAAAGGTCAGATGGAAAGCTGTACACTTACATCCTTCTCCTGGATGGTACACTCCTTACAATAATAGGCATCAGAGACCCCAGGGCCTCCGCAGATCACACAGCGCCCCTGGTAAGATCCATAATTACACTCATCACATATGCGAACCAGAGTACAGGGACGCACATAGGAGTCACAAATCACACACTTGCCATCACCTGCAAGGAAAAGAATGAAGTCATGCTCACTAGCAAGTTCTTCAGTCCTCTGCTATTTCCTGCCATGGGGAAAGATACTAGTCTCCTTTTGACAGTGACTTTAGGGCCCTCCTCTTGGGAATCACAAACTTGGTTTATCCAGCATCCATCTCAAACCCCTCAACACATACAAAAGTTTATCAATTAACATATGGAAAGAACTTAGAAAAGCACTTGGGAGATGATAAGCCTATATAATTGCTGGCAAAATGTTGTATGTTGGGGAGGGGTCACGCTACTCTGGCGATTCTTCCTGTTGAAAGCTAGAGATAGATACAGCATTATATGTGCAAGTGGCAGTGGGGAGATGGAGGGGCCTTTGGTTGAAGTCCAGCATCTAGATCCAGGCACATCTACTCAAAGACCCCTTTGTGGCACTTTGGCTGGCTCCACAGAAACTGGGAGTAGGAAGGGTGGGTTGTTGGACGGTGTGTTCCACTCACATTTTTCACACAGTCTTCCGATGGCTGCAAAATCAAAGATAGTAAAAAGTACAATTAAAGATTTTGACAAAGAGGGGAAGTACATCCTCGACCTAGGGACAGGAACATGAACAAGGACTGTAGTGAGCCCTGTGGATAGCCATTTTATCATTACAAATTTCCACATAAAGCAAACTCATAGCCCGAGTATCCTTCTGAATGTCTTCCAAAGTCCTTAGCAAACTAAGTTTCTCTAGACTTGGCCCAGACCCCAACCCCGACGCCTGCCTGGGGCTCCCAGCACGCGCACCCCCGCCCTCAGAGGCCACAAACCTGCGCGCTCCTACAACACTCTATGCCTGAGAGGCGGGAAACGTGGCGCCTGAGAGGCTAGACCCTAAGGAAGAGATGGAAACCCCCCCAGCCCCCAGATCCTAACACTACCCCTACCCAGACAGCCGGGGGCAAGGCGCAGTCTCACCAACACCAGCCTGTTTGCGGCAAAAGATCAAATCAGGATGATGTTTAGCCATAGTTCCCAACGAAGCCGGCCGCCGGAAGCTTCGGGAACTTCCGTTGGATCCTTAACCCCTATAGTTCCTGCCTCTACGTCGTTGTGATTGGTCCTCTAGGCTTCCGTCAGTTTACAATCCTTGCACCAGGGCCCGCTTGCTCTCGCGAGAGTTTTGTCGCTGGGCGGTCAGGTCCTGGCAGGTGCATAAAAGTCTTAAAAACTCCCAGATTTGGATGGCAGAGATAATGAAAATTTCTTATTGGATAAACATCTTTGTGCTTGGTATTTACTTCTGCAAGTGACTTTCGGCAGTTTTATTTCCTCTTTTTCCTCTTGCGTGTCGGTTCATTACACGTGAACTCCGCTCACTGCGTTCTCAGGGTTCTGCCGCCTCTAGGGAGACCCCGCCTTCACCGTGACGCTCCATTATTTTGGGCACGCCCCTGCCCAAAGGCTTTAAAAGCGCCGTGTGGGACGTCACTTTCACGCGACCTCATCTTTGTCAGTGCACAAAATGGCGCCCTACAGCCTACTGGTGACCCGGCTGCAGGTGAGCAAGCTCAGGGACCTCTAGGTTCATGGGGGCGGGGTGCCTCCTACTCTGCCGGCGGCTGTGGGTGAGGCAGGGCGAGGCGGGCCCGACCTGGGGCCAATTTTTCTTGTACCTGTCCTGGTTGTGGGCCCAGCACCCGTGCCCGCTCCTCTGGTGCCCTAGGTCAAGGCGTCCCCCACACTGTCAGCTTTCCTGGCCCCGTCCCCCGCCCCGCGAGAAGCGTGGGCCCACGCAGCGGCGGCCAGGTGAGGAGCGGAGGCACCTCCTTCTTCTTGAGGAGAGCATTCCCTGCTTCTGTGGAGTGTGTTTCGGTTCCTCAAGGTGAGGACAAGGTGACTAGGGGGCGCGGTCGTTGTTGAGCATTCTAGGCCCAGTGCCTGAGGCCTCACTTCCCATTTCATAGCAACAGAGACTCGACAGCATCTGCAGTTGCCGGGCCTGGAGAAGAAACTAGGACCCTGTGCCACCTTTTGAGGACTCTGCGGAACATGGAATGCCTGGGGGTGTCTTCTGGGCCCCTGCGTAGTATATAGTAATGATAGTTTCTCACCTTTGCACAAGATTTGAAAACTTTTAATTCTTCGTTAAATCATTTGATTCATGTAATCATAGGAATGAGATGGTTTTTCTTATCTGATAGGTCATAAAACTGGTAGAGAGTAGGTGAAAGTTCTGGTTCTGAGTGTCACCGAAGTGCTGTGACAGAAGCATGAGCCCTACCACCACTCAGTTTTTGTTTATGTCAGTTTGCCCTCACAGAACTTTCTGAACCATGGTACTGTCATTTCTATTTGTCAGAATGCAGAATGAATGTTTTGAGCTCATAACAAGTTGCTTGTCAAATATGGAAGGATAGGGAGACTCCAGTTTGACCTTGACTTCCCTGTTAGAAGCTATGTAGAAAGCTGACTGTGACTGCCAGATGGTTTTTTCACTCCTAACTTGACAGCCCTGGGAAGGTGTTATACTCAAAGGTTCAATGTCAAATGTGTACTTGTTAATAAAAATAAAGCCAGCAAGCCTCTGTAGACATCCTCTGTCACAGTTCACTTTGTGAATCTTTTGGATCAAGTGGCACAACTTTGATAATAGAATTTTACAAGTTATGCGTTGCTCTCAGGAAGCATTGTGGCACTTTATTTTTCATCACATTGCTTACATTTTACCATATGGTTTAAAGTAAAATCATCATTTATCTGAAAAGAATTCTGGTCTCAATTATGGGCAAAGGCAAGGGATTTGTACTTAATTATCTCTTCACATCTTTTTTTTTTTCTTTTTTGAGACTGAGTCTTGCTCTGTCGCCCAGGCTGGAGTGCAGTGGTGCGATCTTGGGTCATTGCATGGAGATAAAACTGGTGGCTATATGGGGCACCTGATTTTCATAGACTGCCCTTTCAGGGCACTCATCCTTTCAGTGTCCTTCCTCTTTGCACATCACACATTGATTTATCTCTAGTCTTTAGACTCCCATCTAGCCATACCTCTTTCTCACCCTCTTCCACGTCCTCCTCCATGCCCTCTCATACCCCAGCTCCTCTCTTTTTTTTGAGATGGAGTTTCACTGTTGTTGCCCAGACTGGCGTGCAGTGGCGTAATCTCGGCTCACAGCAATCTCTGCTGGGTTCAAGTGATTCTCCTGCCTCCTAACTAGCTGGGATTACAGGCACATGCTTCCATGCTTGGCTAATTTTTGTATTTTTAGTAGAGATGGGGTTTTACCATATTGATCAGGCTGGTCACAAACTCCTGACCTCAAGTAATCAGCCTATCTCGGCCTCCCAAAGTGCTGGGATTACAGGTATGAGCCACTGTACCTGGCCTCTTCATGTCTTTTGATTGTCGAGGTTAATGATGTGGAAATAATTGTTTCTTCCTGTCCTGTGATTTAAGGGAGACAGGCAAGATTATTTGATAAGATAAATGATTATAGATTTCTTGAACTTGGAAGAGAAGAATGATACCACACCGTTTTTTAACTGAAAAGGGTATTGGAAAGTATGATTATTAGACTGGTATAGAAGGAGATCTGGGCTATAGTTCATTCTCTTTCCAGAGCCTGTGACCTTGAGTAAGTTACTTCCTGAGTCCATTGTCTGTCAGTTGGGGATGATCTTCATTGAACAAATGTGTATTCAGCAGCTGGATATTAGAAAGTGATGAGCAGGCTGGGCGCGGTGGCTCAAGCCTGTAATCCCAGCACTTTGGGAGGCCAAGGCAGGTAGATCACGAGGTCAAGAGATCGAAGCTTCCTGACCAACGTGGTCAAACCCTGTCTCTACTAAAAATACAAAAATTAGCTGGGCATAGTGGCACGAGCCTGTAGTTCCAGCTACTCAGGAGGCTGAGACAGGAGTATCGCTTGAACCCGGGAGGCAGAGGTTTCAGTGAGCAGAGACCATGCCACTACACTCCACCCTGGCGACAAAGCGAGATTCCATGGTAAAACAAAAAATAAAAGAAAGTGATGAGCAAGTAGAATGTGTTTATGACCATCACTTAGACTAATCCCCTCTTTTACAGGTGGAGAATCTAAGACCTTGAGAGCCTCAGTGACTTCCAGTAGCAGAGTTAGGATTAAAATCCTGGTCTCCTTGTTTGTTCCTTTGGCTAAGATGAAGGAACAATATATGCAGTTTGCACACTGCTTCCCAATAACCAGGCTGTCTCAAGTAACCAGCTAACACAGTTTCTCTGAGAAGCTTGTAAATTTACCTCTTTTATGGCCGTGCGCGGTGGCTCATGCCTGTAATCCCAGCACTTTGGGAGGCCGAGGTGGGTGGATCACAAGGTCAAGAGATCCAGACCATCCTGGCCAACATGGTGAAACCCCGTCTCTACTAAAAAAAAAAAAAAAAAATACAAAAAAATTAGCTGGGCGTGGTGGCGTGCGCCTGTAATCCCAGCTACTCGGGAGGCTGAGGCAGGAAAATTGCTGGAACCTGGGAGGCGGAGGTTGCAGTGAGCCGAGGTCGCGCCTCTGCACTCCAGCCTGGTGCCTGGTGATGGAGTAAGACTCTGTCTCAAAAAAAAGTTAATTAATTAATTAATTAAAATCTTGGTTTGAATTGTGAAACAGATTATCCTGATTGTATGGTCACAATGAGTACCTTCCCAGGTATCGATTGTTGATTAGAATTGAGTGAATGAATACACTGGTAAACAAGCTTCCATCTCAGATGTGGATAAGGGAACAGAGACACCATTCTGAGGATTAGGGGAGCACACCATTGTCTTTCAAACCAACTGCTTCATGATGTTCATTGAAAACTTTGGCCGCGTGCGGTGGCTCATGCCTATAATTTCAGCACTTTGGGAGACTGAGGTGGGTTGGATCACCTGAGGTCAGGAATTCAAACCAGCCTGGCCAACATGGTGAAACCCTATCTCTAATAAAAATACAAAATAAGCTGAGCGTGGTGGCACGTGCCTGTTATCGCAGCCACTCAGGAGGCTGAGGCAGGAGAATCACTTGAACCCAGGAGGCAGATTTGCAGTGAGCTGAGATCGCGCCATTAATCTCCAGCCTGGACAACAAGAGTAAAACTCTGTCTCAAAAAAAAAAAAATCTTAATGCCTAGCACTGTTCTAGACATGAGGGATGCAGTAGTGAGCAAGAATAGTGGGGCTTGTAGTCCTGGGGAAAACAAATAGAAAAAGAAGAATACTGTAATTACTGAGTGTTGTGGGGAAGATAAGGTAGAGATAATAGAGGTGAGAATGTGGCATGGCTTTAACTGGGGTATTTGGGGAAGACCTCATAGAAGACGTGGCATTTGAACTGAGACTTAAAAGATACGAATGCAGCTGTTTAGCATTTTTGGAGGAGACTTCAAATGGAGCATGCGCAGAGCACCTAGGTGTGAGCTGAGTGTGTTGAGGATAAGAGCTAAGGCCAGTGTTGCTACTGTGTCCTGAGGAGCAGAAGGTCTGAGCAAGAGGCAGGGGCTAGGGTCAGGCAGGCTTCGGGAAGAAATCCAAGTGTAGTGAAAATCCACTGGAAGATTTTAAGCTAGGGAGTGACATGATCTGATCATTTGGGCTGCTACGTGCATGATGACCATAGAGGGTCAAAAGAAGGAGTCGGGGAGACCAGTGGGGGACTGCTGGAGTCATCCCAGGGATGGCAGAGGAGTCCCAGACTAGCGATCTGGGAGTGGAGATAAGGAGGTGTATTCAAAACTGGGATATCTTCGGAAGCAGATGGGTTGGATGAGGAATGTCAGGGATAGAGAATAAGGGTGACTCCTGGGTTTGGGGCCTTAGCAAGTGAGGGATGGGTGAGCTTGAATTCAGTGGTCATGTGTTTGCACAGTACTTAGAAAACTTAGCCATGGGCAGAATCTCACTGATAAATTCTTGATTCTTTCACCAACTCTCAAGTACTTGATTTCACAGGTGAGAAAGCCAGATGATATCAAGTGTGTTACCCCAGGGCCCTCGTTTGAGTAGAAGATGAGCGTCCTGTGTCATGTAGACTCTGTCCTAGCTGGTCTTATTGTGAAACCTGGTGTGTGCCCAAGAGGGTCGTCTTGTAAATACTTACTTACTTTTTTTTTAATATTCTTTTTTTCTTTTTCCTTTTTTTTTTTTCTTTTTGACATAGGGTCTCATTCTGTCACCCAGGCTCGAGTGCAGTGGTATAATCACAGCTCACTGCAGCCTTGGTCTCCTGGGCTCAAGTGATTCTCCCACCTCAGCTTCCCTAGTAGCCGGGACTAGAGGCTTGTGGCACCACACCCAACTAATTTTTTATTTTTTGTAGAGATGGGTATTACCATGTGACTCAGGCTGGTCTTTAACTTGTGGGCTCAAGCAATCCTTTCACCTCGTCCTCCCTTGTGCTGGGATTATAGGTGTGAGCCACCATACCTGGCCAATGGGAAGTATTTAAATTGAGTGTTGAGTCTTCATTGGCTCCAGTTTTTTTCGATGTGTCTGGTTTTCCCAGGACCTGGTTTGGAAGGCAGTGATGGGCTTGGGGCCTCTCAGCATGAAGGAAGGAAGGGATTGCAGAGAGGCTTCTTGCAGCCTGTAAAAAGCAGCAGATGGAGCATCAGGAGCCTTAGGGAGACTTCCTCTGCCCCTGGCTTACTGTGTAGCTTTAGGCAAAGTCTCAACTCTCTGTAGTCCTACATTTAGTTACCTATCTGCAAAATGGTATAATTAATAACTACTCTTCAGTTAAGAAGGGTTCTGAAGGCTTAATGTTTGAAAAGTTGTTTCAACTCTGTTTCATGTGCTATAAAGCATTGTGAGCCGGGCATGATGGTTCACACCTGTAATCCCAGTACTTTGGGAGCCTGAGACAGGTGGATCACCTAAGGTCAGCAGTTCAAGACTGGCCTGACCCACGTGGTGAAACCCTATCTCTACTAAAAATACGAAATTAGTTGGGTGTGGTGGTGCATGCTTGTAATCCCAGCTACTTGGGAGGCTAAGGCAGGAGAATGGGAGGCGGAGGTTGTAGTGAGTCAAGATCGTGCCATTGCACTCCAGCCTGGGCAACAAGAATGAAAATACAGAGTTTTACTCATGTTGCCCCAGCTGGAGTACACTGGCGTGATCTTGGCTCACTGCAACTTCCGCCTCCTGGGTTCAAGCGAGTCTTCTGCCTCAGCCTCCTGAGTAGCTAGGATTACAGGCATGCGCCACCATGCCTGGCTAATTTTGTATTTTTATTAGAGTTAGGGTTTCGTCAGGCCGGTCTCAAACTCCTGACCTCAGGCGATCCATCTGCCTCAGCCTCCCAAAGTGCTAGGATTACAGGGGTGAGCCACTGTGCCTCCGCCAGTTGTGGCATTTATAAGCACTCACTGTGTCATGAGTATGTTCAGAGCTGATCTAAGACAAGGGCCCTGCCTGTGGAAGAGCTTTGAAGGTGGTGATGGAGAAGTTGTTTAAATAAGTGTAATGCATGGCACTGAAGCACGGAGTAGGTAGGGGGATTTGCTGGGTGGGGCTAAATACAGCCTCAGCCACCCGTCTTGGAACATGGATGTGGTGGTGGTATGTTGGTCCGCCCACTGCTGTGGTTAATGACAGAGGCCCATCCAGGCCTGGAGGAGCGGAGAACCACATTACCCACCATCTGTTGAGTAATCAGGCCCTCTGTGCCAGTCACAGAACTAGGTCTTGTCTTACAAATATTGCCTCATTTGTCCTTCACAACAACCCTAAGAAGTAGGTATGAGTAGCCTGTTTCAAAATGATGAAACTGAGTCCCAGAGGGGTTAAATATCTCATCTGAGGTCACAGCTAGCACGTGAATGCAGATTTGACCGCAGAACCCAGGCTTTTTACCAGTCAGCCAGACTGTTTCCCCAGAGAGAGTAGAAACTGATCACTGTGGAGTGGGCTGGGTATAGGGTACACAGTTCAGTCGGCTCTGTGCCATTTTGGGTATATGTCTTTGTGGCTGTGATTGTCTCCTGGCCTAAATACCAGTGAGGCTGGCAGGGGAGGTGCTAGAGGGGTGGGTTGCACAGAGGCAGCTTTATTCCTTGACTGAGCTTCAGCTCAGCCTCACAGGCTGCCTGTTGAGCTTGCAGAGGATGCCTGTCTCAAGTGTGTAGGTGCAGAGCTGCTGCCTGTGGGGCCAGAGCAGGGCTTGGGATTTGTATGCAGTTCATGATGTATGACTGATGTGGGCAGCAAAAGAGAATTAGTTAGATGAGGGTATCTGTCATCAGCCTATTCCTTAAAGGAACCCTCTGCTGCCTTCGGTGCCCATTTAGAGGCTTTGACTTGGAGATGCATGGCTCCTTACTCTCTTTCAGAGGCTCCAAGCCTCTGAAAAGGACTGCATCACTTTTGTTCCCTCCAGTTGCATAGCAACCAAGCTAGCTGACTGCCTTCTGGCAGGAGGGAATTGTTTAGATTTGGTTTCTTAGGATAGGAGCCAGGCGTCACCTCCATGAGTGGGAGAAGATTGTTAGAAGCCCTGCAGTGGAGGTGTGGGAAGATGCTTCTCCTTAGGAGGGTGTGGACTGACATGCATTCCTGTGTTGCCCACTTAGAGTTCACCTGAACTC
Source organism: Callithrix jacchus (assembly GCF_049354715.1). Taxonomy (NCBI): domain Eukaryota; kingdom Metazoa; phylum Chordata; class Mammalia; order Primates; family Cebidae; genus Callithrix; species Callithrix jacchus. The sequence goes on from NC_133502.1 coordinate 192,280,566, forward strand.
TCTGCCAGGAAGGGCTAGGCAGTTGGTTGCTAAGAGACATGAGCCTGAAGTCATCCTTCTGTGAAATGGGCTGCCTTATGATATAGTGAGTTCCTCACCGCTGGAGACAGCCTGGCTAGGTTGGGTGAGTGTGTTAGGCATTCAAATGCAGAAGGAGTGGACAGATGAGACCTTTTCAGTTCCATTTCAGTTCCGAGATGTGCTGTCCTGGTGCTTGGGACCTGGTCTGGGGCTTTGATCTTTGATGGCTGGGGAGGGAGAAGTAGGGGACATAGTGGAAAAACAGCCACCTATAATCCTCTCCCCCGTACATAGGCAGGCCATGTTTTAGTAGCAGCATCTCATTCTCCCAGGAGAACTAAGTAATAGCAGCTTACATTTATTGAATGCCTGCCAGAAATACAGCTACAGAGCTCTACGCCTTTCGTGTTTTTTTTGTTATAGAATGCAGTATATGCATAAAAGCTCTCTTCTCTCCATCCCAGTCCCCCAGGGGAATTTTGTGTTTATCATTCTAGATGTTTTTCCTCTGTATTTACAAGTCTTTCTTTCTGGTCTTCACAAAATCTCTGCTTCCCCCACCCACCCCCCAGATAGAGTCTTGCTCTGTCACCCAGGTTGCAGTACAGTGACTCCATCTTGGCTCACAGCAGCCTCAAACTCCTGGGCTCAAGCAGTCCTCCTGCCTCAGCCTCCTGAGTGGCTCAGATGTAGACACATGCCACCATGCCTGGCTAATTTTTGTATTTTTTTGTACTGATGGGGCCTCACTTTGTTGCCTAAGCTAGTCTGGAACTCCTTGGCTCAGGAGTGGTGATGATCTACCTGACTTGGCTTCCTAAATTGCTGGGATTATAGGCATGAGCCATTACACTCTGCCAAAATCTCTTCTCTTTTACCCGCCATGTTACAGAAGAGGAAATTAAGGCTCAGAGAGGTAAATAATCTTATCTGAGGTCCCACAGATAGGGAAGCTGAGATTCCAAGTCAGATCCCTCCAGCCCTAGAGTCGATGGCATTTCTGTGACTGGGCACTTGCCTTGGAGTGTTTCCATGGTGGCACTCTGACAAGTACCTGATGACTTCTCTGTCACTTGTTAAAGCAGCTGCCTCAAGAGACCGGGCCTCTCCAGGAGCCCGGCCTGTTTCGATGGCTCAGCACCCTGAGCTCTGTGGCTTGCTCTGTGTGCTGGGGCTCCCCAACAGGCAGTGCTGCGTGTGCCATGCTTGACAAGGTGGACAGCAGCTTGCCTGAGAATGTCAGTCCGTTTGGATTGTAGTGTTCTCTGGAGGATACAAGTGGTCCCAAGGGAAGACCTCCATCCTTTGTAGGAAGAGGGGGCAGCATGTCTGACCTTGGCCAAGTGGGGTTGCGGCGAGTTCTGAGTGGGTATGTGTGTGACGTGCTGTGGGGCGGGCCCTTTTTCGGTCTGCCTTAGCTCTGTGAACCTGGGCTGTTGTTCACCACAGCCTCTGCCAGAGGCACTCCACTTGAGTTTGAAAGCACAATGCAGAAGGCTGGTGTTCACGTCACGTCACGGCTCTGCCTTTATCCATTTCATCACTGAGTCTTTCTCGAACTTCTCTGTGTCAGACATTGTCCTAGGTTCTGAATATATTGTGACCAGAATAGACCATTTTTTGTCCTCATGGAGCTTATATTTTACTGGACTTCACTTTCCTATCTGGTCCAAGTCTCTGTCTTCTCATCTAAACATGGGACAGAGAGACCCGTAGAGGTCCCACTTGGCTCAATTGTTAGGGTGATGCAAGAGAGCTGTTGTCATCTCGCCAGCAGTGTCCTTTGTCTTGCCTAGCTGTGTGGTGCCTGGCTCCCCCGTGGGGGTCTGCTGTGGGAATGCCCCTTCTCTCAGCATTTGCCCAGTGTTCTGTGTTGGTAGATGCAGGATCAGCAGAGCCTCCCTTGAAGCCCTGGAGATGATTTGTGGTCCATCCAGCTAGACTCCAACAAAGGCACTCAGAGTCAGGAGTTGGGACTGAGAACCCCCGTGGAGGACTCAGCCCACTTGGCTCCTGGGCTTGAGGCAGAGGTCGGGAGACACTGTCATTGGCACCGGGAGAAAGTCATGGCCCTTGGAAGTTCCAGCTGTTTGACCTTGGGCAGGCCCCTTCCTGTCTCTGAGCCTCTGCAGCTTCAGGCAGTTCAGGAGGCAGAGCTTTGTGCAGCAAGCTTTACAAGAGTCATTGGTGCAGAGCTGTGTGGCAGCTGATATTTACTCCAAAACTTATCTGTGGGCATCTGGCTACTGGTCACCCTGATGGGAGACTCCCACATAGGTGTAAAATTCGGAAGTTGTTTTGTGGCTGAGGAAGTGCTATAGGGATGCTTAGGATGGAGAAGATAGAATTGTTGTTTTCAGTGATTTGAAGGGCTGACTGTGGGAGATTGACTAGCTTCATTTGATCTGGTTCCAAAGGATAGGACTAGGAAGTTAGGCCTATCATGAATCAGGCACTAGTCTAGATTCTCTCCTTTCATCCTCATTGCAGCCTGTGAAGGCGTTATTCCCATTTTTACAGATGGGGAACATTGATGTTTGGAGGGGTTAAATAAAACCACAGAAGGTTATACAGCTTGTAAGGGGTAGAGCTGGGATTTGAGCCCAGATCTCCAAAGCTGGAATGACGTAATGAGGGCACATTTCCATTTGTTTTAAGAAGCATTAGTTTAAAATCTTACAACTGACCAGAATAGGCTTTCTGGAAGAGCGTGAGCTTCCTGACCTAGTCATGTTGAATCAGGGGGCTTATGGAAATTGCTGAGGGGAGATTTTCTGCCTCGAGGCCATTTCAGTCCTGCCCTTAGCCCCTTTGTTCCCCAGAAAGTAGGGGCAGTGAAAGTATTTCTTCTATATGAGGGCCTGGAATTTACCAGTGAGTATTTAACAAAGCCTGAGATGTAGGGTCCAAGTATGGGAAAAAGTTTTCCCATTTCCCAGTTTTGGGAAAACTGTGTTGGATGGCCTTACGAGTGATCTCAGGAATGTCCCTATGACCCTGAGGTTGAACTGAGCATTGAGTATGTTTTACTTTTGGAATCAGGAAATAAAAACAGAGCTAGGCAAAGTTATTTTTAAAAAATATGGCTGGGCTGGGTGCAGTGGCTCGTGCCTGTAATCCCAGCACTTTGGGAGGCAGAGGCTGGTGGGTCATTTGAGGTTAAGAGTTCGAGACCACCCTGGCCAACATGGCAAAATTCTACTAAAAATAACAAAAATTAGCCGGGCATGGTGGCATGCACCTATAATCTCAGCTACTAAGGAGGCTGAGGCAGGAGAATCACTTGAACCTGGGAAGCGGAGGTTGCAGTGAGCTGAGATCACACCACTGCACTCCAGCATAGGCGACAAGACTCTGTCTCAAAAAAAAAAAAAAATGCTGGGCATGGAGGCTCATGCCTGTAATCCCAACACTTTGGGAGGCCAAGGTGGGTGGATCACTAGAGGTCGGGAGTTCGAGATCACCCTGACCAACGTGGAGAAACCCTGTCTACTAAAAATACAAAATTGCTGGGTGTGGTGGCGCTTGCCAGTAATCCAGCTATTTGGGAGGCTGAGGCAGGAGAATCACTTGAACTTGGGAGGTGGAGGTTGCAGTAAGCCGAGATCTTGCCATTGCACTCCAGCCTGGGCAACAAGAGCGAAACTCCATCTCCCAAAAAATAAAAAATACAGGCCAGCGCAGTGGCTCACGCCTGTAATCCTAGCACTTTGGGAGGCCGAGACGGGTGGATCACGTGAGGTTGGGAGTTCAAGACCAGCCTGACCAACATGGAGAAACCCCATCTCTACCAAAAATAAAAAATTAGCTGGGCATGGTGGCTCATGCCTGTAATCCCAGCTACTCAGGAGGCTGAGGCAGGAGAATCACTTCAACCTGGGAGGCAGAGGTTGCAGTGAGCTGAAATCATGTTATTCCATGCCAGCCTGGGCAAGAAGAGCGACACCCCATCTAAAAAAAAAAAATTAAATAGGCCGGGCGCGGTGGCTCACGCCTATAAACCCAGCACTTTGGGAGACCGAGGAGGGTGGATCACGAGGTCAAGAGATCGAGACCATCCTGGTCAACAAGGTGAAACCCCGTCTCTACTAAAAATACAAAAAAATTAGCTGGGCATGGTGGCTCATGCCTGTAGTCCCAGCTACTCGGGAGGCTGAGGCAGGAGAACTGCTTGAACCCAGGAGGCAGAGGTTGCAGTGAGCCAAGATCGCGCCATTGCACTCCAGCCTGGGTAACAAGAGCAAAACTCCGTCTCAAAAAACAAAAAATAGGACAACTCGGTGGTGGCCACTGCGCAGACCAGACTTCGCTCGTTCGTGCGCCTCGCTCCGCTTTTCTCCGCAACCATGTCTGACAAACCCGATATGGCTGAGATCGAGAAATTCGATAAGTAGAAACTGAAAAAGACAGAAACGCAAAAGAAAAATCCACTGCCTTCCAAAGAAACGATTGAACAGGAGAAGCAAGCAGGCGAATCGTAATGAGTCGTGTGCCGCCAATATGCACTGTACATTCCACAAGCATTGCCTTCTTATTTTACTTCTTTTAGCTGTTTAACTTTGTAAGATGCAAAGAGGTTGGATCAAGTTTAAATGACTGTGCTGCCCCTTTCACATCAAAGAACTACTGACAACGAAGGCCGTGCCTGCTCCTCCCATCTGTCTATCTGTCTGGCAGGGAAGGAAAGAACTTGCACGTTGGTGAAGGAAGAAGTGGGGTGGAGGAAGTGGGATGGGACGAATGTGAAATCTAGAGTAAAACCAAGCTGGCCCAAGGTATCCTGCAGGCTGTAATGCAGTTTAATCAGAGTGCCATTTTTTTTGTTCAAATGATTTTAATTATTGGAATGCACAATTTTTTAAATATGCAAATAAAAAGTTTAAAAACTTAAAAAAAAATAAAATAACAAAAAAATTAAATAAGTAAAAATAAAAAGCAAAAATGAAAAATATGCCCAAAGCATCATCCTTCCTTAAATATTGGGCTGGATGTGGTGGCTTACCCATCTAATCCTAGCACTTTCGGAGGCTGAGGTGGGAGTATGGCTGATACTTGAGGATGTGTTCTCTCAAAACCAGAGTAACCTAAGAAAAAGCCATTGGATTCAGGAAACCAGAATCCAACTAAGGAGAAGGATGGGGTATTCTAGGGATACTAATGGATGTGAGTTCCAGAGAGGTATTAGACCTTATGGGGAAGGAGACAGAGGCTCCAGGAGATGACAGGGCTGGTGCATCTCCTAATGCATTCATAATATTGAGCGTTGTAGCCGATGGAGAATTTGAGAATGAATTTGTGATAAGCACACCAAGTGTTGAAGTTTGTTTTCTTTGGGGCAGGGAAATGGGGGGTTGGGACTTGGTTCCTGGTTTCCTTTATAATGATAGTTTTTAAATTTTAATAATGCATAAAGATGTTACTTTGGTCAAAATAAAAAATTATATTAAAAACAAAACTATCGGCTGGATGTGGTGGTTCACGCCTGTAATCCCAGCACTCTGGGAGGCTGAGGCAGGCGGATCACGAGGTCAGGAGTTCGAGACCAGCCTGGCCAACATGGTGAAATCCCATCTCTACTAAAAGTATAAAATATAGCCAGGCATGGTAGAAGGCGTCTGTAATCCCAGCCCCTCGGGAGGGTGAGGCAGGAGGATTGCTTGAACCCAGGAGGCAGAGGTTGCAGTGAGCCGACATCTTGCCACTGCACTGCAACCTGGGTGACAGAGTGAGACTCCATCTTGGAAAACAAAAATAATCAAATATTACTAATAAGGGTTAGTGTTATCATGGTTGTATTTGTTCAGAAACTTCAGCCCTGATACCTGCAGTGTGGGTACAGAGGATTCCATGGTAGCAGGGATTGTGGGGAGGGAGAAAAGCAGTATAGACTAGCGTTTGCTGCCTACCTTGGAGTCACTGAGTATTAGGCACCCACAGGATGCTCTGTACCAGGCCAGGGTGTCTGGTGGAAGGGGTGGTGGTGGTAGAGGTCGCTGGATGGGCTTCAGGGAGTCTGTAAAATTGTGTGTTTTATGTCTTTTCTCTATTTTCTTCATGAAATGTATCTTGCTTTATATAACGGAGGAAAAATCCTGGTAATTTTTTTTTAATAGAACTAGGTTGGCCGGGTGTGGTGGCTCATGCCTGTAATCCCAGCACTTTGGGAGGCCGAGGCAGGAGGATCACGAGGTCAAGAGATCGAGACCATCCTGGTCAACATGGTGAAACCCCATCTCTACTAAAAATACAAAATTAGCTGGGCATGGTGGCACACGCCTGTAGTCCCAGCTTCTCGGGAAGCTGAGGCGGGAGAATTGCTTGAACCCAGGAGGTGGAGGTTGTGGTGAGCTGAGATCGCACCATTGTACTCCAGCCTAGGTAACAAGAGCAAAACTCTGTCTCAAAAAAAAAAAAAAAAAAAAAAAAAAAGAACTAGATGTCACTGTGTTGCCCAGGCTGGTCTTGAACTCCTGCCTCAGCCTCTCAAAGTGCTGGGATTACTTTTAGTATTTTACATATTGCATAATTACATAGTTGCTATTCTTTGGGACTCCATTCATGTTATTTCATGCCTCACAGTAAATCAGAGTAACTTACATGTCATTTTATTCCTCGAATAATATTTCAGCTACTATTCTTTTTTTCCAAATGAGGAAATTGGGGTGTACTTGTCACGTAGGTAGTAAGTGACAAGCTGGGCTTTGGAGCGAGGGTTATCTTTACTGTGCCATATTGCCCCTGGTAAACCCCAGGTCATAGTTCAGGCTTTTAGGACGGCGAGCCATACCCTCCCCTGCCTGGCTGGGTTTCCAACCTGACCTTCCACTATTTCCTGCTTTGACTTTTTTTTTTTGAGACAGAGTTTCCCTCTTGTTGCCCAGGGTGGAGTGCAACAGCGCGATCTTGACTCACTGAAACCTCCGCCTCCCAGGTTCAGGCAGTTCTCCTGCCCCAGCCTCCTGAGTAGCTGGGATTACAGGCATGTGCCACCAGGCCTGGCTATTTAAAAAAATTTTTTTTTTTGAGACAAAGTCTCATTCTGTTGCCCTGGCTGGAGTGTAGTGGCACGATCTTGGCTTACTGCAACCTCTGCCTCCCAGGTTCAAGCAGATTCTCCTGCTTCAGTCCCCCATGATAGCTGGGATTATAGGTACGCACCACCATGCCCAGCTATTTTTTGTGTTATTAGTAGAGATGGGGTTTCTCCATGTTGGTCAGGCTGGTCTTGAACTCCTGACCTCAGGTTATCCACCCATCTCGGCCTCCCAAAGTCTTGGGATTGCAGGTGTGAGCCACCACTCCTGGCCTCCTGCTTTGTCTTTTGCCGTCCAGCATTGTGAGTGATTTGCAGCTTCTGCACACTTCACTTGGTGAATCTGTCTTTGTGCATACTGTGTGTTGTCTTCACCTGCCCTGCAGACGCCTGGTTGCCCTCTGCCACTGGGTGCTGCCCTCTCTGTGAAGCCTTGTGGAGACATCCCTAGCAGAGCTCCTCATTCCCCGTGCTCCACTCCTGCCCCTCATGTGTGTGTCCTTCTTTCAAAGGTTACAGTGATATTTTGCATTTACTTCTTGATCTTGGCGAGACTGAGGTGTATTAGTGTAGGAACCATTTCACTCCTCTTGGTATCTGAGTCCTTTTGCTCAGCACATAATAGAGGACAAGTGTGCTGCTAGGAAAGAGGTTACACAACAAGTAACCATCAATCTCTTCTAATAGCTTCACCCATCTCAGATGCATTCTCTAGAGAGCTACCACGGTGATATTTATTTATTGTGATTTTTTGTGAGATAGGTTCTCACTTTATTGCTCAGGCTGGTCTCAAACTCCTGGCCTCAAGCGATCCTCTCGCCTCTGCCTCCCAAAGTCCTGTGGTGATTTTTATTATTTATTTATTTATTTGTTTGTTTATTTTTTGAGACGAAGTTTCCCTCTTGTTGCCCAGGCTGGAGTACAATGGCGCGATCTCAGCTCACTGCAATCTCTGCCTTCCAAGTTCAAGTGATTCTTCTGCCTCAGCCTCCTGAGTAGCTGAGGTTACAGGCATGTGCCACCATGCCCAGCTAATTATATATTTTTAGTAGAGACGAGCTTTCACCACATTGGTCATGTCTGGTCTCGAACTTTTGACCTCAGGTGATCCACCTACCTTGGCCTCTCAAAGTGCTGGGATTACAGGCGTGAGCCACTGCACTCAGTGGATTTTTATTTTAGTGCTAATGTGATCCTGATTAAACCTTCAGTGGCTTCCCATTGCTTTTAGGATCAAGTTAAACATTTAACATGTCCTACTGTCAAGCTCCTCTGCACTTACAAGACAGGGCCAAGACCTGACTATACCAGATACAATGAGCCACTTTCACTATCAGACTGTTGGTTACTTATATAGACAGCGAAAGGGAGAATAAGCCACAAGGACCAGCTCCCTGGTCCTCTGCTGGAATACCAAAACGGATGACACCGAAACAAAAGAAGCTGATGACTGTGCCATAAGGTGTGGAGTGCCCTGTTGCCGAGAGCCACGTCCAGACTGCAGCCAAGAGGTTTCCCTTCCTCAGCTCTAGTTTGAGGGGCAGGGGCAGAAAGCACCTCACCCCATCAGAACTTGGAGGCAGGAGAAACTGTCTCCTGACAGCTTTCCTGGGGAGATAGGAAGGCAGGTGGGAGGTGGGCTCAGAGCAACTCCTTAGAGGCCTCCTGTCCTTTCAGGCTCCAGGAGGATCAAGGAATTCTGCCAAGACTCAGATACGCCGTGGCTAAAAGTTGTTAGGGCACCATTGTGTAACTTTTCTACACCTTCAGTGTTCCTTGTGATATCTGGTTCCTTTTTGTCTCTTCAGTCTTACTTTCTGCCATTTCTTCTGCACTTTGCTGCAGTCAAGCTGATTTTCTTTTCTTTTCTTCCTTTCTTTTTTTTTTGAGACAAGGTCTCACTCTGTCGCCCAGGCTAGAGTGCAGTGGCGCAATCTCGGCTCACTGCAGCCTCCGCCTCCCAGGTTCCAGGGATTCTCCTGCCTCAGCCTCCCGGGTAGCTGGGATTACAGGTGCGCACCACCACGCCCAGCTAATTTTTGTATTTTTAGTAGAGATGGGGTTTCACCATGTTGGCCAGGCTCGTCTCAAACTCCTGTCCTCAGGTGATCCACCCACCTCAACCTCCCAAAGTACTAGGATTATAGGCGTGAGCCACTGTGCCGGGCTGGTTTTCTTTTCTTTCAATTGCAAATGCTTTCTTGCCATGAGAACCTTGCATATGCTGTTCTCTCTGTGCCCAGTTCCCTGGACACCTTCCCCTAAAGCCCATTTGTTTAGCCTCAGATCAAACATCACTTTCTTGGAGAAGCCCTTATCCAATTCTAGACTAGGCTGGCCAGCTTTATGCTGTTACAGTAGCTTAACTTTTCTCTTATAGCACTTCTCTCACATGGTCACTTACACAGTCCCTTGAGTGATTACTTGACATGTTTTCTCACCTAAAATTCAGCACCGCAACACATAGTCTGGGACTGGAGAAATATTTAATGAATCAGGAACATATTTGTTTAAATTGGGGAGGTAGTATAAGGGGGGAAGCATTGACTTGCAGATTGGAGGGCTTGAATTCTGCCTCTAACTGCTGTTAACTAGGTATGTGACCTTAGCATTCATATCCTCATCTGTCAAATGAAGAAAAAATTCTTGATGATCTGAGGTCATCTTGGGTTGTGATAATCTGTACTTATAGATGAATCATCTAATTAACAGAGCTCTAGAGGGCTGCTTATCTAAGGTGAGAATCCATCTGCCTATTTGGCCTCTCTGCTTGGGTATCAGTCCAATGTCCAGAAACAAACTCCTGATCTCACCCTGCATGCCTGCTCTTCCTGTTGTTTTCCCCATTTCAGCATTTCGGTTTTTTTTTTTTTTTTTTTTTTAAAAAGACGGGGTTTCACCATGGTGGTCAGGCTGGTCTTGAACTCCCGACCTCAGGTGATCCACCCACCTTGGCCTCCACAGTGCTTGGATTACAGGCCTGAGCCACCGCACCTGGCCCCCATTTCAGTTTATAGCAACTCATTCTTCCAGCTACTTAGGTCCAAAACCTAAGTGATATTCTTGACTTCTTCCCTCACACCCCTTGGCCAACTTTTCAGCAAATCACACTGTTGTTACCTTCAAAATATATCCAGACTCCTGCCCCTTCTCACCATTTCCACCAGTACTTCTGTGATCTTAGTCTCCAGCTTTCACTGGGCTGTTGTGTTGGCCTCCTGCCTGGTCTCTCTGCTTCCCTCTGTTCTATTGAGAGCAGCCCCAGGTCCTTGTAAAAAGTGAAGTCAGGTTACATAATTCCTCTTCAGCGTTCTCCATCCCACTCGTAGTCGGCAGAATCTTAACCGAATTCTACAAGGTCCTATATAGTCTGATTCCCTGCTTCCTCTTGATCTTCCTCTTAGTGTTTTCCCTGTTTGTCTGCTCTAGCCATACTGGCTTCCTTGCTTAAAACACGTAAACATAAAGTTTACTGTCTTACCCATTTGCGAGTGCACAGTTCAATGGCATTAAGTACATTCACATTGTTATGCAGCCATCACCACTATCCATCTCCAGAACTTGTTCATCTTGAATAGCTGAACTAACTCCCCATTCCCTCCACCCAGCCCCTGGCAACCACCATTCTGCTTTTTGTCCCTATGAATTTACCTATTGAGTATCTCATGTAAGTGGAATCATACACTATTTGTTTTTTGTTGTGTGTGTGTGTGTGTGTGTTTTTTTTGAGACGGAGTTTTGCTCTTGTTACCCAGGCTGGAGTGCAATGGCGCGATCTCGGCTCACCGCAACCTCTGCCTCCTGGGTTCAGGCAATTCTGCCTTAGCCTCCTGAGTAGCTGGGATTACAGGCACGTGCCCCCGTGCCCAGCTAATTTTTTGTATTTTTCGTAGAGATGGGGTTTCACCATGTTGACCAGGATGGTCTCGATCTCTTGACCTCGTGATCCACCCGCCTCGGCCTCCCAAAGTGCTGGGATTACAGGCTTGAGCCACTGCGCCCGGCTTGTTTTTTTTTTTTTTATTGAGACGGAGTCTTGCTCTGTCACCCAGAGTGCAATGGCGTGGTCTTAGCTCACTGCAACCTATACCTCCTGGGTTCAGGCGATCAAGTGTTTCTCCTACCTCAGCTTCCCGAGTAGCTGGGATTATAAGCATGTGTCACTATGCCCAGCTAATTTTTGTATTTTCAGTAGAGATGGGGTTTCACCATGTTGGCCAAGTTGGTCTCAAACTCATGACCTCAGGTGATCTGCCTGCCTTGGCCTCCCAAAGTGCTGGGATTACATGCGTGAGCCACCGCACCCAGCATTTTGTTTTTGAGTTGGAGTCTCACTCTGTTGCTGAGGCTGGAGTGCGGTGGCACAATCTCAGCTCATTGCAACCTCTGCCTCCTGAGTTCAAGTGAATCTCATCCCTCAGCCTCCTGAGTAGCTGTGATTACAGGCATGTACCAGCATGCCCAGCTAATTTTTGTATTTTTAGTGGAGACAGGGTTTCACCATGTTTGCTAGGCTGGTCTCGAGCTCCTGGCCTCAAGTGATCTGCCTGCTTTGGCCTCCCAAAGTGCTGGGATTACAGGCATGAACCATTGCACTCAGCCTGTTTTGTTTTTGTAGAAACAGAGTCTCGGCTGGATCAAAATATCAAACATATTTTGTGTGTATGCATAACAGTCAAAATTTGGAAGCACTCACTCTAAGGTTCCTTTTGGCTGAGAGCATCCTGTGGCCAATATTTGGATTTTTCTAGGGCCTTCTCTGAGGTGGCTTGATGACGATTTAATGGGCTTTGAATGACTTCATACTTCCCTGAAGCCTCTCCACAAATGCCCATTATAATTTGAAGCAAGTTGCTCCTTGTCTCTGTTAGGCTTTTGCATCTCTAGCCAGTATTTTTGAACTTGAACTCAGACTTGATCCAGTTTGAGCCTGGATAAAATTTTGACCTCTTTTGCAGTTTGATTGCTTATATTTCTGTGGCTTCACTGAATCTTGTACCCAATGTATAAAACAGCAACTATAACACTACTGCACTTTTTGTTTTGGTGTCTTTCTTATCCTAGCAGATGGTAATCTTGAGCGTAGAGATCCCATGGTGGTGTTCCCAGTGTCCAGTGTGGTACAAGTAAGCAGATGCAACATGGGCGTGCCAAGATAATGAGCCCTGGCCCCACCCAACCCTAGCAGGGTGACATGCTGAGCCTGCCCATTGCTTCCCAGCAGCAGGCTTGTCTGCTTACTGCTTGTGGCGTTCATATGCCTTAACTTGGAAAAGTTTGGAAGCCTTGTGGTAACTGTGTTTGGCCCCAGGAAGGTATTCATTTTTTTTTTTTTTTTTGAGACGGAGTTTCACTCTTGTTACCCAGGCTGGAGTGCAATGGCGTGATCTTGGCTCATGGCAACCTCCGCCTCCTGGGTTCAGGCAATTCTGCCTCAGCCTCCTGCGTATCTGGGATTACAGGCACATGCCACCATGCCCAGCTAAGTTTTTGTATTTTTAGTAGAGACAGGGTTTCACCTTGTTGACCAGGATGGTCTCGATCTCTTGACCTCGTGATCCACCCGCCTCGGCCTCCCAAAGTGCTGGGATTACAGGCGTGAGCCACCGTGCCTGGCGAAGGTATTCATTGTTAAATGAATTCTTCGTTAAGTGAGGTAGACTAGAGGGATCATCGTTCTCCCTGTTTTATAGAAGAAAGAGTAAGCTGGGTGACCAGCCAGGGGCCTAATCACAATTGAGTGTTGTTCTGAGTCTCACGTGCATCCTGGGGCACCACACTGGGTTGCATTTCACATGTGCACACGTGTAGCTTGTTGATTACTCACATGGACATGAAGGTGAAGGCTGTGGCTAAGCCAGAAGGGCCTGGGTTGTGGGAGGTTCTGCCTTGATACACATAAATCCATTCTGACATTGGTGCGTTTTCCTCCAGGCCTTTGGGGATTAAAGGGGTTTATTGGAGAGTCTGCTTGCTGGGAAGGAATATTTATAGACTGTGGGCTGGAAGGAACTTTGGAGAACATCAGGTCCAGTGGTTACCAGACGTGGCTATCTCAGAGTAACCTAGTAATCTTTTATGGATGCTTAGGCCCTACTGCAGTAGATCTGGTTCAGAGCTCTGGGAGTGATAGATCCTAGAAGCTGAGTTTTTATAAAACCTCCCAGGTGATTTTGATGCAGATGGAATAATCCAGTTCTCCTTACCCTTTTTTTTAAGATAAGGTCTTGCTCTGTGGCCCAGGTGGGAGTGCAGTGGTATACACCATCACAGCCCATCCCACCTCACAGCTATCCTCCCACCTCAGCCTCTCAAGCTGGGACTACAGGTATGTGCCAGCATGCTCAGCCAATTTTGTTTATTTTTTTGTGGAGACAGGGTCTCACTGTGTTGTCTGGGCAAGTCTCAAACTCCTGGGCTCAAGCCATCCTTCCACCTCGGCCTCCCAAAGTGCTGGGGATTACAGGTGTGAGCCCTGCACTGGCCAAGTAAATAATACTACTACTTTTTTTTTTTTTTTGGAGATGGAGTCTCGCTCTGTCATCCAGCCTAGAGTGCAGTGGTGCAATCTTGGCTCACTGCAACCTCTGCCTTCCAAGAGTTTAAGCAGTTTTCCTGCCTCAGTTTCCTGAGTAGCTGGAACTACAGGTGCATGCCACCATGCCTGGCTAATTTTTGTCTTTTTAGTAGAGACAGGGTTTAACCATGTTGGCCAGGATGGTCTCGATCTCCTGACCTTGTGATCCACCCGCCTCAGCCTCCCAAAGTGCTGGGATTACAGGCGTGAGCCACCGCACCTGGCCTAATAATACTCATAGTAGTACTACCCAGACTACATTCTTAATTTCTTCCAAAATGTCTTCGACAGCTATCTTCTTCCAAATCAAAATCTAATAAAAAACATTATACACTGCATTGGTTTTTCCATTTCTATCTCTCTTAATCTACAACAGCACCCCCACTTCCTGCCTCAGCCCTTTCTATCCCATGACATTGACTCTTTGAAGAGACCAGGCCAGTTTTCTTACAGAATGTTGACTTTCTGGGTTTAATTGATTGTTCTTTTTTCCCTCTGCATTTCACTTACTCTGGAGGTAAGTTTCCAAAGCTTGCTTAGATTCAGTTTAAACATTCTGGGCAAGAATTCTTCATAGGTGAGGCCATGAAGGTCATGTCACCAGGAGGCACCCGTCCTGCTGTCGGTGGTGCCACATTTGATCTCTGGGTTACAGTGGTGGTAACCAGATCCTGCTATTATAAAGGTACATTTTTTTCCTTTTCCTTCAGAATGATAACTTCCTGTAAGTACACTTGCTGAAACAAAGGGTTTACACATTTCAAAAAACCAAAACACTTTTCATTATTGTCAAATAATCAAATTAAATCAGCTAAACAATTATGCTACTCTACCAGGGATTGTGCTTTTCTGCATCTGTTTGCCTGCTTTATTTTTTCTTTTTCTGATTACAAAAGAAACGTATATCATATAACATTAAAAAGTTACAGGTCTGGCACGGTGGCTAATGCCTGTAATCCTAACACTTTGGGAGGCCGAGGTGAGTGGATCACCTGAGGTCAGGAGTTTGAGCCCAGCCTGGACAACATTGTGAAACCCTGGCTCTACTAAAAATATAAAAATTGGCTGGGCACAGTGGCTCTTGCCTGTAATCCCAGCACTTTAGGATGCCGAGGCGGGTGAATCATGAGGTCAAGAGATCAAGACCATTCTTGTCAACCCCGTCTCTACTAAAAATAAAAAAAAAATTAGCTGGTCGTGGTGGCATTGCGCCTGTAGTCCCAGCTATTTGCGAGGCTGAGGCAGGAGAATTGCATGAACCTGGGAGACGGAGGTTGCAGTGAGCCGAGATTGTGCAACTACACTTCAGCCTAGGTGACCGAGTCTGTCTCAGAAAAAAAAAAAGCTACTGAAGTGGCCATGTGATCCTAGGACTTTGGGAGGATGAGGCTGGCAGATAACTTGAGTCCAGCGGATCACTTGGGGCTAGGAGTTTGAGACCAGCCTGGCTAACATGGTGAAAGCCTCGTCTCTACTAAAACTACAAAAATTAGTTGGGAGTAGTGGCAGACACCTGTAATCCTAGCTACTCAGGAGGCTGAGGCAGGAGAATCACTTGAACCCAGAAGGCAGAGGTTGCAGTGTGCTGAGATCGTGCCATTGCACTCCCTGGGCGAGAGAGCGAGACTAAAAAAAAAAAAAAATTAGCTGGCACAGTGGCTTACACCTGTAATCCCAGCACTTTAGGAGGCTGAGGCAGGCAGATCACCTGAAGTCAGGAGTTCAAGATCAGTCTGTCCAACATGGAACATGGTGTAACTCCGTCTCCACTGAAAACACAAAAATCAGCTGGGTGTGGTGGTAGCTGTCTGTGGTCCCAGCTACTCAGGAAGCTGAGGCACAAGTAATTGCTTGAACCTGGGAGGCAGAGGATGCAGTGAGCTGAGATCGCACCACCACACTCCAGCCTGGGCGACAAAGCGACAAAACTAGAGATCACAGAATTAAGTCACAATTTGACGGCTGGTATGTAGTGACTCTAGGATGCAAGCTCAGGTCTCTGTGATGGACCACTTCTTTGGATTCTGCTACCTCTAGAATTTTGGCCAATCCCTCCTATCTCATACAGCCCATCCTTTCCCGGCACAGTATGATAGTTCAGTCAGATTGCCCAGCCCAGCTCCAACACTTAACTGCTGTGACCCTGGGGAAGTTATCCGAGCTCCCCAAGTCTTAGTTTTGCCATAAAGACAATTTAAGATAAACTTCATAGCATTAATATAAAATGAAATCATCTACATAAAATGCTTGGCACATGGCCTGTTCATAGCAGAAGTGTTCCATGTATGTTATAGTGTTATAAGGAAATGAATGTAAAACTAGAAGTGGTGACATTGTGTTACTTCTCTGGTTATTGGCAGAAACAGCATGCCTCTTCATATTTTTCTTACTGCAGACAGTTTAAGGCCCCTGTGGCTGACTAGCATTTTCCAGAAGCCTTAGCTCATCAGGTCCTTTGGCATTCCTGACCCCCTCTGATGTATTCCAGCTGCTCTGTACTGCTCCTCCTTGGTTACCTGACCCCCTTCCAACTTTGGACAAGTCATTCTAAAACTCTAAACTGATTTATTTAGGTGCCTCTCTTTCACCTCTCCAGATTATTTGTAATTTGTTAGAATTAGCCTTGGAAAGCCTGCCATCCCTCTCAAACCCCTTCTGCTCATGGAGTCCTGGTAGTGGGATCTCATGTATCTGTTATCTGGGAAATTCAGAACCAGCCTTCTTCAAGGGCACTGAACATAATGAACTTCCCTGGCCAGAACAGATTCTAAAAGGACCTGCCACAGGGCTTTACAGATACAGTTTTTCTTCTGTTTGGAATGGTCTCTGTCCACCACCATTCCCAGTCTGCCCTTGGCTTGGGAATATCCAGTTGATCCTTCAAACTCCAAATAGATTTTACTTTCTCAGTGAACCCTTCCCTGAATCCCCAGCCCTATCGGAGTCTTCCACTATACATGCCCTTTGCCTCTTCTTGACTTCATTTATGAGATGATGTCTGTCTCCATTTTAGTCTGTAAGCTCCACTAGGGAGAGATGGTGTCTGTATTCATAAGTAAATTCCCCCAGCCTGAACAGCAAGCCTGATACACAGGAGGTGTTACATAAATACTAATTAGTTAAACAAAGGGATGTTGTTTCTACTTCCCAACCAGCTCTTCCTTACTACGGAGGGTTAAATACAGAGCAGTTACCAAAGCAAATCAATACTTTATCAGTCTTAGATGCTTTTAGTAAGACTGTAAAGAGGATCAACATTTATGAAAGACAATTAGGCAATACATATTAAAATGCAAAGTGTATGCGCTCTTTGACTAGCTTTCTTTCTTCCAGGAAACTAATTAAAATACATGAAAAAGCAGAGAGACAGACAAAGACACTGTCTGCAGCACTGTTTTTAAGAGAACAACCCAATTGTCCATACACAGGGCACTGACTGAATAAATTCTGCCTCACGCGCCATGGAATGCCACTCAACAGCTGTTTAAAAACAAGATAATGGTGATGGTTGCACAACATTATGAACGTAATTAATACTAGTGAATTCAACGCTGAAAGTGGTTTAAATGTCAAATTTTATGTTAGATTTGACCACAACTTTTTGTTAAAGAGTAAGACAAGTCGCCCTTTACTAGCAGGAAAACCTCCATGACAGATCAAATGAAAATAAGTAGCTAAACAGCATTAGAATATGAGACTCCGTCTCAAAAAAAAAAAAAAAAAAATTCAGTTTCTCACGTGTACTGGCCACAGTTCCCGCATGGCTGTTGGCTCCTGTATTGGACAGCACAGATAGAGAACGTGTTCATCGGGGCAGGAAGTCCTCTTGGATGGTGGTGGGTACAGAGAACAGACACTTTCGAATAGTAGGAAAGCAGAATGGCATGGTGATTAAGGGTGAAATATGTAGCTGATTTCATTTGTGTTTAACACCGTGAAGTGTATCTCCATTTAAGGAGTTAAACAACTTGCCTGGAGCAACAGTAGGCACGTGGGTCAGTCAGGCTGGATTTGGGTCCCTCTTCTACAGTGTGTCCTTGTCATTGATCCTCCACGTGAGCCTCAGTTTCCTGACTAGGAAAAGAGGATAATCATAGAAGCCACTTCACTGGGTGGCTGTGAAGATTAGACCATGTAACCTATTCCAGGTGCATCACACTGCATTTGTCTCACATAGGTACACCGTAGTCTTGCTTTACCCATAAGTTGTATTCTGTATCAACATATGATTTTGTTTTTTGGGGTTTTTGTTTCTGTTTGTTTTGTCTTTTGTTTTGTTTTTTGAGATGGAGTCTCTGTCATCCAGGCTGAAGTGCAATGACGGGATCTCTGCTCACTACAACCTCTGCATTCCAGGTTCAAGTGATTCTCCTGCCTCAGCCTCCCAAGTAGCTGGGATTACAGGTCCCTGCCACCACACCCTGCTAATTTTTATATTTTTAGTAGAGATGGGATTTCACCATGTTGACCAGGCTGATCTTGAACTCCTGACCTCATGATCTTCCTGCCTCAGGCTTTCAAAGTTCTGGAATTACAGAACATGAGTCACTGCACCCAGCTTGTTGTGTTTTGAGGTCTTGTTCTGTTGCCAGGCCAGAGTGCAGTGGCAGGATCATAGCTCAGTGCAGCCTGGAACTCATGGGCTCAAGTGATCCTCCTGCCTCAGTCTTCCAAAGTGTTGGGATTATGGGTGTGAGCGTGGCCTACTTTGTCCTTGAGAGCTACTGCTATGTTGGCCAGGTTGGTCTTGAATTCCTGATCTCAAGCAATCTTCCTGCGTCGGCCTGCTAAACTGTTAGGATTACAGGTGTGAGCCACCGTGCCTGGCCCAGCATTATTTCTTAAGCCTATTTCTAGGTATTGATATGTAGTCTGTAGTTTGCTTAACTGTGCCCTGGCTGGTGGGAATTGGCCCTTTGGTTTTTCCCAGTACTATAGAAAGGATTATAATTTATTGCCTTGACGGCTGGACTAGGCAATAAGTATTATTACAGTTGTTTTTATTTCTACGGAAACTGAAGCTTAGAGCAATTAATTTGTAAAAATAAAGAAACAGATTGGTAATTTCACATTGGAAAGATATCTAAGATGTGTGAGTAAATGAAAAAGATGAGTTGCAGGCCAGGCTTGGTGGCTCATGCCTATAATCCCAGCACTCTGGGAGGCTGAGGTGGGTGGATCACTTGAAGTCAGGAGTTTGAGACCAGCCTGGGCAATGTGGTGAAATCCATCTCCACCAAAAAAATACAAAAACTAGCCACGGGTGGTGGTACACACCTGTAGTCCCTAGCTTCTTGGGAGGTTGAGGCAGGAGAATTGCTTGAAACTGGGAGGCAAAGGTTTCAGTGAGCCGAGATCGCATCACTACATTCTAATCTGGGCAACAGATCGAGACTCCGTCTCAAAAAAAAAAAAAAAAGAGATCAAGAAAAAGATGAGTTGCAAAACAGCTTGTATGGTTTCTCATTTGTGTGAAGAACATGGTGGGGGTAGCTGTGTATACACTTATGAACGCACAGGGTAATAATAATAGAAATGCACTTGGTACTAACCTCTCTAGATCCTCACGATAACTCTGTGAAGAAATGATTGCTTGGAGAGGTTAAATTGCCCAGGATTGGTAAGTTGTGGAGCCTTCTTTAAACCCAGGGCTCTGCACAGGATGGTGCTTATCACTGCAGCTGAAATGTACGACCTTCTTCTATGCACATGCAGTATGGAAGGTCCTTTGACAGCATGTCATTGGTGGGTTCATTGCACCTACCCAGTGAGCAGGCAGTGAGGAGCCATTAGGTTTGAGCTTGAGTGGAAGTGAGTGTAAAGTCTGCACCCGGGATGTCGCCCCTGCCAAAGATAGGTTAGAATGGATGATGTTGTGGGGGTCCTGTTTCAGAATGTGGCCAGTTCTCACTACTGGGTGACTGGAACCAGGAATGCCTGCTGTGGGTACATACTGGGTTCAGCTGCTTAACAGGGTTTGAATTATATATCCAGGTGACATAAAGAAGGGAGCCTGGGGCAGTGGCTTCAGCTTTGCCTCTTCCCTTACCCAGGGTATGACGGGGAACACCAGTCATCTAGAAAGGAAGCAGCTCTTTCCTTCTTGCTGTCATTTCTTTCTTTTCTTTTTTTTTTTTTGTGATGGAGTATTGCTCTGTCACTCAGGCTGGAGTGAAGTGGCGTGATCTTGGCTCACTACAACCTCTACCCTTTGGGTTCAAGCAATTCTCCTGCCTCAGCCTCCTAGGTAGCTGGGATTATAAGTGCCTGCCACCATGCCTGGCTAGTTTTTGTGTTTTTAGTTGAGATGGGGTTTTGCCATGTTGGCCAGGCTGGTCTCGAATTCCTGACCTCAGGTGATCTACCTGCCTTGGCCTCCCAAAGTGCTAGGATTACAGGCTTGAACTGCTGCGCCTGGCCTCTTGCTGTCATTTCTTTGGATTCATTTATTCTTTTCTGGTAACAAAGGTACCCTTGAAGGTTGTCATTTATAGTTTAAAATTAACTAATACAGACCAGGTACAGTGGCTTATGCCTGTAATCTCAGTGCCCTGGGAGGCTGAGGTGGGAGGATCACTTGAGACCAGGAGTGTGAGACCAGCCTGGGCAACATAGTGAGACTCTGTCACTACAAAAAAATAAAAATAATCAGGTTGGGCACAGTGGCTCTATAATCCTAGCACTTTGGGAGGCTTGAGTCGGGTGGATCACCTGAGGTCAGGAGTTTGAGACCAGCCTGATCAATATGGTGAAACCCCATCTCTACTAAAAATACAAAAATTAGCCCAGTGTGCACCTGTAGTCCCAGCTACTCAAGAGGCTGAGACAGGAGAATTGTTTGAAACTGGGAGGCAGAGGTTGCAGTGAGCCAAGATTGTGCCACTAAATTCCAGCCTGGCGACAGAGCGAGACTCCATCTCAAAAATAAACAAATAAATAAAATAAAATAATTGGGTCTTGTAGTGTGCGCCTGTAGTCCCAGCTACTGAGGCAGCTAAGGTAGAGGGATCGTTTGAGCTCAGGAGTTCCAGACTGCAGGGAGCTACGATCTTGCCCCTTTATTCCATCCTGGGGAATAGAATGAGATGCTGTCTCTTAAGAAAGAAAAATTAAATTGACTAACACAGATCCCACCAAAACAATCATTTATTGCTGTATAACAAATTGCCCACAAATTTAGAGGCTTAAAACAACAACAGGAATTTATCTCATATTTCTGTGGGCCAGGAATCTGGGAGTGACTTGGCTGGGTGGTTCTGGCTTGAGGCCTCTCCAGAAGTTGCAGTGAAGATGTCAGCCAGGGCTAGTTATCTAACGGCTTGAACTGGGGCTGGAGCATTCGTTTGCAAGGTGGCTCACTCACACCTGGCAAGGTGGTGCTGACTATTGGCAAGAGGCCTCTGTTCCTGTCTAGGTGGTCCTCTCCCAGGACTGCTAACAACATGGGGACTGTCTTCCCCCAGAGCAGTGCTAGAGAGAGAAAGCCAGGCAGAAGCTGTTCTTTACCGATCTAGTCTCCAAGTCCCATAGCATCACCTGTTACATTCTATAAAGTAGAAGTAAGTCCACCATGCATTCAAAGGGAGGGTAATGGCAAGGCAACGTGGCTCACACCTGTAATTCCAGCACTTTGAGAGGCCAAGGCGGGCAGATCATTTGAAGTCAGGAGTTTGAGACCAGCATGGCCAACATGGTGAAACTCTGTCTCTCAAAAATACAAAAATTACCCAGGTGTGGTGGTGGGTGCCTGTAATCCCAGCTACTCCGGAAGCTGAGGCAGGAGAATCTGAAGCTTGAATCCAGGAAGCAGAGGTTGCAGTGAGCTAAGACCCCACCCCTGCACTCCAGCCTGGGTGATAGAGTAAGACTCTGTCTAAAAAAAAGAAAAGGGAGGGGAATTAGGCATTACCTTTTGAAGGGATGAGGAAACATCCAAAGCTCATGCACAGGGTTTTCCTCATTCATTCTTCCCTCTGGCCCACAGATATTTGTTGAGTCTCCAGTATATGCCAGGTAGTGCAGACATAGAGGTGAGTAAGATAAATGAGGCTTGATCTCAACCCTCTAGGAACTTATAGTACCAGTAGACTACTAGCACTAAGGTTTGGATAGTGCTTTACAGCTTAAGGAGGACTTTCACTTGTGGTCTCATTGAACCTTCCCAGTATCCTTGTGTGATCAAGTTGGTTATATCCTTATTTTCTATCTCATCTGGGTTTTAGACAATGCGGGCTTCTCTTATACTGATACAACTTGACTTTGATCCCAGCGATTTTGCCTATAAATCCCTTGCACTTTTTTCCTACCCCAGGCTGTGTTCCTTGTGGCCGCTTTGTCATCCCTGTGTTGCAGATGAGGAAACTGAGGCTGCAGTTACTGATTTAACTCTTGACACTTTAATTCCTGTACTTTTTCACCAAACTGAGCCGCCCTCAGGGATGGACTCTCCCAAATGCTCCATTGACAGTGGCTGTCATGTTTCTTCTTGCAGAAAGCCCTGGGTGTGCGGCAGTACCATGTGGCCTCAGTCCTGTGCCAACGGGCCAAGGTGGCGATGAGCCACTTTGAGCCCAACGAGTACATCCACTACGACTTGCTAGAGAAGAACATTAACATTGTTCGCAAACGGTAAGGCTGCAGAAGGGAGCCCATGACTGCTGAAGGGCACTGCCTCTGCCTGCCCCGGTCAGGCAGAAAAGGAGGTGTTTCGTGACAGATGGTTGGTGATGGTGGCAGGGTCAAGGTATTCAGGGTACAAAGGTTTCTGCTGAGGAAAGGCACTCCAGATCAGTGATGGAATTTCTGCCCCCTCTGCCAAGGGAGAATCTGTGTTATTAAGAAGCCTCTAGATGTGAACCATAACCAGGTCTCAGGAATGCTTTGGTGCTATAACCTGAACCTCCCAACCTTTTCCTGGCATGCTACTGACCTTGGACCTGCCCTCTGGAAGCCACAGGTCCAGTGCATGGAGAATCATCTTCCATTTCCTCTTCAGTGCACAGGCACAGAGGAGAGCTCAGGTCTGAGACACAGAAGATAAACTAAGACGGGATCTTTTTTATTTTTTTAATTTTGTTTTTATATATTTTTAGAGACAGAGTCTCACTCTTTTGCCCAGATGGAGTGCAGTGGCGTGATCTTGGCTCACTGCAACCTCTGCTTCCCAGGTTGGAATGATTCTCGTGCCTCAGCCTCCTGAGTAGCTGCAGTTACAGGTGCCTGCCAGCATGCCTGGCTAATTGTTGTATTTTTAGTAGAGATGGGTTTTTGCCTGTTGCCCAGGCTGGTCTTAAACTCCTGAGCTCAAGCGATCTGCCCGCTTTGGCCTCCCAGAGGCCTGGGATTATAGGTGTAAGCCACTGTGCCTGGCCTATTTCATTTTATTTTATTATGTTATGGTTTTTTTTTTAAGACGGAGTTTTGCTCTTGTTGCCCAGGCTGGAGCGCAATGGTGCAACCTTGGCTCACCACGACCTCCACCTCCCAGGTTCAAGTGATTCTCCTGCCTCAGTCTCCCGAGTAGCTGGGATTACAGGCATGTGCCATCACACCTGGCTAATTTTGTGTTTTTAGTAGAGACGGGGTTTCTCCATGTTGGTCAGTCTTGTCTCGAACTCCTGATCTCATAATCCACCTGCCTCAGCCTCCCAAAGTGCTAGGATTACAGGTGTGAGCTACTGCGCCTGGCCTGTTATGTTATTTTTTGAGACAAAGTCTCACCCTGGTCCAAGCTAGAGTACAGTGGTGCAATCTTGGCCCACTGCAACCTCCGCCTCCCAGGTTCCAGCAATTCTCATGCCTCAGCCTCCGAGTAGCTAGGACTACAGGGATGCACCATCATGCCTGGCTAATTTTTTGTATTTTTAGTACAGAGGGGTTACCATGTTGACCAGGCTGGTCTCAAACTCCTGACCTCAGGTGATCCGCCCGCCTTGACTTCTCAAAGTGTTGGGATTATAGGTGTGAGCCACTGTGCTCAGCTGGGACTATTTTTTTTGAGACAGAGTCTCACTGTGTTACCCATGCTGGAGTGCAATGGCACGATTACAGCTCACTGCAGCCTCAACCTCCTGGGTTTGAGCGATCCTTTCACCTTAGCCTCCTAAGTGCTGGGACCACAAGCATGAGCCACCGTGTTTGCCTAGTTTTTGCATTTTTTTGTAGAGACGGGGTCTTGCCATATTGCTGCTGATCTCGAACTCCTAGGCTCAAACTATTCTCCCACCTTGGTCTCCCAAAGTGCTGGGATTACAGGTGTGAGCCACAGTGCCTGGCCTAAGGTGGGATCTTCAGCGTGTTTTCTGGGCCTCATTTTCCTCACTTGGTAAAATGGCAGTTAGTGGCGTGTGCTGTCCTGTGTGCCAGGTCTAGGCTAGATGCTGCCACCAAAAGGATGAGTAAGGTACCACAGAGGAAGAGGAGTCGGGGCTGGCAGTGCCCACCAGCCTGCACTGCCACATTTCCACTTTTCTTGTCATCAGGCGTGAAGGAGAGCTGTCATAGAGGTTTGCTTTGATTGATCGGAAACTGAACAACTCCAGACAGGGCTGTGCCCTTGCCTGCCTGGTGGCTTCTTTGATACTGACAGTGGTGATCCTGGGAGAAAACAGATCTGAGTCTACCCATTGGGCAGCTGAGGCTCAGCTGAAGGAACCCAGGACCATGCAGTACGTGAGGGGTGGTGCCTTGGCTTCATACCCTCCAGTGCTCTGAGCACTACCCCGTACTCCCTTTCTCAAGCCACTTTGCTTTCTGTCTGCTGGTGTCCCCACTTCGGTGTTTGTTTGTTTGTTTGTTTGTTTTTTTGAGATAGAGTTTTGGTTTGTTGCCCAGGCTGGAGTACAATGGCGCAATCTTAGCTCACTGCAACCTCTGCTTCCCAGGTTTAAGCAATTCTCCTGCCTCAGCCTCCTGAGTAGCTGGCATTACAGGAGGGCGCCACCATGCCTGGCTAATTCTTGTATTTTTAGTAGAGACAGGGTTTAGTAGAGATGAGGTTTCATCATGTTGGTCAGGCTGGTCTTGAACTCCTGACATCGTGATTTGCCCACCTCGGCCTCCCAAAGTGCTGGGATTACAGGCGTGAGCCACCGTGCCTGGCCAGTTTTAAGGGTAGGGATTTCCTTAGTCTGTTTTTCCAACAGCCTCCAGCATGGTGAAACCCCGTCTCTACTGAAAATACAAAAAATCAGTCAGGCATGGTGGCAGGTGCCTATAATTCTAGCTACTCGGGAGGCTGAGTCATGAGAATCGCTTGAACCCTGAAGGTGACGTTGCAGTGAGCTGAGACCATGCCACTGCAGTCCACCCAGAGTGGTGTCTCTGGCGACAGAGGAAGAGACTCTGGCTTAAAGAAAAAAAAAAAAAAAAGCATTCTATTCTAAGAATTTTTTAGAAGGCCAGGGGAACTTGCTGGGAAACTTGTCTTCCACCTTATGTCTCTGACGGAAGGGGTCTAAGTCTGTTCTTGAGAACTGGATTTGTGTCATGTGGAGAGCAGAGGGACAGATGGACATGAAGACCCATTTTGTTGTCTTCAGTTAATCCTCAGGGACATTCAAGGATGAACCCATCCTAAAGCTTTGAGCTTTTTTATACAGCTTCAATCATTTGCTGCCAGGCCTTGGGTTTTTATGCCCATGTGCTATTTTTTGTCTGTCTTGGGGCCCAGAAGGAGGAGTTGTGCTCCCTGCAGTGAGTCATTGCCTGTACACCAGCACTGGCGGTGTTGCCACAATCAGCACAAGCTGTACCTCAGGCTAGTGCTATTTTTATTTGTAGAGATGCTCAGCATCGCCAGTTGGTCTGCTGTTGCTGGCAGATCCAGCACCTTAGGGAACTTTTTTTCTTTTTTTGGTAGGGTCTTGCTCTGTTACCCAGGCTGGAGTGCAGTGGTTCGATCATGGCTCACTGTAGCCTTGACCTTCTGGGGTCAATCCATCCTCCTGCCTCAGCCTTACCTGTATCTGGGACTGTAGGCACATGCCACCATGCCTGGCTTCTTTTTATATTTTGTAGAGTTGGAGTTTTGCCATGTTGCCCAGGCTAGTCTCGAACTCCTGGACTCAAGTGGTCCGTCGGCTGTCTGCCTCGGCCTCCTAAAGTGCTAGGATGACAATTGTGAGCCACTGCACCTGGCCCGAAACTCTTACCTTGAAGAGGCTGGGTAAACTTGGGGGTGAGGGACTGGAACCCAGCTTGCAGAAGGAAGTTGCTCTGCTTTCTCAGCATATTGATGATAACAATAATGATAACAGAGGCAGGACGCAGTGGCTGGCACCTGTAATCCCAGCTCTTCGGGAAGATCACTTAAGCCTAGGAGTTCAAGACCAGCCTGGTCAATATAGCAGTACTCCATTTCTATAAAAATCAGTTAATCAATAAATAAAATTAACCAGTGTGGTGTTATGTGCCTATAATCCCAGCTACTCAGAGGCTGAGGCAGGAGGATCACTTGAACCTGAAAGGTCAAGGCTGCAGTGAGTGGCCAGGCGCGGTGGCTTACGCCTATAATCCATCCCAGCACTCTGGGAGGCCGAGGCGGGTGGATCACGAGGTCAAGAGATCAAGACCATCCTGGTCAACGAGGTGAAACCCCGTCTCTACTAAAAATACAAAAATTAGCTGGGCATGGTGGTATGCGCCTGTAGTCCCAGCTACTCGGGAGGCTGAGGCAGGAGAATTG
The DNA here is from genome assembly GCF_049354715.1 of Callithrix jacchus. Classification (NCBI taxonomy): domain Eukaryota; kingdom Metazoa; phylum Chordata; class Mammalia; order Primates; family Cebidae; genus Callithrix; species Callithrix jacchus. Next base: position 192,306,882 of record NC_133502.1, read on the forward strand.
CTTGAACCCAGAAGGTGGAGGTTGCGGTGAGCCAAGATCGTGCCATTGCACTCCAGTCTGGTAACAACAGCGAAACTCTGTCTCAGAAAAAAAAAAAAAAAAAAAAAAAAGCTTCACTTGACTAGCCTTTAAAAAAAAAAAAAAAAGACTGCGGTGAGCTATGATTGTGCCACTGTACTCCAGCCTGGGTGACACAGCAAGACCCTGTCTGAATAATAATAATAATAATAATAATAATGAAAATTGGACATTCACCAGGTGCCAGCCTGTTCTAGGTTCCAGATGTGGAGAGACTGTGTAAGTTAGCATCAAGAGCACACCCGTAGGGCCACACTACTGCCTCCTGGTGGTCCACCTGTGCCCCTCACTGGCTTCGTGGTCTGGAGCAAGCTACTCCATCCCTCTGTGCTGCAGCTTCCTCATCTGTGCTGTGAGGATAAAATGAGTTTTATACATGAACATGTTTAAGATAATGCTGAGCTGAAAGTGAATGCTACGTTATCGCTGGTCTCTAGTGAGACCAGCAGATCAGTGGTGGCCAGGCAAAGGGGTGGGAGAGAGTCACCAAGGGGTGGGGAAACTTGCAGGAGAGATAGATAAGGTCACTATCTTGATTGTGGTGCTGGTTTCACAGGTGTATACAGTGTCAAAATTTAGCAAATTTTGTACCTTAAATATGCAGTTTATTATGTGCCAATTATACCTCAATAAAGCTGTTTAAAAATGAAGCAATATAGCTGGGCACAGTGGCTCATGCCTGTAATCCCAGCACTTTGGGAGGCTGAGGCAGTCGGATCCTGAGATCAGGAGTTTGAGACCATCCTGGCCAATATGGTGAAATCCCATCTCTACTAAAAATACAAAAATTCAATGGGCATGGTGGCGCACCCCTGCAGTTCTAGCTACTAGGGAGGCTGAGGTTGCTGTGAGCTGAGATTGTGCCATTGCACTCCATCCTGGGCAACTGAGCAAGACTCTGTCTCAAAAAAAAAAAAAGGCAGCAGCAGCTGTAGGAGTGCAAGCTGTTATCTCATCCCAGCACAAGCCCTGGCCTTTAGAGATGGGCTGACTGAGCTCACTGAGGAGAGCAGTTGCTTATCTTGTTAAATAGCGGCTTCAGTAATAGATTAGGTTTGGGTTTTTATTGTTGTTGTTGTTGTTATATTTTATTTTATTAGAGACAGCATCTTGCTCTGTTGCTCAAGCTGGAGTGCAGCGGTGTGATCACAGCTCACCGCAGCCTCGATCTCCTAGGCTTAAGTGATCCTCCTGCCTCAGCCTCCTGCATAGCTGGGATTACAGGCATGCATCACTCTACCTGGCTTATTCTATTTTTTACAGAGTTGAGGTTTTACCCTGTTGCCCAGGCTGATCTTGAACTGGCCTCAAACGATCCTTCTGTTTTGGTCTTCCAAAGTGCTGGATTACAGGTGTGAGCCACTACACTGGGCCCCCAGGTCAGGGTTCGACTCCCTGGCAGCACTTCTGACTCCCAGTCTGACACTTCTTTCTTGGCCTCAAACAATAGAGCAGAGCCAGGACGGGCTCGGTGGCTCGCGCCTGTAATCCCAGCACTTTGGGAGGCCAAGGCGGGTGGATCACGAGGTCAAGAGATCAAGACCATCCTGGTCAACATGGTGAAACCCCGTCCCTACTAAAAATACAAAAAATTAGCTGGGCATGGTGGCACGTGCCTGTAATCCCAGCTACTTGGGAGGCTGAGGCAGGAGAATTGCCTGAACCCAGGAGGCGGAGATTGTGGTGAGCCGAGATCGCGCCATTGCACTCCGGCCTGGGTAACAAGAGCGAAACTCCGTCTCAAAAAAAAAAAAAAAATAGAGCAGAGCCTGTCAGATGTGGGTCAAACTCTCCTCCCTAGTTTGGCCTAGGCTTTGAGAATTCTGGGGGGCAGAGCGTGAGGTCCAGCAGGGGCTATTGTGGCAGGTGGGATGGCTGTTCTGTTGTGCAGCCGGGAGTCCGTGGGGAACGTTGAGCCTGGTGGGGAGAGTGGACCTGCGCAGAGCTCAGTCTAGATGGGTGGGAGGCTGGCGGGGAGAACAGGTCTGGACCCCAGGGCAGGTTTGGACTGCCATTTTGGCTCTGATGAGAAAGGAAGGGGTGGAGCCTTGGGGGAAGTGGGGCCTAGGAAGAGGAGGAGCAGTGAGAGACAGGTGGCAGTGACTGGGTCTCCATTCTTGAAAGCTGACACATACTCCTGTCTATGCGGTGAAAGCCAGTGGGGCTAATGGGCAAAGCTTTAGTGTCATAGTTGGGTGACCAGGCATCCCTCGCCTGAGACGTGGAGGGTTGTGGATGGCAGATGGGATGCGCAGGTGAAGGAGGTGCTGGTCCTGATACCTTGCATCTTAGTGGGGCTAAAGGCACAGAGGGAAGTAGCAAATCTACCTGTGAACTTGGTCACTCTGCTGAGCCTCTTTCTTCTGGGTTGTTTTGTAAAATGGCAAGAATGATGAGATGTGTGTTATAGGGACTTACTGGATAATAGCATTTAATATGCTGGGAAAGCCAGGATCCTTTGAAGAGAACCAGCCCTGCCCTCTTGTGATGTTGTCATTCACTTACTCATCAAGTAATTGTGGAGCACCTACGAGTGTCAGGTGCTACAGGAGGTGAGGCGGTGCCGTGGTCAGCAGGACCCAGCAGTCCCCACCCACGTGGAACGGGAGGTCTTGAGTTCAGGCTCCCTGACCACTATTGAGGTTGCCACATGGACCGAGAGGGAGAGGCAGGGTGGGAGGAGGTCGGTCATGCAGCTGGCACCAGGCCACCCCTTGCTCTTCTCCTAGATTGAACCGGCCTCTGACCCTTTCGGAGAAGATTGTGTATGGACACCTGGATGACCCAGCCGGCCAGGAAATCGAGCGGGGCAAGACCTACCTGCGGCTGCGGCCGGACCGCGTGGCCATGCAGGATGCGACGGCCCAGATGGCCATGCTGCAGTTCATCAGCAGTGGGCTGCCCAAGGTGGCCGTGCCGTCTACCATCCACTGTGACCATCTGATTGAGGCCCAGCTTGGGGGCGAGAAAGACCTGCGCCGGGCCAAGGTGAGCTGAAGGTGGCATTGGAGGTGGGCAAGTGGGTGAGAGGGTAAGCGGCCTCACCCTTACACTGGAGCAAACCACGGCATTGCCTCCAGATGCTCACAGGTCTTTGGATTGGTCTGCTTCTAAAACTTGGTTTTGCTCTTTTCTCTTTCTAAAAATACTACTTGCTCATTATGTTACAAAATACAGAGGAAGCTTAAAGAAAGTAAAAATCATCCTTGACCTTAGCACACTAAAGGTCCTTTTTCTGTCCCATTGGAAAGATGATACAGATCCTTCCAGGTGCTCTGGAAGGGACCCTACAGGACTCCCTTTCTGCCTGAGCAGTGAGGGGCGCATCTTCTCACAGTTTGCCAGCATCTGATTTGCACTCACTCCTGCTCTTCTCTGACCCCCCAAGGACCCTGTCTGGGAGGTAGGCCCGATAGGGTCACTATTTGTAAATTTCAGGCAGCCATGACACCATACTTGAGTTCTGTAACCATATGAGAGTACAGTCAGGACTCAGCCCTGATCCCGGCTCCCACTCTGGTCCTCTCTCACTAAGAAGTCTCCTTTGGGGGCCATTCTTCTGTGAATTTCACTTAACTCCATGGGGGTGGCTGTATACCATGCTGAAGGCCTTTCCCCCACCCTTCTATGAAATAGAGTCCCTGCTCCTTCTCCCAGGCTTGGCTTGTGGGATCTTTGTGTGAGCCTGCCCTTGGCAACAGCAGACCTCTCTCTGCCAACTCTGGGCCTCCCCATCTCCAGCCCCTGCAGTGGGAGTGGATGGCCCTCGTGGGGAGGGGCATTGGCAGGAGCTGAATGCTGGCAGGGCCTTGGCCTGTGGGCATGCGATTCAAAGCGCTCCGGCTCCCTGGGGTCAGCACGGCTCAAAGCCTCCCAGCCCCATGGGAAACACTCAGGGCAGCGCTCCCACTCAGGTCTGCTCTTCTACCCTGGCCCCCTGGTGTGTATCCTGGCTCCACTCAGCTGAAAGGAGAGTCCTGGTGGGGGTAATGTTAGGAGCTCCCACAGTGCCGGGAGCTGCACATGGCCAGGAACGTGGGTCCTCTTCAGCCCTGGGGACAGCTGCCCACAGCAGGGCCTTTAGGGGCTGGGTCCTCTGCTTACGTTATGGGCTCAGACTCAGTCTTCTGGAGATGAGATTCACAGTCATAGGATTCAGAGCTCATTCTGTCATGCATTCAACAAACATTTATTGAACATTCTTTATGTGTCAAGCACTGGGCTAGGTACTGGAGTTCAGCGTGAACAGGTCAGGCAGGTGCCCTGCCTTCATGGATCTGGTCAGAGGGGTGGATGCTAAACAGTGGCCAAGGTAGGTAACTGCAGATCTGGATGTGTGTTAGGAAAGAAAAGTGCGGGACTCAGTCGGTATAAGAAAGAGGTCTAGGTCAAGTGTGGTGGCTCATGCCTATAAACTCAGCACTTTGGAGGCCGAGGCAGGTGGATCACCTAAGGTCGGGAATTTGAGACCAGCCTGACCAACATGGAGAAACCCCAACTCTACTAAAAATATAAAAAATTAGCTGGGCATGGTGGTGCATGCTTGTAATTCCCAGCTACTTGGGAGGCTGAGGCAGGAGAATCTCTTGAACCCGGGAGGTGGAGGTTGCAGTGAGCTAAGATCGTGCCATTGCACTCCAGCCTGGGCAACAAGAGCAAAACTCCATCTCAAAAAAAGAGAAAGAGGTGTAATTTAGATTTTGGGTGAAAGAGATAGCTTCTTTGAGGTTGTGACAGATAACCTGAGACCTGAACATATGAGTTGCATGGACTGAAGGAAGAACATGCTAGAAAGAGCATTTGCAAAGGCCCTGGGGCAGGAAGACACTTGATGCTTTTGTGGAAGTGAAAGGGAGCCTATAGTGCTGGAGTTCTGTGTGTGTGGAAGAGCAGGTGGTATGAGGGGGCAGGGACAGCCAGGGACTTGAGGCTCTGGGAAGGGCTGTGGTCGGCATCCTCAGAGTCCTAGAAGAATATAGTCTTTTGTTTTTTGGTTTTGTTCTTTTTTTTTTGAGATGAAGTCTCAATCTGTTGCCCAGGCCGGAGTACAGTGGCACGATCTTGACTCACTGCAACCTCTATTTCCTGGGTTCAAGTGATTCTCATGCCTCAGCCTCCCGAGTAGCTGAGATTATAGGCTCCCATTACTACCCCCAGCTAATTTTCATATTTTTAGTAGAGCTGGGTTTGATCATATTGGCCAGGCTGGCCTCAATCACCTGATCTCAGGTGATCTGCCTATCTCGGCCTCCCAAAGTGCTGGGATTATAGGCATGAGCTACTGGGCCTGAACTAGGATATGGTCATTTTTACATGTATTTGCAAAGGGTCCTTCTGGCTGGGGCTCAGTCTGGGCCCTCCCACACCCCTTCCCCACACTCAACACAGATGTATGGGCACATGCCCCCAGACACGACCACAGTCTCCTGTCCTTGATACCAATTTCATAAGTGACTAATTTGCAAATGAAAAAGCCGGCATATTAATTATTAATTGGAAAGAGACTGTTCTGGAAACCCAAGTTCTTTACCATTCTTTTACATGGGAGAACCAAATGGGACTTGAGAAGGACACACCCTGGTCTGGAGTTTCAGTGAAAGGGGCATGTGGTTTGAGTGTATCTTATCAAGGGTCTGAGGGCACTGGCTGGGGCCTCTTCTCTGAAGCATGGCTCTCCCATGCCAGAGGCTGGCAGGTCTCATTTCCTGGTTCCTCCTTTGGAACTTGATAGAGTCCACCAAAGTCCCATCCTTTTGTCACTGGGGTCAGTCTCACTTGTCCAGGGACCTGCCATGTCATCCAGATAAAGCCTGGCCTCACATCTACTGTGCCGTGGGGCCTCCCCTGTCCCCCACGGAAGCTTCCTTCAGATTACAGGCAGGATGGCTACAGCCTGTGGCATCATTTTGTTTTGCTGAAACCTCCTTTTCAGAACAGTAGTCCATTTGACAACCTTCCACTGGGCCCATGAAACATTACCAAGAATTCAGCACCTCTGACGGCCAGACATGAGTCCAGGGGCTCTCTCAGCTGTAGTCTAAGTCTGGCATCTCCAGCAAGTTATTTCATCTCGAGCCTCTGGGGTTTTTGGTTTTGTTGTCTTTTGTTTTTGAGACGGAGTCTTGCTCTGTCACCCAGGCTGGAGTGCAATGGTGTGATTTCAGCTCCCAGATTCAAGTGATTCTCCTGCCTCAGCCTTCTGAGTATCTGGGATTACAGGCATGTGCCATTACACCCAACTAAGTTTTGTATTTTTAATAGAGATGGGGTTTCACCAAGTTGGTCAGGCTGGTCTCAAACTCCTCATCTTGTGTTCTGCCCATCTTGGCCTCCCAAAGTCGTGGGATTATAGGTGTGAGCACCGTGCCTGGCCTTACTTTGCTTTTTCTGAGACAGTCTTGCCCTGTCGCTCAGGCCAGAGTGCAGTGGTGCGATCTCAGCTCCATTGCAGCCTTTAAATCCTAGGCTCAAGTGATCCTCCTGCCTCAGCCACCCAAGTAGCTGGGACCACAGGTGCACGCCTAATTTTTATTTATTTATTTAATTTTTGTTTTTTGAGACAGAGGATTTCACTGTCTCCTAGACTGGAGTGCAGTGGCGCCATCTTGGCTCACAGCAACCTGTCTCCCAGGTTCAACCAATTCTTGTGCCTCAGCCTCCCGAGTAGCTAGAATTACAGACATGCTACCACGCCCGGCTAATTTTTGTATTTTTAGTAGAGCCAAGGTTTTGCCATCTTGGCCAGGCTTGTCTTGAACTCCTGATCTCAAGTGATCCGCCTGCCTTGGCCTCCCAAAGTGCTGGGATTACGGGCATGAGCCTCCGCTGGAGACTTGAGTGCCACAGGGACCCTTGGCAGTTATTTAGGCCAGTCCATTCTCAGGATAAGGAAACTGAGACCCAGACCAGGGCAGGGACTTGTTCCAAACCCACCACCCTGGCCAGGTGTCACAGAACTAAGGCTCCATCTCTGCTCCTGTCTTTCTCTCTGGTATTGCTAGTGGAGAGTGGGCCAACATCCAAGCCCTTTGGAATTATTTTTAGAAAGTCTCCAAGAGAGGGCCTGTCTTCAGAGTCAGAGGGGAGGCTGGTGGGGTGGGGAGGGCTTGGCGAGGGTCACCCGGACACAAACTCTGTTGCTAATGCCCAATTATTGATTTGTCTCAATAGGACATCAACCAGGAAGTTTATAATTTCCTGGCAACTGCAGGAGCCAAATACGGTGTGGGCTTCTGGAGGCCTGGATCTGGAATCATTCACCAGGTAAAGTTGGGCTGAGCCTACCGTCCCAAGGGCCCAAGCCAGAGAGTACCTTCCAGGCCTACGGGGGTAGGGGGTTCCAGGCCCAGGGGCTGAGGGGAACTGGATAACATCTCCATCAGCTCTTATGCTCTTCCTCCCTTGTTCTTATACTAATTTTCATTTTGTTGGTAAGAAGTTAAAGTAATCCCTCCTGACCACTCAGGTCCAAGCATTTTAAGTGCATGATGTTTCTTTCTTTCTTTCTTTCTTTTTTTTTGAGATGGAGTCTTGCTTTGTCTCCAGGCTGGAATGCAGTGGGGTGATGCAACCTCTGCCTCCTGGGTTCAAGCGATTCCCCTGCCTTAGCCTCCCAAGTAGGTGGGGCTACAGGCACACGCCACCACACCTAGCTAATTTTTTTTTTTTTTTTTTGTATTTTAGTAGAGACCGGGTTTCACCATGTTGGCCAGGATGGTCTTGAACTCCTGACCTCAGGTGATCTGCCCTCCTTAGCTTCCCAAATGACATGTTTCTTTCTACACTGTCTTCTGGGCATGTACTGAAGCATCTGTATCCCCGTAAACTCTCATATAGAACATGGTGTTATTTTATTTTTTTTTCACAAGTGTCACCCCTTGTGGCATGCACTGCTGACATTTCATGAGCCCATACTGTGTGTCAGGTACTAGGCTGAGCACTTGAAAGATAGTAATTTATTCAGTAACTCACCATACCCCTGTGAGGTATGTGCTTTTATTATCCACACCTTACAGAGGTGGAAACTGAGGCACAGCTGGTGAACTGTGGAGCCAGGATCATGGGGAGGAGGGATGGGCTGGATACCACCCCGCTGCTCTGCTGCTTCCCTCGCCCCCACAGCTCTTTCCACTTCTGCACATGGCACTCCTCAGATTCTTTTTGGCTCCTTCATGGCGTTCTGTAGGGCGGAGGTCATGTGACCATGTCATCCAGGGGCTCTTCTGAGGCATCCCAAGGATGGATTTTCCTTTGGTGGACAATTTCCTCTCTGGAAGTGCCAGTGAACATGTATATCCTGGGGAGGTGGGGGCTTCCCTTTCTTCCAAGGGCGTGTCAGGACCACTGACCTGGTTTATATGTCCATTTGCATTCGACCTGCATGTATGAAACCTGCCTCTGCACCTTTGCAAGGTGACCCTTCTCCCCACCTCCATCCCAGTCCTCACTGCCGGGCCTCCTCAGGATGTGCTGAGTCAGGCTGTAAGCTGACCCGCCTGGGCTCCCAGCACCATCCCCTCTGAAACCAGAGCTAGCAGGGCATCACCGCTCTGCCCTGCCCAACCGCCATGCTTGCCAGGAAGGGCTGCCTGGGAATGGCTGGTTGCAGTGGCCTGTGGGGACTAGAAAGCCCCTCTCTACAGCAGGGTTAGGGAGTCAGGCGGACCCTGTGTTGGCCTTCTGTTAGGAAGGGCACCACAATGTGGGTGTCTCCCTCTCTACCTTGGTACAAATGCCCAGGCCTTTATGGCAGCTCCTGGGCCAAAGTTTGGAGCCATGAGTGATGGCAGCTCACATCTGCCACTGGCTAGTTGCTAAGCATACAGCCTGATGTGTTTGTTTCCTTAGAAAGAAAATGCCCGGCCAGGTGTGGTGGCTCAAGCCCATAATCCCAGCTCTTTGGGAGGCCGAGGCGGGCGGATCACGAGGTCAAGAGATCGAGACCATCCTGGTCAACATGGTGAAACTCCATCTCTACTAAAAATACAAAAATTTAGCTGGGCATGGTGGCGCGTGCCTGTAATCCCAGCTACTCAGGAGGCTGAGGCAGGAGAATTGCCTGAACCCAGGAGGCAGAGGTTGCGGTGAGCTGAGATCACGCCATTGCACTCCAGCCTGGGTAATGAGTGAAACTCCGTCTCAAACAAAAAAAAGAAAAGAAAAGAAAATGTCTAGGGACCATGGGAGTACTTTGCAGCGGTCATCAGCAGCCTCAGGCCTCAGGTCCAATCCAAACCTGAACCCCTTTCCCTCCGAGGAGTGCCCTGGCCCCACTTGGCCCACAGACCTTCCTCTTCCACATCACAGCTCTCTGGTTCCTCTGTGGAGCCTCCCCAGCCCTCCGTGCCTGGTACTTCTAGTGGGATACTCTGTGGGATTTCTTCACATTATGTTCCCAGAATGTGCCAAATGCTTTCGGCACTGAATTGTGTGCTCTGTGGGGACAGGGACTGTGGCTTACGTATTCCTCTCTATCTCTGAGTGTGGGGCCCCGTCGGTACAGAATAGGTCCTTAATATGCGTGTGTGTTGTGTGGACAGAGGCTGAATTTCCAGGTGTATGTTCTAGGCGTTAGTCCTTCCCAGCCCTCACCCCCATCTGTCCAGCACACCCACAGACCGGGGAGGTCACTGTCATGGCCAGTGTCATCTTGACACCTTCGGCAGTTCTTATGTCTACCTGACCTCTCCCCTGGATGTGGACCACACGTGTCTACACTGTGTAGATCACCTCGAATTTTGTGTGTCCCACCTTCATGGATCCAGCTTTTACAACCTTGAGGCTCTTGAGGGATATACTCGTCTTAAATCCTTGTACATGGCAGCCTTGACCGGTTCTTCCCAGCCACGCCTTCCCACTGCATCCCCAGGAGACAAGACCTTTTGCACCTTAGAGTCTTCTGGGCAGATGCTCAGCCTGAGGCAGAGGCTCTGGGGTTTCCATAAGATTCCTGGGAGCACTGGTGGGTGCTGAGAGTTCACAGAGCCCATCACACCTCTCATCTTCCATGTTCTTCCCCACATACATGGTTGGGTCACTAATTTCATCTGGCAGACGAGCAGCAGAACCTCAGGTGAAGGCTCTTGCTGCACAACAATCAATAAAAATGTCGCCTTGCCCAGGCACGACTCCCCAGCTCATGGACAGGATTTCATCCAGCCATCACAGTGATCCAGTGACGTGAGCATGATTGTTAGCTATTTTTTTTTTTATAAGGAAACTGAGCTCGGAGAGGTGAAGTGACTCGTCTAAGGTCCCACAACAACTAGTAGGTGTTGGGGCCAGACCTCAGACCCCCACACAGGATGCCTGGCCGGGGCTTACCGGGCAGTGTCCTGCAGCTTCAGGGGGCTGGCACCTCAGAGGTGCCTGGGCTGCACTCAGGTGTTGATCATATACCTCTGCTGCCTTTCTTAGCAGATGTTTTGGGGGAAGTGCCCCTTCCAGTTGGGAGGAACATCTCAGTAAAGGGAATACTGTGAAATGGGACAGGTGATGAGGCAAGGCAGCGTCGTGCCGTGAGCAGGTCACATGGGTTCTCAGAGCCACCTCCAGATGCCAAGTGGATAAGGCATCACCTATTCTTTGCAGTTGAGGAGAAGTTCATAGCTTTGTGCACCTGTTAGGGCCCCAGGGCTTCTTCCTCAGGGGCCTGTGGGGCTGGAGTCAGCTCCTGGAAGAATCGCCCACCCAGATGAGGTGGGAACACTCCACAGCCAGGATGAGGCAGGGCCCAGGCCCATCACAGGACACAGTTTCTCTGGTTCTTGTCACATCTTGGGGTCATGGTGATATGGGTGGTTACGGTGCTACAAATGAGGAAACTGAGGCACAGGGTGGCACTCACAGGCCCAAGCCATAGAGCAGGAACTACCAGAGCTATTCAGGAGTGCAGGCCACCTGTCCCCCCAGGCTCTGGTTCTTCTTGGTCACGCTGGAGACAGCCTGGACTAAACGGGGCTGCTCCCACCAGTTCTATCCCAGGAGAGTGGCTAGACGTGGGTGGGAGGCCCAGGGTCAGTGGGGCCATTTCGTAGACTCTTTTTGGGCCCCATCTCCATTCTCGGCTAAGGGCTTCTAAATTTAACATCTTGGATTATTTTTCAGATTATTCTGGAAAACTATGCATACCCTGGGGTTCTTCTGATTGGCACTGACTCCCACACCCCCAACGGTGGCGGCCTGGGGGGCATCTGCATTGGAGTTGGGGGTGCCGATGCTGTGGACGTCATGGCTGGGATCCCCTGGGAGCTAAAGTGCCCCAAGGTGAGGGTGGGGATGGACTCATTCTGGGCTGGCTGCGGGGTGGTGGTTGGCGGGTATGTACAGGAGATGGTGGAACCCAGGAGGGAAACGGGAACAAGTCAGACTTGAATCTTCTGGGAGGGAGGCAGGGACCAGTAAGCAGAACTGGGAATGCCAGCAGGTCCATCCTGACTTTGTGGCTGGCACAGGCACACATGGCCTCTTAAAGCTGCCTCACCCCCTCCTGTCCAGGTGATTGGTGTGAAGCTGACAGGCTCCCTCTCTGGTTGGACCTCACCAAAAGATGTGATCCTGAAGGTGGCAGGCATCCTCACAGTGAAAGGTGGCACAGGTGCAATCGTGGAATACCATGGGCCTGGCGTAGACTCCATCTCCTGCACTGGTGAGGAAGGCGGTCAGGCGACATGGCCTGTGTCCTGTGTTGGGCCTGATGGGTCTCCAGTTGGGAGTAGAAGCAGTGAATGGCCCTCACCTGAGAATCTGTTTGTTCCATTTGGGGGCTTGGGATAGACAGAGGTAGAAGGAAATTGGAGACAGTGTTAGAGATTGTCTAGTCCACACCTTCATTAAACAGGTTAAGATATTGAGACCCTCATCAAGGCTGCCAGTGTCTTCCTGTGGCCATACAGAGGTAGGAGCCAAGTCAGCTCCTGCTGCTGGGCCCAGGCCAAAGCACTAGGCCACCTTGGGTGCTCCAGACGAATCCAGAGAGGACAGAGCAGTGTGGAAATGGGCAGAGCCAGGGCTTCACTCACGAAGCAGCCTCAGGCCTACATCCTCCCTTGGCTGAAGTTTGAGCCTCACTCACTTCCCTTGGATTAGAGATCAGTGCCTGTCAGTCTCCAAGACCAGGTAGGCGCTGGCCCCTGTCAGTCTCCAAGACCACGTAGGTGCCGGCCCCTCCCTACCGGTCACTCCTGGTGACCTGGCCTCGATGCCGGGGCACTCAGAAATCCAGGGAGATTTGGAACACTCCAGACCTCCCAGATGCCTGCCTGGGCTCCACGGCAGCCCCGCAGAACTCTGATTCCCCTCCAGCGATGGGGGTTAATTCCTGCCACAAGGCTGCTCATTTGGGAAGTTGGTAACAGGCCCATCCCTCCATCCCAGCGGCTCCTGAGGTAGGTGGCCTGGTAGCAGTTGGGGTACCTGTAAGCCCTACCAGTTCTGTGATCTTTGTGGTCCAGACAGTGTATATTGTTGGATTTTTTTTTTGAGACAGTCCTTACTCTTTCCCAGGCTGGAGTGCAGTGGTGCAATCTTGGCTCACTGCAGACCTCTGCCTCCTGTATTCAAGTAATTTTCTGGCCTCAGCCTCCTGAGTAGCTGAGATTATAGGTACATACCACAATGCCTGGGTTTTTTTTTTTTTTAAAGTAAAGATGGGGTTTCAGCATGTTGGCCAGGCTGGTCTCAAACTCCTGACCTCAGGTGATCTGCCTGCCTTGGCCTCCATCGCTGGAAAACCTAAGACAGAAAAATGTCTCCACCATGGTGTGGCTGAAGGAGGGCAGGACACTAGGCAGACAGACCCGAATGCCAGCATCTACCTTCATTTGCTTTACGGCATGATCTTGAATCTCTCTGAGCCAAACAGAGTAGCAACTGGGCACAGCAGGTGCATGGGACCCTGGCCTGGCCACCAGCCAATGCCTAGGGCTTGGTTGCTTCACAGGCATGGCGACAATCTGCAACATGGGCGCAGAAATTGGGGCCACCACTTCTGTGTTCCCTTACAACCACAGGATGAAGAAGTACCTGAGCAAGACCGGCCGGGCAGGTGAGCTGGCAGGGGCAGGCCCGAGTGGGTGGAACAGTCACCTGCCACTCCTCCCCAAGACTGAGCTATGCCTTTCCCTGGAGGGACACTTGCAGAGCCATTGTCTTCAGACAGGCTTCCGAGGCTCTGAGAAACCTTTGAAGATGTATGATATGTTTCTGAGTAGGGTGTTTGGAGCGCTCTTCAGCTTCTCAAAGGGCCTGGCATCTGAGTTCAAGATAGCCCCACCTCAGGATGGGAATTCATTTTCCCTGGAAGGTGGCTGAATGCCTGCCCTTCTTGGCCTGGTCCCTGCTGCCCCCTACAGGAAGCTACAGGAATGACAGGGATCACTTTTGTTGGTAATTCCTGACCTAGCAGGGGGATATGTGGAAGGAGAACCACCTTCCCAGCCTCCACTGACACTTTCCTGAGGCTCTAGCTTGGCTTATTTGGAGCTCAGAGGGTATTGGCACCTGTGAAGGGAGGTGCGTGGGGGGAGTGAACGAGGAGCCAGAGATTAGGGGCCATGGGGAGAGCCATAAGCCTGAGGAGTACTTGGAAGGCCCTTCCCTTTCCTTATTGAGTGACGGCTTCTTCAAAACCGTCAAACTCTTCACTTACACGACACCCTCCCCAGCTCTGAACCTTAGCTGGTGCTCCTCTGTGTCTCTCTGTCCCTGACAGCTCCTGCACTAGGCTGTGAGCTCTTTAAGGGCAGGGACAGCAGCCTTGGTTTCTTCACTGGCCTAGTTAGTGCCCAGGGCCTGGTGTTTGGCAGGTGCTCAGGTGGGTGGCAGGTGAACTCTCTAGACCAGTTTCTGTTTCACGTGCTCCATCCTCATCCCTTGTTGATTTCAGACATTGCCAATCTAGCTGATGAATTCAAGGATCACTTGGTGCCTGATCCTGGCTGCCATTATGACCAACTGATTGAAATTAACCTCAGTGAGGTGAGAAGATGATTGAGTTCAAGGAGTTTCTGAGAATAGAGGGGAATAGGGTGGGTCCTGCCTAAATACTCATTGAGGGCTGGGTGGTGGTTCACACCTGTGATCCCAGCACTTTAGGAGGCCAAGGCAGGTGGGTCACTTGAGGTAAGGAGTTTGAGACCAGCCTGTCCAACATGGTGAAACCCTGTCTCTACTAAAAAAATATATATACAAAAAATAGCTGGGCCTGGTGGCATGTGCCTGTAATTCCAGCTACTCAGGAGGCTGATGCGGAAGAATTGCTTGAACCTGGGAGAAAGAGGTTGCAGCCAGCCGAGATTACACCACTGTACTCCAGCCTGGGTGACAGCAAGAATGTCTCAGGAAAAAAAAAAAAACTCAGCAGGGCTCGTGGGCCCTTGGTCCCCAGTGTTCTTGCAAACTGCTTCCTGAGGCAGGCTGGAGCAAGGGATGGGGAGGGGAGAGACCACAGCCACAGAGAGAGCAGAGGTGGCTCTGGCTGCTGAAACAGAAGCCGACGTCAGTTTGCCACCAGCTCGGCTTTAGCAGAAGCCAGGGTTTCACCCTGAAGAGGTTTTGTTATCAGAGTTCAGAGGGCGAAGCCCAGCAGCATTGGGCACCCTGAGACCCACAGATCAGAGCAGGTGTTTGCTGAGCCAGAGGAAGGGCCGGCTAGGGGGTCCCGACTGCAGGAGTTCACACCTCAGCTTTGCCACTTAAGCTGTGTGACCTTGGTCAGCACCAACCTCTGCGGGCCTTGCTTCCTCATGTGTGAAACCTACAGCAGTTCTGAGAATTGAATGAGTTCGTGTAACTAACATTGATGGAGGTTTACTGCATGCTGGGCACAGAGCTGAGTGCCTCACATTTACTGATTATTATGACATCTGGCTGTAAGTCCTTTCTTGTCGTAAGATTCCAAAAACAACATCGTATGGGCAATGATGGACTTGGGAAGCTGGTAACCTTGATCCATTCCAAGCCTCTGCCCTCTGCTAGCTGTGTGACCTTTAGCACAGCATGTCACTTCTGAGCTTCAGCTCCTTCATCTGCAGAACAGAGCTGAGCCCACCCTTGCAGAGGTGGAGGGAGCCTGGGAGCTGGTGTGTGCAGAGCCCCTGCTCAGGTCTTCCCTGTGATGACGTTTCAGCCACGAGAACAGTCACTGGCCTCTCTGTGGGGATGTGGTGAGGCAGTGAACGTGGCTGTCCCACTTGAAGGTTTCTTCCCTCCTCTCTTTTTTTGTTCCTTACATGTTTCTTCAGCTGAAGCCACACATCAACGGGCCCTTCACCCCTGACCTGGCTCACCCTGTAGCAGAAGTGGGCAAGGTGGCAGAGAAGGAAGGATGGCCTGTGGACATCCGAGTGGGTGAGCACCTTCCACCCATCTGTTTAGCAGGTCTCAGGGCCAGTGGCTCTGCCCACGGCTGTAGTCAATCACCTGTGCCTACTGTATGGCACTTTCTAAGGTGGGCACTTTCTGAAATAGGTTTATTATTATTGAAAACTTACTTTTTCGGCTGGGGGTGGTGGCTCGTGCTTGAAATCCCAGCATTTCGGGAGGCCAAGGCCAGTGGATTACTTGAGTCTACAAGTTCAAGACCAGCCTGGGCAACATGGAGAAACCCTGTCTCTTAAATACAAAAACAAGCTGGGCGGGCCGGGAGTGGTGGCTCACGCCTGTAATCCAAGCCCTTTGGAAGCCAAGGCGGGCGGATCACCTGAGGTGGGGAATTCAAGACCAGCCTGACCAACATTGTAAAACCCCATCTTTTAAAAAAAACCAAAAAAAAAAAAAAAAAAACTGGGCATGGTGGCATATGCCTATAGTCCTAGCTTCTCTGGAGGCCAAGGATCGAGGCTGCAGTGAGCCAAGATGGCACCACCGCATTCCAGCCTGGGCAACAGAGCCAGACTCAAAACTCCAGACTCAGGCAACAGAGCCTGTCTCAAAAAAAAGAATACTTTTTTGTGGCAGAAAAGAAAAATATGCTTATTATAGAGAATATTGTTGAGAATGTGTAAGAATTTTTTTTTTTTTTTGAGACTAGTCTCACACTGTCACCCGGGCTGGACTGTGGGGGTGCAATCTCGACTCACTGCAACCTCTGCCTCCTGGGTTCAAGCAATTCTTCTGCCTCAGCCTCCCCAGTAGCTGGGATTATAGGCATGAGCCACCACGCCCGGCCACTTTTATTTATTGAGATGAAATCTCTCCATTGCCCAGGCTGGAGTGCAATGGCGAGATCTCAGCTCACTGCAACCTCGGCCTCCCAGGTTCAAGCCATTCTGCCTCAGCCTCCCAAACAGCTGGGATTACAGGAACCTGCCATCACACCTAGCTAATTTTTGTATTTTTAGTAGAGACAGGGTTTCACCACATTGGCCAGGCTAGTCTGGAACTCCCGACCTCAAGTGATCCATCCACCTCGATGCCTCAAAGTTCTGGGATTACAGGCATAAGCCATTGCACCTGGCCAATCCCAAAACTTTTGAGAGGCTGAGGCAGGAGGATCATTTAAGACCTGGAGTTCAAGACCGGCCTGGGCAACATGGTGAGACTTCCTCTCTACAAAAAAATGTTTTTAATTAGCCAGGTGTGGTGATACTCACCTGTTGGTCCCAACTACTCGGAAGTTCTGTTGAGTAGTTAGAGGCTGCAGTGAGCAAGCCATGATGGTGCCATTGCACTCCAGCCTGGGTGACAGAGCAAGACCCTATCTCAAAAAAGAGATGATCTGTACAAACAGGGTAATGTTAGTCAGTTTTTATAGATTTTTTAAAAGAACTCTTACTGCCCTGATTATAAAACAATGTTTAAAACCCAGAAAATACTAGAAAGTATAAAATAAGAAAATTAGCATCTCCCAGCCCATCAAGGATGGCTGTTTATCTGTTCGTATGAGCCCTCTGGTGTGCCCATAGATGCACAGGGTATTGCTGTAAAAGGGGGCATAGTACTTATGTGTTCAGTGGCATGGCCAATGGCTATAGCATCTTTCTTCAAATGATGCCAGGTCCTGAGAAGCCTGTCCTTTATTTTTGGATATTTGGATATTTCAGTTGCTTCCAGCTGGTCTCTGTTAAAAAAGTCTCTGGCCCAGCCAGATGGGGAACTCTTTTGGCCAATCTGGATAATTTGAGGTCAGGTGGAGACCTCTGCTCACTGTCTCCTCTTGACCCTTAACCCCACCACCCACAATGTACCAGGTCTGATTGGGAGCTGCACCAATTCAAGCTATGAAGATATGGGGCGCTCAGCCGCTGTGGCCAAGCAGGCACTGGCCCATGGCCTCAAGTGCAAGTCTCAGTTCACCATCACTCCAGGCTCTGAGCAGATCCGTGCCACCATCGAGCGGGACGGCTACGTGAGTGCCCACATCCCCCTGCACGTCTCCCTGACCCCATGCTGAGTAATGACTGTTGGGCCGGAGATGGTGCAGGTCCCAGTGGCTGCCCTGGGGTTCCAGTACAGCATCATCCTGCAGCCACCAGAACACCCCTTCCCGTTAGCCTCTCACCCGCCCTTGACATTCCGTCTTCCTCTCTCCCTGGCAGGCACAGGTCTTAAGGGATGTGGGTGGCATCGTCCTGGCCAATGCTTGTGGCCCCTGCATTGGCCAGTGGGACAGGTAAGAGGCACATCTTTGACAGGACAGCCCTTTGTGCACAGGGTACAGAGCCCCAGAAGTCTGGGAGGAATTGTCAGGGTGGAGAGAAGAGACTCCAGCCAGGTCGTTGGCTCCAGGGACTCTTGCCCTTTAGAGGCCTCTGCCAGACTTGCCTGGGAAGTGGGGCTGGCTGAGGAAGAGCCCTGTGGAGGCACTGGGGGACCACCTGACTGAAGCCTGGGCTGGCAGGAAGAAGCCAGCAAGGTCTCATCCTAATGGACACAGCAGCAGCTCTGACGGAGCCGTTTTTTTGAAAGGAGGCAATGACACCAGGTCAAGAAGCTCAGGCTCCTACCTCCGGCTTACGTGTGGTCACAAGCTGGGCCCAGTGACCCTGAGGTTCCCTCCTGCTCTGCACGGCCCAGGGAGGAGGCAGCCCCAGCAGGGCCTCTCCATTTCCCCTTGGTAGGAGCTGGGCCGGGCTGGGCTGTAGGAAGCTGGCTTATTTGTCCTTGGGACAGGCCATGTGACAAGGCCAGATATCCCTAACCCTGTTTCCTCTGACCTGGCAGGAAGGACATCAAGAAGGGGGAGAAGAACACAATTGTCACTTCCTACAACAGGAACTTCACAGGCCGCAATGATGCAAACCCTGAGACCCATGCCTTTGTCACATCCCCGGAGGTGAGACCACCCAGCTGCGCACTAGCCTGGGACAGCCTCTGGGGGCTCCTGCCAGGTTGGAGGAGGCAGGAGGAGATGGGACGGGGGCTGCTGAGTCGGGGGGGTTAGCATCACAGGGCAGGGGTCATCCAAGTGGAAGCCAGGAGCCATAGGCCTTCCCCGGCCCCAGGCACACACTCCCTTGGTGCTTCCTGCCTGGGGCTCCTGGGGTCTTGGGATTATGAGGTATTTATTCAGTGGTTTGTGCTTACGAGCATGGAATTTGAAATGTCATTTACTGCCTGGGACACATCCCAGCCCTGCTAACTCGCTGTATGAGTGTGGCCAAGTCACCTACTCTGTGTCCCCGTAGTCCTCGGGATCACCTGGAAAAATGTGTGGGACACACAGTTTCCATCCCCAGGTAGGAGTTCTGCTAAAGTTAGGCCTTGCCATTGTTCCTGTGGCCACTGAGTGAGCCTGGGCCCTCAGCTGTATTTGGCCTTGACTGTGACAGGCACATGGCCAGTCTCTCTTGACTGGTTTGTTTACCTGTGTGTTCTACAAATACTTCTTGCTATATGGGTGAAGGAATGGCCCCTTCCATGCTTTTAGTGTCCTCTGCACTGAGGGACTTATAGTAGCATTTCTGTGCCAGGGCCCCCTGCTCCCTCCAGGACGGCTGTGAGGAGAGAGGACAGTAGTGCCGGCCCGTCCCTGCAGGGATGGAGGCCAGGCTGCCCTTGGCTTCCTGAGTCCTCTGCTGGCCCAAGGGCCGGTGGTCCCAAAGATCATCGTGCAGCTCTGGCCTCTGAGGAACAGAGAGGTCTGGGGAGAACATGGAAATTTCGCAGGTTCCTTTCTCGGTTTTGGTCTAGGCTTCTGGTGGGTGCAGGGGACAGCAGTGGTGATTGCTGCTTACCAACAAACTGGCCACCTCCATTTCAGATTGTCACAGCCCTGGCCATTGCGGGAACCCTCAAGTTCAACCCAGAGACTGACTACTTGATGGGCAAGGATGGCAAGAAGTTCAAGCTGGAGGCTCCAGATGCAGATGAACTTCCAAAAGCAGTGAGCGCCTGTGCCCCCTGCCTACCTGCTTTACCTGGGGAGCTCTGCTGGTTGTTGTGCAGGCAGGGAGGGCGCTACTAGTGAGAAGGGAGCAACTCTGTTCCCCAGAAGCAGAGGTGGGGCCCGAGGAAACTTCCCTTCTGAGAGTCTGTCCTTGTGGGAACTGAGGATCAGCTTCCCATGCATCCCCCTCCCCTGCTACAGGAGTTTGACCCAGGGCAGGACACCTACCAGCACCCCCCCAAGGACAGCAGTGGGCAACATGTTGACGTGAGCCCTACCAGCCAGCGCCTGCAACTCCTGGAGCCTTTTGACAAGTGGGATGGCAAGGACCTGGAGGACCTACAGATCCTCATCAAGGTCAGCAAGCATGGGGATGGCAGGACAGCCCCACCCTGCCAGGCGCCCCCGCCCCCAGCATCCTGAAGGGCCATGAACCTGAAGTAAGGGAGCAAATAGTCAAGTTACAGGTGGGAGATCGAAGGGAGGTTTGGCTGCAGAACAGAGAGTAATCACAACACGGCGTTCCCCTTCTCTGCAGCACCTAGCGGGGCAGAGCTGTATCTGGCCAGCCTCTGTCTGGGGCCCTCAGCCATCCGGCAGCAGCTGATGAGAGCTGCCTCCAGTGGGTGTGGGCGGGTGAATGCAGCTCAGGCTGGGTTGGGAGGCTGTGAGATTGCCCAGCAGGCTCCACACCTGGCATGTCCACACAGGCTCTGCAAGCCATGGATTCCTCCTGCCCCCACAGTTGGCCACTAGTGGATATGAGACGGCCTGTGTTTGGCACTGACTAGAAATAAGCCTTTAAGGTGTGGCCAGAGGCCTCCTATCTTTTGGATATTAATTTATGGTGTTTATTAAGGGGTCTCCAGGCACCCCTGTGACAGAAAAAACTACATAGTTATCAGCCAGGACCCAGGCATGTTCTGGGCTCCTCTGTCTGGCATGAGGTCTGTGGCTGATCTTGCAGCCTTGGCCTGAAAAGTGTGAGAATATTGGCCTGCCCCCAGTTTGGGCAGCTTGCCCCTTTAAAGAAGACTGAGCAACCAGAGGCCTTTGAGGGGATGGGTGATGGCCTGGCCTGAGCCCACGTGGCCCAAGGGTAGAAGCACCAGGACCACAAACCACGTGTCCAAAGCCTGGCCTGCCTCTCACCCATCACCCTTCCTGGGCCCTGGGGCCTGCTGTGTGCCTCTGGAGAGCTTCTGTCATCCACCCTGCCAGGGTTATGCCCTGACCTCTGTCCTCTGCTCTCCACTCAAGGTCAAAGGAAAATGTACCACTGACCACATCTCAGCTGCTGGCCCCTGGCTCAAGTTCCGTGGGCACTTGGACAACATCTCCAACAACCTGCTCATTGGTGCCATCAACATTGAAAACGGCAAGGCCAACTCTGTGCGCAATGCTGTCACCCAGGAGTTTGGCCCCGTCCCTGACACTGCCCGCTACTACAAGGTGGGTCAGAGTTGATGGGGCAGTGCCAGTGGTCACTCCTGAAGGGGCCCAGAAGGCAGGAGCAGGGAGGACATTTGGGGAGTGGAAACTGGGAAGGAGATGAGCTGAGCTGAGCCCAAAGGGGACTTCGTTGAAGGGAGAAGCCTGCAGGCCCCTCCCTGTGGCTGAGCGGGCACGAAGCCCAGGTCCGGTCATAGGGCAGGGTCCCTGCACCAGGAGGTGTTAGAGCAGCACCCAGGAGACATCTGGCCCCAGACCAAGAGGAGGGAGCCAGCTTGGGAAGTCAGAGGCCAGCAGCCTGAGAGAGGGGCTACATGGGGCCTCGAGGTAAGCAGGCAGAGGGGGTCTGAAGTGATGTGACTTCTGCTTTCAGAAATGAACAGAACCAGGGCTGATCCCGAGTCCTGGCCCAGCAGGGTAAGGGTGGCTGGGTGGGGCAGCGGGTGCTCCCGGGAAGGGGTCACCTTGAGCTATACAGATGGATAATGTGTGGGGCCCCAGAGGTCATCCCCATCTCACCCCAGCCTCCCTCCACACACACCTAATTCCCTGCCAAGCACCAATGGGTGGACTGTCTTCCTGTGCCACTGGGGATAGCCAGGCACCTCTGTCCCCTCAGGGCCTCATTTACCCAGGCTTCACTTGCCCTTAGGAACAGGTAAGGAATGGCCCCTCCAGCCTCAGGATGCCCAGGGGCCAGGGGAATGAGGCCAGACAGGTGGGGGTACCCTCTTCTGCCTTATAATCTCACTCCTGCTTGCCTGACAGAAACATGGAATCAGGTGGGTGGTGATCGGGGACGAGAACTACGGTGAGGGCTCGAGCCGGGAGCACGCAGCGCTGGAGCCTCGCCACCTCGGGGGCCGGGCCATCATCACCAAGAGCTTTGCCAGGATCCACGGTGAGCTGGAGCCTGCCCCTGGGCCATCAGCCTCCTGCCCCTTCTTAGGCTCACATAGTACACGTCTGATGCTCAGCTTCCTGGCGGCCTTGCTTCCAGGCTTGGAGACCTGAGCTGCTGAGATCCAGGGCACATGTCAGGGTTCTTTCTCCTCATGAATGTGTAGCAGGAAGGCCTTGCAGCTATCAGCACCAGCACACTTGCTAGGGGTGCCCCTAGTGAAAGGGAGCACAGCAGGGCCCCGCATTGTCCCAGGCAGCAGCATTAGAGGCATCTCCCAGAGCCCTAGATGGGTTCAGAAAATGAAGCTCTCCAGGCTGTTCAGCCCCTTTGGTGACTGAACACTCCCTGCCTTCCAGAGACCAACCTGAAGAAGCAGGGCTTACTGCCCCTGACCTTCGCTGACCCAGCCGACTACAACAAGATTCACCCTGTGGACAAGCTGACCATTCAGGGCCTGAAGGACTTCACCCCTGGCAAGGTTAGGGGGCCGGGTCTCCCTGATGGGGTGGTGTGAGTGACGGCCACTTGGCTCCCCACTCCTGCACAGGCCTCAGGGGAGCTTCTCCCAGGAGGCTTTATTCCAGCTGGAAAGGCCCCCAGTTCAGGTGGCCCAACAGAGAAGAAAAATACCTTCCCAGAATTGGGGGTTGGGGCCAGCCCTGGCCTTCTAACCCCCACTTACTCACCAGGGCTTGGCACTCAAGAGACAGCCCACTCCGTGTGGGGCCTTTGGGGCCCCAGGAATCCCCTGTGGGTACCGTCTTGGTCTGACATGGGCTACCCAGGCACAGATGGGACTAGGATTAGGTTTGCATTTGGTTTGCCTGCCAACCTCCTAGGTCCCCAGGCAGTGCCCTGCCTCCCTCCCCTGCTGAAAGGCCGATGGCATATAGGACCCACCACTTCCACCTTCTTGCAGCCCCTGAAATGCATCATCAAGCACCCCAACGGGACCCAGGAGACCATCCTCCTGAACCACACCTTCAACGAGACGCAGATCGAGTGGTTCCGTGCTGGCAGTGCCCTCAACAGAATGAAGGAACTGCAGAAGTGAGGGTGCCTCCCCCCACCTCCCCGCCCAGCGCTGTTTTCATATTCAAGTTCAGCTCCACATGCACCATCAGCGGATCCGATCCAGCCAGCCATGGCTTCTTATTCCAAGATGGTGTGACCAGACATGCTTCCTGCTCCCGCTCAGCCCACAAAGTGACTGTGGTTGGGTGGGGGGTTCTTCAAATCACTTTTTAGCCCCTGCCTTCCTGTGTTTAGTTTTCAGACCTTAAGCAGCTCCATGCAAGTGTATTTATTTTTGATGACAAGACTCCCATCTAAAGTTTTTCTCCTGCCTGAAGGATTCTAGAGAACCTTTTGTTCTTGCAAGGAAAACAAGAGTCCAAAATCAGTGACCATTCCTGTGAGTGAGTGGTGTCTGTGCCATTTGCTATCAACTCCAGGGTCCAGGAAGAGTCTTTTCAGTCACGGTCAGTGTATGCCCAGCAGCCATGGCCACAGCTGGCTCTATCTCTGCAGTGAAGGACACCTGAGGTGTGGCAGAAATGACCTGTCACCTCCCACCCCACTTCTACCTGCAGGGCAGCCCTGCCCATGTTCCTGTAGCTTCCCTGCTGGGCCAGGATGGAGTCTCCCAGAAAGAGGCCTTCACGCTCCTGCTTCCGCTGTACCATCTTCCCGAAGGCTGGTAGGGTTCACCGTCCAGCCCCATGGCTAGCTGCTGGTCCACCAGGAGAGAAGGCCCAGGCCTGGCTCACTGATGGATCCCTGCCAGGGATAGAGAAAGAACATACACACTTCACAAGCACTTAGGCTTGAACCAACCTGGACAAGAGTTGAAGGGGTCCCAGCAGTGCTCCTGGCAGGCAGACTGCAGCATGCAAGGTGGAGACGCCTCTCCAGAACCCGAGGAGAGGGTCAGGGACCCTTCCTTGCCCTCAGGCCTGCCCTCCTGGACCACCTAGGATCTAATCCAGATAGGAAGGCTGAGCAAACGAGGTTCATGCTCCAGATACATCCAACAGGGAGCAGCCTTGAGAGTCACTCTTCCCTGGAGCCTTCCTTTTATTTCACTGCTTCCGTCCTACTCCTACAGGGAGCCCTGCCCTTAATCTCAGGACTTTGATCTCTCCCATGCCCCTTCCTTGATTTCTTCCTCCCTCAAACCCCTCCCTACCCCCCAAGTTTTTTAAGACAGGCTCTTACTCCGCTGCCCAAGCTATACAACCTTGAACTCCTGGGCTCAAGGGATCCTCCCAACTAGTTGGGAACACAGGGCATGCCACTATGTCCTCATTGTTTTTCGTAGAGACAACCTCTCTTTGTTACCCAGGCTGGTCTCAAACTCCTGGCCTCAAGCAATCCTCCCACCTTGGCCTCCCAAAGTGCTGGGATTGCAGTTGTGAGCCACTACACCTGGCCTCAAGGCCCCCCTCCTTTTTTTTTTTTTTTTATTTTGAGATGTAATTTTGCTGTTGTTACCCAGACTGGAATGCAATGGCGCGATCTTGGCTCACCGCAACTTCCAACTCCAGGGTTCAAGCAATACTCCTGCCTCAGCCTCCCAAGCAGCTGGGACTACAGGCATGCGCCACCATGCCCAGCTAATTTTTGTATTTTTAGTAGAGACGGGGTTTCACCTTGTTGACCAGGATGGTCTCGATCTTTTGACCTCGTGATCTACCCGCCTCGGCCTCCCAAAGTGCTGGGATTATAGGCGTGAGCCACCGTGCCCAGCCTCTCAAAGCCTCTTTATCTGTGGTCTTATCCAGTGTGAGCTCTGTCCACCTTGCAAGCTGACCATCTCCCCTCCGCCACCCTGCAACCAGCAGCCACATACTTTAATTGCCTCACAACCCTGGCCTATAGAAACTCAGGCTCGACTAGGTGTGGTGGCTCACGCCTGTAATCCCAGCGCTTTGAGAAGCTGAGGCGGGTCAGGAGTTCAAACCAGCCTGGCCAAGATGGTGAAACCCCATCTCTACTAAAAGTATAAAAATTAGCCAAGGCCAGGTGCGGTGTGGCCTTAGCTCGGCGTAGTGGCATACGCCTGTAGTCCCAGCTACTTGAGAGGCCGAGGCAGGAGAATTGCTTGAACCCAGGAGGCGGAGGTTGCAGTGAACCGAGATTGTGCCACTGCACTCTAGCCTGGTGCCTGGCAACAGAGCGAGACTGTCTCAAAAAAAAAAAAAAAAAAAAGCCAAGTGTGGTGATGGGCACTTGTAATCCCAGCTACCCTGGAGGCAGAGGTTACAGTGAGCCAAGATCACACCACTGCACTCCAGCCTGGGTGACAGAGTGAGACTTTGTCTCAAAAAAAAAAAAAAAGTATTAACAAGCCAAGACCCCCCCAACAAAATACCTGACCTGCTGGGGAGATCCCAGGACAGAGCCCCAAGGACATAGCCCCCAGCCCAGCACTGGATCTCCCGCCTCACAGTGGCTTCAACACCATCAGGGCCACTCACCACAAGAGTGTACGGAGCCTCCTTTTTTGGCAGCTCCTCACTGGAAGTGGTGGCGTCTGCTGAGCTGGGCCCTGTAGGGGACGTGTCAACAAAGCTCTCGTCCACCACCCGGAAGCGGATCTCCTCACCGGTGTCCATGTACAGATCGTGTGCTCCTTCCTCTGTCTCATACTCCCACACCCACACCTGCTCTGCTTCGTCACTGAGGGGGCCCAGGGTCAAGGCAAAAACCAGATTTTTGGAGGGGCTTCCCTCAGCACCCACCCCCACTTCCAGGATGAGATCACTATGACTGGGAAGTCACAGGAAAAGCAGGTCCCAGCCCCATGTGCAAAGCCTGAGCTGAACAGTGAGGAGCAAGCACTCTTGGGTGCCAGGACCCAGGATGGGGAACACGGGGTCCCAGCCAGGCATGACGGGCAGACACACCGATCTCAGAGCAGGAGGGGATGAGACAGGGTGCAAGTCCTACCTCTCAAGACGAGTGACTAGGGCCTCCTGCCACAGGACCCCCCCCATATCCTTTTCATCAAAGCCTGTGACACGCTGATGAGCACCCAAGAACTTGCTGTTTTCAGGAGGACACAGTGGGATGGGACATGTCCTGTCCAATCGATGACAGTTGGTGAGAGGACTAGCTGGGCTGCACCAAGTTTTCTGACCCATCCTGGAGTCACATGCAAACTCAGAGCCATGCGGCCACCCAGCCAGGGCAGCCCCCCTTGGCCCTCCATCTTCCCCAGCAGAGCCCACATGGGGGAGCCATGCGTTCTCTGGTGGCAGTCCCACTGTTAGGTCCTGCCTCTGTGCTAGGTCCCGTGCTGGGTACTGTGGGTACAGCTGTGACACGATAGTCCTTCCCAGCAAGGAGTCTCAGATTCATGGACAGCTCCACAGAAACAGACAACCCCAAAGCAGCAAGGTGAGGAGTGGGACGGGGACAACGGAGGCCCAGGAGGGACACTTAGCTTGGGACCCGGCACATAGGCGAGGCCTCAGACCAGCACAAGCCTCCAGGGGAAGTGATCTTTAAGATAATTCCTGCAGGGACAACCTAAGCTAAGTGAACCAGAAGTGAATGGTGCCCCCAGGATACCACGGTTCTAATGGTGTGCAGTGCACAACCCAGACAGCCAAGCCTGATGGCACTGCAAAGACAGGCACATGGGCATCACATCACACCCTGCTTGGGAGGCAAGACAGGCTGGTGCCTCTGAGCAAAAGCACAGGCTGGGGGTAGGCACAGAGGTCAGTGGCATCAGGTTACAGGACCCAAAGGCCATCCTAAGGAGTGAGGACCTTCCTTTCGAGAGGCCTGTGACAAACCATTTTAACCTTGGGAGGATACAACTTGGCTGGCTGCTGCAGTGACTCCGGGGGGATGAGAATGTCATCGAAGAAGTCTAGAGAGACTGGAAGGAAGGAAGCAGGTGACGGCCTGAGACGGGGGCTCCCAGTAGACGTCAAACACTGGGGTCTGGATGCTAGACAGGCAAGCCCTGCCTGGGGCTGCCCATGGAGCAGATGTCACCATGGAAACCTAGGCCCCTTACCCACCTAATGCCTCTGCCTATAACACCCACACAGCCAAGCAGTCCTGGGAAAATCCCGGAGCACCTGGTCCCCAAAACCTCTGCACACAACAGGGACCAGTGGGCACGGAAGACATCCAGTCACTTCCACCAGCTTCAGTGCCCACCATTGAAGTCCTGAGTGATGCTTCACAGTGAAACCTCACTGCTGATGGAGGTCCCCACACAATATAGGAAAGGGAGGATGAGAAGGGAAGGTTCAGCCTTGACACCTGCACCCTCCCCGGCCATGTAGATAGGCAAAGACCATCTGCCCCCACCATGCTCCCAAGTCTTGTCTGAGGCATCGGGGCCACTCTTACCATGTACTCCCTCTGGGCTGCAGCCTTTGATCTTCCCGATCAGAATCTCGTCTAGAAATGGATGAAACACTACGTAGCGAAAATGGACTGGAAATGAAGAAAGCTCGTCAATGATGCTGGCTGGGGCCCCAGCATTCTCCTATGTCACCCTCAGGTGCCAGCACAGCTGGTGGCCTGTATAGCTGCTCCATGGCACATTCCCCTGCAGGCCCAGACCCTCCCTTTGTCTCCTGCAAGGTCACAGCATGGCCCCCAGCAGCAGCTGTCCTGTTAACTGGACACTCCCCAAACTGCCAGGGAAGTCACACCTGAGGCCAGACTCTGAGCCATCAGTGGCTCCAAAGCCTATTTCAGTCTCCCTCCAGGCACTCCTTCAGCTCCTAGAAAGGGCAGAAGCCAAAAATGCCCTCGGGTTGGGAGGCGCAGGCAACAGCCCAGCCAAAATGCCTCTAGGGGTTCTCAGGCCCTGCTGCACGTGGTCCCCACTCACCTGACTGTAGGGAAAACACCAGGTGGGGTGTCTGTGCCGACATCGCAGACTCTGACCCCAGGCCCTGGCAGAAACTGTATGTCACCTTGTCACTCAGGCCCTTGCTGGAAGTCCCAGAGTGGGAGTCTAACGCTGGCCTGAGACTAAACACGACTGCCCCCTGCTGGTCACCGACGGTTGAGTTCCTACTGTGAGGATGAGGAAGTGGCTTAGAGGGTAACACACCCACAGCCACAAACCCACGGGGAGATGCCAGGTCTTTCCGTACCCACCAGACAGGGCCACTGGGTCAAATCCTGCCTTCCTCAGACAGTTTTAATCCCAAACAGAGGCTTCCACAACACTGTCAGCCATCTAGTCGGCCACACGGCCCCCAGGACAGCAGGGACCCTGGCCTCTGGCCCTCCCCTCCCTGCCCCCCGTGGCAGCAAGACACGAGGAGAGGCAGCCAATGGCCCTCCAGCCCTAGGAAGAAAACGAGCCATCACAGCCACCATGAAGATGACCGGGCCTTATGCTGATCTCCCAGAGAGCAGATGAGGGAGGCCAAGGACCACTTACCCACAGATGGAAAAACCCTGTCCCCTACATAACCCAATGTTCAGTTTGGTTTAACAAATCCTCATAGAGGCTGGGCCCAGTGGCTCATGCCTATAGTCCCAGCACTCTGGGAGGCTAAGGTAGGCAGATCACCTGAGGTCAGGAGTTCGAGGCCAGCCTGACCAACATGGTGAAACCCCATCATTACCAAAATACAAAAATTAGCCCGGTGTGGTGGCAGGTGCCCATAATCCCAGATACTCAGAAGGCTGAGGCAGGAGAATTGCTTGAACCCGGGAGGTAGGAGTTGCAGTGAGCCAAGATCACACCACTGCACTACAGCCTGAGTGATGGAGCAAGACTCCGTCTAAAAAATAAAAATAGAAAATCCTCATAGAGTCTGCACCAGGCTTGTGCCAGGCCCGGTCTGGGCGCTGGGCTCATGGTGGTGGGTCAGCACATGATCCTGCGCCCAGGGAACCCCAGACTGAAATAGCCACATCCAAAAGCAAATGCTGGGCACCCAGAGTCCCCCATGGATGGATGGATAAGCAAAACGTGCTGCAGACACACAATGGAATATTATGCAGCCTTTCAAACGAAGGAATTCCAGCACGCACTGGTGTGGCTGAACCTGGGGGACAGGGGACTAAGTGAAAGCAGCTAGACACAAAAGCCACATAGGGTGCGTCTCCATTCACGTGCAGTGTCCAGAACCGCATCCACAGAGACAGAAAGCAGTTTAGTTGCTGCCAGGGGCTGGGTGAAGGGCAAGATCAGGAGTGACTGCTACCGGTGGGGTTTGTCGGGTGATAAAAACATTGCAGAACTGGTGGTGATGGCTAGGCTGATGAAGGGGGTTATTCCTGGTGGTGGGGGCCTCTCCTGCCCTGCTCATATCTGCCTGACTACCCAACATACCCTCTGGAGCACTGTGGTGCCATTCACTGTACTCCTCCATCTCAACAGTTTCTCCAAACTGGACCTTGCATCTAGAATTTTGATCAGATTCAAGTCCTAATGTTCAGCAACAGAACTGCTTCATAATTGTTGTTGAGTTCTTTCCCCAGGAACTAAATAATGCCTGTTAGTCCTTCTTTCGGGGAAGCTAAACAGTTAATGATCATAGATGAGATCTGTCTTCATAAGGAGTTGCAAAAATGGTGATAGTGTAATTAAAAAAAAAAAAAAGAGGCCAGCACAGTGGCTTGCGCCTGTAACCGCAGCACTTTGTGAGGCTGAGGCAGGTGGATCACATGAATGAGATCAGGAGTTCAAGACCATCCTGACCAACATGGTGAAACCCTGTCTCTACAAAAATACAAAAATTAGCCGGGCATGATGGCAGGTGCCTGTAATCCCAGCTACTCGGGAGGCTGAGGCGGGAGAATTGCTTGAACCCAGGAGGTGGAGTTTGCAGTGAGGTCATGCCACTGAACTCCAGCCAGGGTGACAGAGCAAGACTCCATCTTAAAAAAAAAAAAAAAAAAAAAGTGCAAAAAATATCCGGGCATGGTGGTGCATGCCTGTAGTCCCAATTACTCAGGAGGCCAAGGTAGGAGAATTGCCTGGACCCAGGAGGTGGAGGTTGCAGTGAGCCAAGATCATGCTATTGCACTCCAGCCTGGGCAACAGAGGAAGACTCTGTCTCAAGAAAAAAAAAAAAAGGTCAGTAGTGAGGGAGACTCTGGCTCAGAAGGTTGCCTGATTTGCAAATCAATAAAATATTTAAAAATCTTAAAAAAAAAAAAAAAAAGGTGGCCACAAAGGAGGGCTGCTCTGGAGCTGAGAGCAGGGTCCCCATCAGAATGGGGCAGGTAGGAGCAGGGTACAGCAGGTCCCATGCTTGGAGGGTGCAAGAACAGGGGGTGGCACCTAATGATGAGGGATAAACCTGGTCTTCCTTCCAGGATCTGGTGATCACCTTCCTGTCCCTGGATGCACACCCTTTTGCAATGTGACTGCACTATCTCCCATCCAGAGGTGGAGTCTATTTCTTATCCCCTCACCCTAGCCAATTGGATTGAAGCAGAGGCTTGAGAAGTACTTATCTGCTGAGCTTTGGAACCTTAAAACCACCAAGCCCAGCCCGGCCTACTGAAAGATGAGACCATGTGGAGCAGAGATGGGCTGGCCCAGCACAGGTCCCCGGTATGCCAACCATCAGAATGTGAGACCATCCTAGATCATCCAGCCTCAGCCCAGCCAGCCCAAAGGAAAACCACCCAACTGACCCACGGAATAGGGAAAAACAATCCAACCTGATAAGCCACAAAGTGCTCACTCGGTGCCAAGCCTCTGTCCAAAGAGCTTTCACATGTTAACTCCTTAATCCTCACAATGGTCCTAGAATATAAAATCTATCCTGGGGCCGAGCACGGTGGCTCACGCTTGTAATACCAGCACTTTGGGAGGCCAAGGCAGGCATAACACGAGATCAGGAGATAGAGACCATCCTGGCTAATATGGTGAAACCCCGTCTCTACTAAAAATACAAAAAATTAGCTGGACATGGTGGCTACTCAGGAGGCTGAGGCAAGACAATCACTTGAACCTGGGAGGCGGAGGTTGCAATGAACCAAGATCATTCCATTGCACTCTAGCCTGGGTGACAGAGCGAGACTCCATCTCAAAAATAAAATAAAGTAAAATAAAATTTATCCTGAACTGCAGCTGACAGATGAGGAAGCAGAGGCACAGATCAGTAACATATTCTGCCAGAACACACAGCTAGTAGAGGCAGAGTTCAGCTTTGAATCCCAGGGCCACACTCTTACCCACTGTGTTCCACTATTGAAGCCCCCACCCCCAGCCAGGCTGCTAATCCCCTTCCATCTGCTCTCCATAGGCAGTGAGCAGCCGAGAGGACTGGACAGGGGCACGGCCCAGTAGCAATGAGACCAAAAGGGCACAGACACAGAGCTACGCTCTCAGAGCTGAAGAGGCTTGAGAATCACCTAGTCCACATCGCAGGCCTCACAGATGAGGAAACAGAGACACAGAAAAGTCTGCCACTGTCACCGGGTCAATTCCTGGCCAATTCAGAATGAGGCCCCAGGTCTCCCAACCTCTAGGACTGCTACTACCACCCTCTGGCCATCTCTTTGGCTTTAACATCTTAAAATTTTAAAATATTTTATTTATTTAAAGACAGAGTCTTGCTATGTTGCCCAGGCTGGTGTTGAACTCTGCAGCTTAAGAGATCCTCCTGCCCTCGGCCTCCCAAGTAGGCGGGACTATAGGCACGTACCACTGGACTTGGCTTTGGCTTGACCTTTTGCTACAGAAAACTGAACCCCAGGAAACCCAATGCCCCAGGGACATACAATACCCACCTTTGGTGTGAGATGCGCCATCCCCAGGGAATACATAGGCATCTTCCAGTTTGGTGATATCAAACAGACAAATGCAGAGTCCCACGTTGTACACGACCTGCATGCATACAAACACGCACAGACACACATGTACACACAGACACAGAGTGACCACAGGCCCAGCTCCCAGGCAGTCTGAGCCCCTCACAACCACAAGCAAGCCATGATTATCTCCTCCTTCCTTTTTTTTTTTTTTCCAAACAAAGATGAAAATGAGTCTGTGGAGGGAACCAGGATAAGAAACCTCAGAAGGATGCAGAACTCTGGAAGGAGCAGGGCCTCGGTGACAAAACAGGTCCAAGTTCCAAGGCCACCCAGTGTGTGACTGCCAAGAGGGTCACTTCACCGCTCTGAGCCTCAGACTCCCCATCTGCAAATGTGAAATATCAGGCTGCAGGATTATAAAATAAAGAGATAAAAGATATGAAGCCCCTAGCCCAGTGCCTGACTCGTGTGCTGGAAACCATCATCAAGGGTCTTTGCTTTTACTAGTGAGGACCAGTGACAGGAATGCTGGCTAAATGTGCACTCTCCAACATCCCAAAGCCAATGCCAGAACTCAGTTTCGTGAGCATCAGAACCATAGCTAAACCCCACTGTGCTCACGACATCTCAGACACACAGCAACAGCCACAGGGACTGCAGCTGGCAGAGGAACACATGACCTAGGCCCCGAGAATGGGCAGAAATCCCACAGCCCATCCCCACACCATGGTGATTCAAAGACTAGCTACTCAGTGTCTGCTTATCTGCCACCCATGTCATCACCCCCACTTAGAACCCTTGCAGGAACTGTCCAAAATTAGCAAGAAGCTCAGAGAGTGCAGAGTTGTGGCCAGACCTAAGACTGAAGAGGGAAATTAAATAATAAAAATAGCCTGTAACTGCTGCATAATAAAGTTTACTGTGTTGTGTTCAACGTAAAACCTAACTCCCAGCTCTGCTTAAAATTAACTAACTCCCTATAAAACCTACCTTACTATTCTCCCCACATTCTCAGCAAAGTTCCCAGGCATCTCAAGACTACTTTTCTTGCTGACCAGCTGCAAGGTCACAAGACAAGGTAACATCGAAAGAATGTACAATGCTTTTCTCAAAATGCTGTTTTTCAAATGTAACATACATCACAAGACATGCAACAAAGTAATTAACTGTTCTTTGTTCTGGCTTCTGTAAACCTGTTAGCTGCTACCTCATCCTGAATGTACAAAAAATATCCCATTTTCAGCCCAATGGTGGCTCAGGCCTGTAATCCCAGCACTCTGGGAGGCTGAGGTGGGTGGATCACCTGAGTTCGGGAGTTCAAGACGAGCCTGACCAACATGGAGAAACCCCGTTTAAAAAAAACGTATCCCATTTTCTGTATCCTTTGCTCAATTTTTGGATTCGAATCCACTGAGCTGGTACACCTAAATAAAATCCTCCGTTTCACCCATTGGTCTCTCTGGTCTCCTGATATCTGCAACATGATTTGCTAAGTCAGCCGGGAGCAGAGACGATAGGTTTACTGTCTCTTTTGCCTGCAGGTATCGGGCCCCAAGCCAGGGGAAACTCATGACCTCAGGTGTGCCATCAGGTAAACTTGTACCCAAGGGAGCGGCGCTCCCACAACCCAGTGCCCCTCCCTGACAGCACAACGAAACCTAAGGGGTTACAGAATGATCTCCAAGACCAATATACTTCAGGAATTATGGTAAAGCCTTAGGAGAAAAGGTAAGAGAGGCTGGGCACAGTGACTCAAGCCTGTAATCCCAGCACTTTGGGAGGCCGGGGCAGGTGGATCATGAGGTCAAAAGATCGAGACCATCCTGGTCAACATGGTGAAACCCCGTCTCCACTAAAAATACAAAAAATTAGCTGGGCATGGTGGCGCGTGCCTGTAATCCCAGCTACTCAGGAGGCTGAGGCAGGAGAATTGCCTGAACCCAGGAGGCGGAGGTTGCGGTGAGCCGAGATCACGCCGTTGCACTACAGCCTGGGTAACAAGAGTGAAACTCCGTCTCAAAAAAAAAAAAAAAAAAAAAAAGAAAAGAAAAGAAGAACTTGCCCAAGAGGGCAGAAAACAGATCAAGTCCTGGGAAGTGACTATCAATCCTGCCCCGTAAGACTGGGGGAGGCAAGAGTGAATTGCTGATGTGGATGAAACTCACATTCCTACAGGCAAGTGAAGTCAGTTTTTAAAGGGAAAGCACAAGATATATGGAAAGGGGGGAGGTGTGTGAAAGTGGGTGAGAGAGACGCCTCCGGGAGGAGCTGATGCAGGGAGTGACACATGGGAGCCACAAGTCCCTTAGCATGGACTGTACGCTTTGAGTGAAGTGTGGGGCCAGCCAAAGCCAGGGGCGATTTCGCATACGGCTTCAGGAGGTGCCCCACCATCTAGGTACTGGAACTCTCCAATGCCAAGCAGCGCCTGAAATACCCACTCCTACTGTGACGGGGGACAGCTTAACCAGTCCAAAGTGAAGGTGGAGGTAATTATGCATCACAAAAGGAGGAGATGGGAGGAAAGGTTTCAAAAGTAACACCATTGAAATACACATTAAGAAATTTTAAGAAGGGCTTTGGGGGAGACTATGGGGTGAAACTAATTCCTCAAAGGTTGAGAACTCTTTGTGAATTAGAATGGCCTTCTTCTGGTGTTGGATGGCCAGCTGAAGAACTAGTGGTCACGTGAGGACAGTCAAGGAAACACCTAGCTGTCTATTTAAGGTGGTGACCAGGGTCGGAGGACAGCCAGGGCATCTGGACCAGTTCCCTTATATCGACTTATGGCTGAATATAATTCAAACCCAAGCTGCATGGCTGCAGACCTGTCTAGCAGCTTATTGCAAAACAATGGAGCCCGAGCATGAGCCCAGCATGAAAGAAAAATCAGCTTTGCCCGGAGCTTCAGAGACAAAGGAAAAGCCACAGAGAAAACTGATTTTGCAGGAATCGCCAGAGGAGAAAGAAATGCCCCCAGCCCCTGAGCAGCCAGGCTAGGATGGTGACACACCCCAGGCTACACTCCCAGAGTGGAATCTGAGCCCCTGCCCCAGGACGCTAGAGACGAAAGTCAAGGCGATCAAACAGGCCACCGCCTCTGCCTCCGCTGCCTAGGACTAAGCGGGTAAGGAGAGCAGAGCCCAGGCCACCGCCTCCACCACCTATGACTAGGGGGTAGCGGACAGACAAGCCCCGTGCAGGGGGAGACAGAAGAGCTAAGACCCCCCTCCCCCCACCAGCAGCAGAATCAGGAAAGTAGAGAAGCGGCACTGGCCAAGACAGCCCCACAAAAGCCCTGGTGAGAGCCCCCCTGGGGCTGCCACGAGGGGGCCTGCAAGGACCACTCAAACATGAGGTGGGGCTCTGCCAGCTGCCCGTCAGGGGCGGGCCTCAAGAAGGCAAGTCGCAGGCGCAGAGAGTGACTGCACCAGGGCCAGAGCCAGACGTGTGCCTGTGAAGCTCTGGGAAGGGCTGAGACTGAGCGTGGAGCAGTACAGCAGGAACGCCCATCGGACCGCCCCTGTGCGGCACTGCCCACTCACACTGGGTGGGGGCTAGCCATGGTGGCAAGAGGGGCCAGGACAGCCTGATTGAGCAGCAGCCATAGCTGCAGTAGGATGGTCCAGGGCTGCGCGCTGGGAACCTTGAAGGTCAGGCGAGAACAGCACCCCCTACCTGGCCGCCTCTGCCCCAAGGAGGCCACCCCCCGTGGGCAAGAAAAGCGTAAGCAGTGGCTGCAGCATTCCAGGGCAAGCCCTGCTCTGGCCCCAGTATGTTAAAAAAAAAAAAAAAAAAAAGTAAAAAGAAAAATCAGAGAGAAAAAGAGTTAAACTGCTGACCCTGAAGGCAGGAGAGAGCCGGCTGTGCGGCTGTGTGTGGGGCAACTGGCTCAAGCAGCTGAGATAAAGTGAACAGTGTAAGAAAAAGCTGTCAAGCTAATGTAACAGCAAGTGAAACGGCAAATGTGAGGAGAGAAGGAAGGAGAAAGCACAAAGGAGATACAGACTTCGGGAATAAAAGTGAGCCCGGCAATAAAAGATTGAAACGGAAATTACAAAAGCTAAAAGAATTTGAGGGCAAAAATGCCAGTAAACTCATACAAGGGGCTACAAAGGTGTTTTACAATCGGGAAGAAGAGGCTGAGATAAAGGCAAGGTGTAGGGCAAAGCAAAAGCAGACTTACTAGCAGCTGCCTTAGTTAAGAGAGGAGGCTGGGCAAGGTGGCTCACGCCTGTAATCCCAGCCCCGTGGGAGGCCAAAGCGGACGGGTCACCTGAGGTCAGGAGTTTGAGACCAGCCTGACCAATATGGAGAAATCCCATCTCTACTAAAATTACAAATTAACTGGGCATAATGGTGCATGCCTGTAATCCCAGCTACTTGGGAGGCTGAGGTAGGAGAATCACCTGAACCCGGGAGGCAGACATTGCAGTGAGCTGAGATTGCGCCACTGCACTCCAGACTGGGCAACAAGAGCGAAACTCCATCTCAAAAAAAAAAAAAAAAAAAAGAGAGAGGAGCTGGGGTATGAGAGAGGGCATGGAGGAGGACATGGAAGAGGGCGAGAAAGAGGTATGGCTAGACAGGAGTCTGAAACCCAGCCCAGACTAGAGAAATCAATGTGTGATGTGCAAAGAGGAAGGACACTGAAAGGATGAGTGCCCTGAAAGGGCAGTCTATGAAAATCAGGTGCCCCATATAGCCACCGGTTTTATCCCCATGCAATACCTGGGCCAGTGGCAGCAGCAGCAAGCCAGCAGGCCCCAAATAATCAGGATACAGCCTTAATTGCTTTGGCTGGGGTGGACAGCTATGAATTCTGAAACAGACCGGGCTCCATTTCTCTAGGTCCCTAGGAGCCTATGGTCAGGGTTAAGGTGGGGGGCCAACAAATAGATTTCATGGTAGATACAGGTGCTAAGCATTCGGTGGTAACAGAACCAGTGGGGCCTCTGTCTAAAACTCATACTATGGTTACTGGGGCTACAGGAGTATCAGAAAAAAAGAGCCTTTTTTCAGTTAAAGAAATGTGTCATTGGAGGATGAAAGGCGCCAGCACGAGTTTTTTAATCTTCCCAGCTACCCTGTTCCTTTGTTGGGCAGGGATCTGCTCCGAAAACTACAAGAACAAATTCCTTTTGTTTTCTTTGAGATGGTCTCACTCTGTCACCAGGCTGGAGTGCAGGGGTACAGTCTTGGCTCACTGCAACCTCAATCTCCTGGGTTTGAGCAATTCTCCTGCCTCAGCCTCCCGAGTAGCTGGGATTACAGGCACACGCCAGCACACCCAGCTAATTTTTGTGTTTTTGGTAGAGATGGGGTTTCACCATGTTGGCCAGGCTGGTCTTGAACTCCTGACCTTATAATCCACTCGCCTTGGCCTCCTGAGTGCTTGGATTACAGGCCACCACACCTGGCCACAAATTTCTTTAAGCCTAAAGGGAACATGACTTTAGATTTTAGGCAACCAAAGGCTATGGTATTAGCCCTCAGAGTACCACGAGCAATTACTTGCTCGTGGCAATTACTTGCTAAGGATATGGAGGGACCTATAAAGGAAACTTGCAGGCCAATGAAGGCAGTTATATTGTAAGAGTTAATTAGTAAATTTCCAGGTGTATGAGCTGAAAACAATCCACCTGGGCTAGCCATAAATCATGCTCCGGTGGTAGCAGAACTAAAAGGGGGAGTCACCCCCGCTACACCAGTATCCCATACCACGGCAGGCTATTTTAGGCATAAAAAAGCATCTAGAACCACTTGAAAAGCACGGCATTCTGATGCCATACCAGTCACCCTGGAATGCCCCACTCTTACCAGTAAAGAAACTGCTGCCTAGTAATAAATTGTACCATACCTGTGATAATTACAGGTAGGACCTCCGAGCCACCCAGTAGTTCCAAACCCATAGACTCTGCTCTCCCTAACTGCCTCCAATGCAGTATGGTTCAGTTTTAAAGAATGCTTCCTTCTGTCTTCAACTCATACCAGTCAACCCATCTTTGTTTTTCAATGGGGAAATCTCCAGTATACCTGGACAAGGCTTCCCCAAGGTTTCAAAAAATCCCCCACAATTTTCAGTGAGGCCCTAGCATCAGACCTTAATCCTTACACCCCACCAAATAAAGACTGTGTGTCCTTCTGCAGTATCTAAATAACCTTCTCCTAGCAGTACCCACTATCAAAGATTGCCATAAAGGAACCCTTCATCTGGAGGCCTGAGCAACAGAAAGCACTTAATGCAATCAAGAGGGCACTTAATACAATCTGGTTGAGGCACCTGCTTTAGAACTGTCAGACATAACTAAACCCCTTCTCCTGTATGTTCACGAACGGAGGGAACAGCTATCGGGGTTTTAACCCAGGTCTTAGGGTGATGACATCACCCAACAGCCTACCTATCTAAGCAACGAAACTCAGTGGCTCTGGGATGGCCATCCTGCTTCAAGGCTCTTGCCGCTACAGCCATCCTCATACAGGAAGCTAATACACTAACTCTGGGGCAGCAGTTAACTGCACAGGTGCCACACTCTGTCCTAACACTAATGGATCAAAGAGGGTGACACTGGTTGTCCAATCCTAAAATAACCCAATACCAGAAACTTTTATGTGAAAACCCCTGAATAACCTTAGAAACGATAAACACTCAACCCTGCTACCCTGCTCCCACTGGAGTCAAGAGCTCCCCTACATAACTGTATAGAAACAGTAAAGTATTCTCAAGTAGAAGGGAACTTACAGTTCGACCCCTCCAAAATCCAGATGTCAGCTACTTTACAGATGGTAGCAGCTCTGTGACAGGAGTCAGATGGGCAGGCTATGCTGTTGTAACTCTAAATTCAGTGGTAAAGGCCCAAAGCCTGCCAACAGGAACCTCAGCTCAAAGAGCAGAGCTAATAGCTAGAGCTTTAACATGGGCATTGCTGTCGGCAAAGCATAAAGGAGCCAACATATATACTGATTCAAAGTATGCCTTTGCTATGCTACATGTACATGGGAGCACATATAAGGAAAAAGGGCTCCTAACTGCTCAAGGAACAAGTGAAAAGTAACCAGAATAAATCCTATAGTTTTAGTTGCAGTACGGGGACCTAAGAAAAAAGCTGTTAAACACGGCCAAGGCCATCAAAAAGGTGGGACCCAGAGGCAAGAGGAAACAGAAAAGCAAATGCAGAAACGAGGCCCGCAGCAATAAATACTCTGCCTTCCAGCACAGCAGCTAGGAAGGCAGCGTGTGCCGAGCCTCTCCTCCCAGAACCCTTGCCTAAAGAGAAGCCAAATTACTCCCCAAATGAGAGGGCCCAGTTTGCTCAGGACAATGGAGCTTATACTAAAAAAAAAAGGCTGGTAGAGGTTCTCAGACAGAAAATTAGCTATTCCTGAGGTAACAGTTCCCAGGTTTGTAAAACAGTTCTGCCAAGGAACCAAGACTTCCCCTTGTGTGGCCCCGTGGCACATATCCACAGTCCTTTGGAATGGCCCCACAGCCTCACAACAAGGCATCACACTAGAAACCCTAGAGTGGGGTGCCACGTCTATGTGTCACGGCTCACTGTCATCTCCTGAGCCATCTGTAAACAACACTTAACCTGTGCTCAGAACAACCCACGGCAAGGGCCAACCCAGACCCTAGGAATTCAAGGAACAGGGGCAGTAACTTGTGAAAACTTACTTGTAGATTGTACCGAATTGCCTCAAGCAGGAGGCTACCGGTATAAGTTGGTATTTGTATTTACTCCAGGTGGGTTAAAGCATTCCCCACTTGAACTGAAAAGGCCAGAAAGGTAACCAGAGCCTTACTAACAATATTACCCCCAGGTTTGAGCTGCCGCTAACTCTAGGATCTAACAATGGACCAGCTAGCATTTATAGCTGAGATTGTTCAAAATCTCTCTCAACTGTTAAAAATAAATTAAAAATTACATACTGCCTACTGTCCCCAGAGTTCAGGAAAGGTAGCGTAAATGAACCGGACACTAAAACAATTGCTAATGAAGTTCTGTCAGGATGGCCAGGCGAGGTGGCTCACGCCTATAATCCCAGCACTTTGGGAGGCCCAGGCGGGTGGATCACCTGAGGTCGGGAGTTCAAGACCAGCCCGACCAACATGCAGAAACCCCCTCTCTACTAAATATACAAAATTAGCCGGGCATGGTGGTGCATGCCTGTCATCCCAGCTACTCAGGAGGCTGACGCAGGAGAATGACTTGAACCCGGGAGGTGGAGGTTGCAGTGAGCTGAGATTATGACATTGCACTCCAGCCTAGGCAACAGGAGTAAAACTCCATCTCAAGAAAAAAAATAAAAAATCTGTCAGGAAACCCACTTAGAGTGGGATCAAGTCTTGCCCATGGTCCTCCTCTGAGTCAAATCCACCCCAACCAAACAGACCAGATTTTCTCCTTTTAAGGTTTTGTTTGCGAGATCACCCCCTTCTAACCCAGGTAAAAAAGATCTTAAAAAAGATAAACATTAAAAAAACAAATGCAGGCCCTAGGTAAAGCCTTGGAGCAAGTACAAAGCTGGGTACAGATAAAAACATCTGTAAGTTTAACAACTCCAATCCATTCATTTAAACCGGAAGACTCTGAGTTAAGTGGAACCAAGGCCAGGCACGGTGGCTCATGCCTATAATCCCAGCATTCTGAGAGGACCAGGCGGGCGGATCACCTGAGGTCAGGAGTTCGAGACCAGCCCGACCAACATGGAGAAACCCCATCTCTACTAAAAATACAAAATTAGTTGGGCATGGTGGTGCATGCCTGTAATTCCAGCTACTCAGGAGGCTGAGGCAGGAGAATTGCTTGAACCTGTGAGACAGAGGGTGGGTGAATGGAAATCACCCCATTGCACTCCAGCCTGGGCAACAAGAGCGAAACTCCATCTCAAAAATAAATAAATAAAAAGAAATGGAACCCACC
Organism: Callithrix jacchus; assembly: GCF_049354715.1. Taxonomy (NCBI): domain Eukaryota; kingdom Metazoa; phylum Chordata; class Mammalia; order Primates; family Cebidae; genus Callithrix; species Callithrix jacchus. The sequence goes on from NC_133502.1 coordinate 192,347,329, forward strand.
ACAACCACATTGGGCCCTTCATGGGATGGCCCTTTTACTGTAATCTTACCTACCCCCACCGCTGTTAAAATTGCTAAAGTTGTTCCCCGGATTCATCACAGCTGGTTAAAGCCAGCAGCCCAAAACAAGTGAAGCAGTCAGCCAGATCCAAGCATCCCACCAGGCTAACCTTGAGATGTGCCATCAACAAGGACCAGGACCAGCTCGGTCCAGTCCCAGACGCAGACAACCCTGAGAAGTCGTCAATCCGTGCTCTAGTCACACGACCAGAAGCTGATTAGTCAACACACGGCCAAAGCTTGAGGAATCTCCACCGGATACGTAAATGTAAACTAAAATCTTAAGCCCTGTTGTTACTTTAGTAACATTAACTATCTTGTTACTACGCTGTCATTGCCGCAAAGCTTTGCTCCCAGGAAAAAGCACTCCTTGCCCAGTCTTAGTATAAAAATGTGGCCTTTCATTTTGCTCATGTTAGCCTTTATGGCAAATCTAGTAAGGAGGGAAGTCCTAAATGGGTGTCCTATGTGCACCCGTACTACATGGACAGGGAATACACGAGTTAAAACTTTACTATACCAAACACATTATAGTGTATAGGAGCTTCCCTAGGAACTTGCATATATAATCAAACTACCTATTCAATTTGTAATCCGGGTAATAATCAGCCTTGTGTGTGCTATGAGCCCAAACTTTTCCTTGTGGCATGGTTTAAGCTCCGTAAAAGAACAGGAGAAAGAACTCTATACAACCTAACTCAAGTACCCACTTCTCGTGAAGGAAGTGTGTCCTTACATTTAGATGCCTGTCAGGTAGTAAAAACACTTTATCCACAGATAAAGACTAATACCTCAACTCTGACGTCCTACAGGGCTGTGTGGACTGGCCCCCACCCACCTTTCCAGTCCACCCTCCCCTCTGCCCAAGCCACACCAGCCTCCTCCACACCATGGTGGGGTGTTGTATCCCTTATTCTTTTTTTTTTTGAGATGGAGTTTCACTCTTGTTGCCCAGGCTGGAGTGCAATGGCGCAATATCAGTTCCCTGCAACCTCCGCCTCCCAGGTTCAAGTGATTATCCTGTCTCAGCCTCCTGAGTAGCTAGAATTACAGGCGTGACACCACACCCGCTAATTTTTGCATTTTTAGTAGAGAAGGGGTTTCACTGTGTTGAACAGGCTGGTCTCGAGCTACTGACCTCAGGTGATCCATCTGCCTCAGCCTCTCAAAGTGCTGGGATTGCAGGTGTGCGCCACTGCACCCAGCCTGTACCTCTTTTTCACATGGCCTTTGCACAGGCCAGGTCCTGCCTTCAGGGCTCTTCTCTCCACGCAGCCCCCTCCCACCCCAAAAAGGAATCCTCTAGTTGGCTCCACCTCACCATCAGATCTCAGCTCCAGCCCCACATCCTCAATAAAGCTGTAGGCCCCCTCATTCCAGGTGAAGCTCCTTTGTTCCACGGGTGTGTGAACACCTGTCCCTCACAGCAATTACAATTTGTCACCACACACTCAACTGTGGACCCCTCTCATTCATGTCTGCTTTTCCCACCACACTATAGTACAGTGCCTTATCTGTTCCATTCATTCCATCAACAGACAAATGGCTGGGCATGGTGGCTCATACCTATAATCCCAGCACTTTGGGAGGCCAAGGCAGGTGGATCACCTGAGGTCAGGAGTTCAAAACCAGCCTGACCAGCATGGTGAAACCCCGTCTCTACTAAACATACAAAAATTAGGCCAGGCACAGTGGCTCATGCCTGTAATCCCAGCACTTTGGGAGGTCAAGGCAGGTGGATCAGGAGTTCAAGAGTAGCCTGGCCAACACGGTGAACCCTGTCTCTACTAAAAATACAAAAATTAGCTGGGCGTGGTGACACGTGCCTGTAATCCCAGCTACTTGGGAGGCTGAAGCAGGAGAATTACTTGAACCTGGGAGGCTGAGGTTGCAGTGAGCCGAGATAGCACCGTTGCACTCCAGCCTGCGTGACAGAGTGAGACTCTCATCTCAAAAAACAAAACAAAACAAAACAAACCCCCAGAAAATTATGGAACATCTACTCCCACCAGACTCTGGCTAAATTAGAGGATACTGTAGGCAAGAAGACAGATAAGGTCCCTGCTCTCATGGAAAGGGTAAGGAAAAAGTCTAAGAAGCAAAGAGAGTGGCCAGGCGTGGTGGCTCACGCCTGTAATCCAAGCACTTTGGAGGCCAAGGTGGGTGGATCACCTGAGGTCGGGAGTTCAAGACCAGCCTGACCAACATGGTGAAACCCCGTCTTTAAAAAATAAAAAATAAAATAAATAAATAAATAAATAGAAAGAGAAAAAGTGATGTGACACAGAGTAACTGGAAAGGGAGGGCTGCCAGAGGAATGGCAGTGGGAAGACCTCTCAGCTGGCACTAAGGCACACAGACAGGCATGGCGCAGAGAAGGCACTGGAAATATTGGCTGCTGGAATGAAGGGATGAACCTCCTGATATTTAACTCCGTACTACTAGAACTGTCCATCTTCACAAAAACAATGCAAGGCTGAAAAGACAGCAACATTTTATCCTCATTTTACAAATGGAAACAGGTCCAGAGGGAGTCAGTAACTTGCCTGCAATTGCAAAGTAATTTGGAATTGTGGAATCTAACATTTCAGTTACAACTCCCTTTTTCAAGCGCATTTTCTTTTGATCCCCTTCAACATCCCGTTTCACAGTGAAGAAAAGTTCTGACACATTAAGCCGCCTGCCCACGGCCAGGGCTTGGCATGACCGAGGCCAGGCCCGCGGCCAGTGGGCGGCGCTAGCTCTCCCGCCCCAAGGCCTGCCCGCGAATCGCGGGCCCAGTACCTTGTTGGCCAACTTTTTGTTCAGCTCCTCGGCAATAGAGTCGTTGAGCTTCCTCTCAAACTGCCACGGGGGTATCCGCACTGTGTCCACCATCTCCACCAGGACGAACATCCCGGCCTGCACTGGGGGCTCTGGAAATGGGAGGGTCAGTCACGCACCAGGGCCAGGGGCAGGGAGGATCCCTTAGGCTCTCAGTCCCGTCCCAGTAGCTGAGGCCCCCAGACAGGCGGTGAGGCTGCACGGGTCTCGGGTGCCCAGTGCGGGCCACGCTCCGCTACTACAACGGGAGGAAACTGAGGCCAGAAGGAGTCGCTCTTCGTATAGAGCTCCAGGTGCGCGCCCGCACCGCACAACCACGCCACGCCCCGCATCCGCTCCCTGCACCGCCGCACGCACCACGCACCACGCACCGCGCACCGCACACCGCACACCGCACACAGCCGTACCGGGCTTGCGCTACTTCAGGCGAGATTCCGAATCCATCGCTTCCGGATAACTCACCAATAAGAATCTTCTGCCCGCCCCCGGGGCGGAGCGAGGCTGCTCGTCGCTCGTGCGCCGCGTGGGGCGGAAAGAGTGCGGGGAGGGGGCGGGGCTTCCTTTCACCGGCGCAGAGCTAGTCCCCCGCTCCGGCAGCGCTTTCTGGTTGCCAGGCGACCTCGGTGCCATCCAGCCCCGTCATCCCTCTCCTGGCCTGTGTTTTACCCGCCTTGCTGTCCTCTGCACAGCAGCCAGCGGGATCCTTTGGAGACGCAAACATATATTACCGCATCTTTTACGTAAAAAAAAAAAAAAAAACCACCGCAAACATAATATGCTTAACACCCTTAAGTGCTAAAGAGACAAGGAGAGCCGGGTGCGGTGGCTCACGCCTGTAATCCCAACACTTTGGGTGGCCGAGGCGGGCGGATCACGAGGTCAAGAAATCGAGACCATCCTGGCCAACATGATGAAACCGCGTCTCTACTAAAAATACAAAAATTAGCTGGGCATGGTGGCATGTGCCTGTAGTCCCAGCTACTTGGGAGGCTGAGGCAGGAGAATTGCTTGAACCCAGGAGGCGGAGGTTGCAGTGAGCCGAGATCGTGCCACTGCACTCCAGCCTGGTGCCTGGCAACAAAGCAAGACTCTATGTCTCAAAAAAAAAAAAAAAAAAGGAGAGAGAGAGACAAGGAGAATTGATGGTAAAGGGTCACTAGGGACTTTTCTTCTTTTTTTTTTTTAAGATGAGGTTTCTCCATGATGGCCAGGCTGGTCTTGAACTCCTGACCTCAGGTGATCCACCCACGTCGGCCTCCCAAAGTGCTAGGATTACAGGCATGAGCCACTGCGCTCGGCCCACTAGGGACTTTTCTGGGGTGATGGAAATGTTCTGTATCTTCTTTTAGGTGGTATAACATTGACGTATACAATTGTCCAAACGAATTGAACTTTACACTTAAGATTTTTTCATTTATTGGTAGACATTATCTCCCAATTTAAAAGTAATAATAAATTGGAGCAAAAAACACAACCCATTGAACTTAGAATACTAAATTCCAAGCTGGGTGTGATGGTGCACATCTGTAGTCCCAGCTACTCCGAAGCCTGAGACAAGAGAATCGCTTGAGTCCAGGAGTTCCAGGCTGCATCGATGCAGTGAGCTACAATCATGCCACTGCATTCTATCATGGGTGACAGTCACAACCCATCTCCAAACGAAAAAAAAGAAAAAGAAAAGAAAAGGAAGAAGAAGAGGAAAGAGAGGAAGGAGAGGAAAGAAAGGAAAGAGAGGAAGAAGAGGAAGGAAAGGAAGAAGAAGAAGAAGGTCCAAAACCTTCATGGTAGCTCACATGGCCTTTTAAGATCTGACCATACCCACCTCTATAGCCCCATCTTGCTATCTCTCCCTGACATTCCAGTTTCATTCGTCTTCACGTGATAGTTATCATGTGCTAAGAGAATTGTAACTTGCCCAAGATCACGTGTTGACAAGTGGTAGAGGTGGGCCCAATCTGAACCTCATTACCCTGCCTCTAAAAATTAGTGGGGTGTAGATGTATACTGTAGTGTGTTTTAACCAAAATAACAATTTAGGCACTTACAAAAGGTCCTTGGGGTAAATAACAGAGGCACTCAGAAGCGTATGATGTCTTAATTTGCTGATTTAATAAGCATAGTTATCTCTCGATGACACTGGTGATGCTAAATGTGGCCTTCCCTGCATCTGTGTTTTTATTTTTAGGTCTGCTTCTACAGGATTTGAGCTACTTGAGGACAGGAGTAAATGCTACTTCAGCTCTTTATTCGCACAATCCCCTAACACTTTCCTAGGAAGCATTCAGTAAAGGTGTTTAGGAGACTAATATTCATTCTTTCTCTCAAATGCTTCCTCTTTATTCCATTCACCCTACTATTGCTTTGGTTCAGGCCTTTTTGGTTCGTTTGCTTTTTTGAGACGGAATCTTGCTCTATCCCCAGGCTGGAGTGCAGTGGCACAATCTTTGCTCACTGCAATCTCTGCCTCCCAGGTTCAAGCAATTCTTCTGCCTCAGCCTCCTGAGTAGCTGGGATTACAGGTGTGTGTCACCACACCCGGCTAATTTTTGTATTTTTAGTAGAGATGGGGTTTCACCATGTTGGCCAGGTTTGTCTTGAACTCCGACCACCTCTAACTCCCAAAGTGCTGGGATTACAGTCATGAGCCACCACAGCTGACCAATGCAGGCCTTTTCATTGCTCCCCTGGAGCTTAGCCACACATCCTGCCCCTGGCCGTATGACCAGTCCTGGAAGTGACCCCAACACTGTCACAAAAGCCTTCCCTTCATGATTCCCCTTTGTCCACACAGAAAGGTCTAAACTGAACCAAGCCTTCTTCTCCAGACCCACCACCCTTCTGTACTACAGGCACTGGGACTCCCCAGCACCTTGGGTGGAGCAAGCCCTTTTACAGTCTAAATCATGTCTTCTTTACCTGGAAAACCCCTACTCATCTGTTAGAACCTGACATAGTTTGGATATTTGTCGCTACCCAAATCTCATGTTAAATTGTGATCCCCAATGCTGGGGCATGGGGCCTGGTGGGAGGTTTGGATCATGGGGGCAGATCGCCCATGCCTTGGTGCTGTCTTTGTGAGTTCACATGAGATCTGGTCATTTATTTTTTAATATTTTATTTTCAAGACAGTCTTGCTCTGTCGCCCAGACTAGAGTTCAGTGGCGTGATCTCAGCTCAATGCAACCTCCACCTCCTGCGTTCAGGTGATTCCCCTGCCTCAGCCCCCTGAGTAACTGGGACTACAGGCACCTGCCACCATGACCGGCTAATTTTTTCTTTTTTTGAGACAGAGTCTCACTCTGTCGCCCAGGCTGGAGTGCAGTGGTGCAATCTTGGTTTGCTGCAACCTCTGTCTCCCAGGTTCAAGCGATTCTCCTGTCTCAGCCTCCTAAGTAGCTGGGATTATAAGCACATGTCACCACGCCCAAATAATTTTTGTAGTTTTAGTAGAAACAGGGTTTCACCATGTTGACCAGGCTGGTCTCGAATTCCTGACCTCAGGTGATCTGCCTGCCTCAGCCTCCCAAAGTGCTGGGATTACAGGCATGAGCCACCATGCCCAGCCCAAGTATTTCCTTATAGCAATGTGAGAATGGCCTAAAATGGAACCCAAATGTGATGCTGTTCTTATTCATTCATGCATTCATTCAATATGCTGTTGTGTCCAGCTGTTGGAAATGCAATGGAGAAGAAAAACTTCAGCTCAGAGCGCTTGGTGCTGGAGTTGGGGGCAGGGGGGTGGGCATTGAGAGAAAGAGAGTTTGTACTCTTAAATAATCAAAAGTATTTGGAGCCAGGCACACTGGCTCATGCCTGTAATCCCAACACTTTGGGAGACTGAGGCAGGGGGATTGCTTAAGATCAGTTTGAGACCAGCCTCAGAAACAAAATGAAACACTGTCTCTACTAAAAAAAAAAAAAAAAAAAAAATTAGCTGGGCATGATTGCCTGTAGTCCTCGCTACTTGGGAGGCTTAGGTGGGAGGATTGCTTGAGCTCAGGAATTCAAGGCTTCAGTGAGCTTTGATCCTGCCACTGCCTTCCAGCCTGAGTGACAGAGAAAGACTCTGTCTCTAAAATAAATAATAATAATATTCGGGCTGATTTACATGGGAGATGAGAACTGGTAAGCTAAGAGATTAGAGACCTAAGCAGCGTCCAGATCAGGGGGCCTTATGATTATGATATTAACAGCTAACATTCATGAGCACTTACTATATGTGGAGTACTACTTACGTGCTTTACATGCATTAAGTTTTATCCTCAGAACAGCTGTATACAGTAGGAGCTATTATCATTATCTCACTTACCTCATTGTCTCATTTTGCCTCATCTAGGGCAAAGAGAGGTTAAATAGGTCATTCAAGGTCATATAGCCAGTAAGTGGCAAACCCGGGACCTAGGCCCCAGAGTCCTTAATCATGACGACCAGGCTGTGCCCCGCCATGACATTAAACTGAGGACAGCGAAGGAAAACTTTGTGAGGCTAGGACAGTCCAGGCGTGGTGGCTGATGTCTGTAATACCAGCACTTTGGGAGGCCAAAGCAGATCACTTAGGAGTTTGAAATCAGCCTGGCAAACATGGTGAAACCCCGTCTCTACTAGAAATACAAAATTAACTGGGCATGATAGCATAGTCCTGTAATCCCAGCTACTCAAAAGGCTGAGGCAGAATCGCTTGAGCCTGGGAGGCAGAGGTTTCAGTGAACGAGATTGCACCATTGCACTCCAGCCTGGGTGAGAGAGTAAAACTCTGCTTCCAGGGAAGAAAAAAAAGGCTCGGCTCACGCATTACAGGGGCCTCTGGCGCACACCTTGACCCCTCCCCGCCATTGCCAGCAGGTGCCTTGTGCGCATACCTTGCCGCACCGATCCGTTAATGTGTCGCGTGTTTGTGCGCGTGACTCTCCCTCCAGTACCTATTTCGCGCGCCCCGCCCCGGCCCATTTTTCCGCGGTTGTCAGCAGGTGCCTTGTGCGCGTGTCTTCCCACGCCAGTTCGTTAAGGTTCCGGGTCTTTTGTGCTCCCCTCACCTCCAGTACCTATTGCACGCTATGCCCCCCCACCCAACCACCGCGCCACCAATCTCTCAGTTGTCAGCAGGCGCTTCACGTGCACACCTTGACCCCTCCGTCGCCATTGCCAGCAGGCACCTTGTGCCCATACATTGCCCCCTCCGCCGCCACTGCCAGCAGGTACCTTGTGCCCATACGTTGCCCCCTTCGCCGCCATTGTCAGCAGGCGCCACGCGCACACACCTTGACCCATCCCCCCATTAACAGCAGGTGCCTTGTGCCCATACATTGCCCCCTCCGCCGCTATTGCCAGCAGGCGCCTTGTGCGCATACATTGCCCCCTCCGCCGCCATTGCCAGCAGGCGCCTTGTGCGCATACGTTGCCCCCTCTGTCGCCATTGCCAGCAGGTGCCTTGAGCCCATACATTGCCCCCTCCGCCGCCATTGCCAGCACGTGCCTTGTGCTCATACATTGCCCCTCCGCTGCCATTAACAGCAGGCGCCTCTCGCGCACACCTTGACCCCTCCCCGCCGTTGCCAGCAGGTGCCTTGTGCGCATACGTTGCCGCACCGAGCCGTTAATGTCTCGCGTGCTTTGTGCGCGTGCCTCTCCCTCCAGTACTTATATCGCGCCCCGCCCCAGCCCCATCAATTTCCCGCCGTTGCCAGCAGATGCCTTGTGAACGTGTCTTGCCACGCTAGTTCGTTGAGGTTCCGGGTCTTTTGTGCTCGCCTCTCCTCCGGTACCTATTGCGCGCGCTGCCCCCCCCACCCCACCACCTCGCCCCCAATCCTGCAGTTGCCAGCAGGTGCCTTGTGCACGTACCTTGCAGCGCCAATCCATTAAGGTCCCAAGTCCTTAGTGCGCGCGTCTCTCCCTCCAGTACCTATTGTGCCGCGAGGCCCTTTCCCCCTCCCGCCATTGCCAGCAGGTACCTTGAGCGCGTACCTTGCCACACCAATCCTTTCAGGTCCGGAGTCCTTTGTGTGCGCGCCTCTCCTTTTAGTACCTATGGTGCGCACCCCTCTACCCCCCAGGGCCCTGACTCCCGTCATTGCCCGCAGGTGCCTCATGCACATACCTTGCACACACACCCCCCTCCTCCCCCCGCCCCACCATTGCCAGCACGTGCCTCTCGCGAAAGGTTTGCACCACTCCCCCCACCGCATTGTCCGCAGGTGCCTGGCGTGCATACCATGTCGCGCGAGTCCCTGAAGGTCGTCCTGGCGTGGATCTTTCACTTGCGCCTGTTTTTGCACGCGCCCCCACTCGCGCAGGTTTGAAAGATGCGTTGCCCGGCAACAGGAGAAACTGCTAGCTTAGTCTTTAGCCGAGTTGGCAGCTAGAAGACGACGCTCAGAGCCCAGCTCTCGAGAGTTCAAGCATCTGAAAGTTCCCCACTGCTCCTAGAAGGGGCTAGCTGGGCACTCTGTGCCCCTTATCCCTGTCCCGGCCTGAGTGCCGAGGGCCTGCCAGTAGGGCTCAGTTGCCTTGAGCCCGCTCTCCCCATCCCTCCGTTCACCTTGCTTGTGGGATCTCCTCCTTGCTGTGTCAAAACAACTTCAAGAAGGTTTTCCAGTGATTCTGCCTCTGCCTTCAATTTGGATGCACAGGTACCACAGCAAGCTTCCAATTCCACACAAAAACTCTCTGTGGGTCCCAGAAGCAGGGAGTCACCCCTTTGGGGCCTACAACACCCAGCTGAGGCCCAGACTCCTGTCCAGAGGAGATCGTGTTGAGAGCCCACAGGTAGAGTGAGGCAGTGATGCCTGATCAGGACAAGGACCCCAGAGTCCAAGAGAGTCTGGATGGTGAAAAAAAGGGGTCCCGAGGGCACCAGGGATGCATGGTCTGCATTTAGGCCTGTACGGGATAATGGAGACCCCTTGCCCTTAGTGCCCAGGCCCAGGCCTCTGCAGAGAGACCTCCATGCCCAGAGGTCAGATGTCAGACATGAACAGAGATCCCAGCCTTGCAGGATGAGCCCCTGCCACAAAAGAAATGCCATTTCCAGCTCCTACAGCTGCACAGGAGGCTTCCCGTGGCTAAAGAGGAGGAGAGGGCCAGCCTCATCCCACTGCCATGTGACCCTCAGTTCCTCAAAGACAGTGAGTGAGGACAACTCTCAGGCTGTCTCTCAGGCTGTCATTCATACCCAGGGTGAAAAGGCAGCAGATGCACCACCAGGGGAGAAACTGGCCCCCAGGAATGGCTCCCCCACATATCAGGAGTCTAGGCCTTGTAGAAGAAAGTTTCCTCTGCTGCCACGGAGGTGAGGGGAACCTCTGATGCTGCCACCTCCCTTAGAGCTGGGGTTCCTGGTCACTGCTGAAGACCTGGACCTGGAGAAGGAGGCAGCGCTCCGGTGCATTAATAATGCACTGCGGGGTGAAGCCAAGGCCATCTAGGACTGTAGGGGCCCCGAGGGGACCAGGGATGCACAGTCTGCATTTAGGCCCTTACAGGATAATGGAGACCCCTTGCCCTTAGTGCCCGGGCCCGTGCCTCTGCAGACAGACCTCCATGCCCAGAGGTCAGAAGGCGGATATGACCAGAGATCCCAGCCTTGCAGGATAAGCCCCTGCCGCAAAAGAAATGCCATTTCCAGCTCCTACAGCTCCATGGGAGGCTTCCCATGGCTAAAGAGGAGAAGGGGGCCAGACTCATCCGACTGCCATGTGACCCTCAGTTCCTCACAGTCAGTGAGTGAGGACAACTCACAGGCTGTCTCTCAGGCTGTCATTCACGCCCAGGGTGAAAAGGCAGCAGATGCACCACCAGGGAAACTGGACCCCAGGAATGGCTCCCCCACATCTCAGGAGTCTAGGCCTCATAGAAGAAAGTTTCCTCTGCTGCCACGCAGGCAAAGGGAGCCTCTGATGCTGCCACCTCCCTTACAGCTGGGTTACCGGGTCACTGCTGAAGACATGGACCTGGAGAAGGAGGCAGGGATCCAGTGCATTAATAGTGCACTGCAGGGTGAAGTCAAGGCCATCCGGGACTGTAGAGCCTCACAGCCTTCACAAGCTTTGTCCTCACCTGCAACAGGGTCTTCTCCACCTGCTGTCCCTAAAGTACCCAGCATGGATGCACATCAGCAGACTCACAAGTCCCAACAGTACCTGGGCCACCTGTCCCTCCTAGCATCTGCTGCAGGGGACCCCTCTAGACCTGCTGTGTCTGGGAGGAAGCGCCGCTCATCAGGCCCCCTGTTCTCCTAAGATCCCCTTCCTGACACCTCTTCACAATCCCGGGACACAGCCCAGGTCACCTCGCTGATTCCTGCCCCCTTCCCAGCTCCACGTGCGGACTGCAGCCTGAGAAGCCCAAGGCCTGGCACTTCTGCTGCTGCAGCTGCCGCAGGGGCCCTTACCCCCTCTACATGGAACCCTTCATGGGGGGTCCCACCGAGTGGAGGGCAAAGAGGCCCCTCACATCCCTGGGCCTCAGCCACAGCTGCAGCAGGTGCCCAGTCTGCCTTTCCTGCCTCTCCCAGCAGCAAAAGGATGAAATCCCCAACCCCAATGTGTGTGCATTTCCCTGTCCCCTTCACACAGGGACCCCTTGTTTCCACTGACCCTCTCTCTCCTGGTCTGCAGATTGCTGTATCTGGATCTGGTTCCAGTTCTGCAGCCAGCACATCTGCTAACCTGGCACCCAAGGCAGCAAGTGACTCTGAGGTTACCCCCTTAGATACAGTCCCTTTTCCCAGCCTCTCTTTCTGGGGCCTCCTGCAGGCTCCAGTGTAAGCTTCCTCCAATCTCCTCAGGCCCATCTGATGCGCCTCAGGCACAGCACGCCCTCAGGAAAGGACACCAGCAGCCCAGCAGGATGAAGGGTCTGTGGTCCCACTCCAGTACCAAAACTTCCTGTTACCGCAGTAGCCACAGTCCAGCCCAAACTTGTGGTCCTTCATGGGCAGCAGCAGGGAACCCGCACCTCGAAGCACTCTCTTTTGTCTTCCCATCTGGCAGCTCCAGCTGCAGCCCCAGCCTCATCTGCTCCAAGACAGCCAGCCCAGAGCACCACAGCACACTCAGCTGCAGGGGTCTTATTACCTACCACTTGCACCTTGGGTCTCCTGGCCAGAAGCAAGTGGGCCTGGCTGCCGGCTCAGCTGGGTCCCTTCCCGAGGCATCCGCTGCCTCTGCCTGTGAGGTGCATGCTGCCTCCTCACACGGTGCCTCTGCCAAAATTAGGTGGCTCTGCTAAATGTTGAAAGCAGGGCCCAGCCCCCTCGACACTGGTGGTTTCTGCAACACAAACGGGCCTGGGGAGCAGAGAGGCAGCCCCAGCTCTGAGAAATGCATCCCTCAGCAGCAAAGTGGCAAAGAGAAAGGCCCTGAGCACCACACACAGCAAGGGGGTTTGAGGGGGCCTGAACACCAGGGGACCCCCAACCAGGCAGAGCACCCACATGGTGACTGGGAGAGGCAATACAAGGAGCAAGTCTATTGGCTGGCACTTTTGTCTTTCCTTTCTGTCGTATTTCTGGGGGACCATTTAAGCAGTCACCCCCGATTGCAAGGCAGGGACCCAGTGCCACTGCAAAACAAGGCAGGCTTTGGGTGCAAGTCTGGGCCGGCTTCTGACCCTGGCAACCCCACTGCCCACGTGGGCACAGCAAGGAGGAACCTGGCCTGTAAGGCTTCCTCGTGCGCTGTCCAGGGTTCTGCTGGACACGGGTCTGCTGGGCCATCCTCCAGCTCATCCTTTTTTAGGTCGGGCTTTTGAGGTCTTCCTCATCGATTCCTTGCCTGGAGTGAAGTCCACAAGAGTTTTATCTTGGTTTTCCTCTAACATTTTTGTAGTTTCATATCTTACATTCAAGTCTTGGATGTATCCGGAGGTGATGTTTGTATATGGTGAGAGATAGGGGTCCAGTTTCATTCTTCTGCATGCGGCTATCCAGCCCTCCCAGTGCCATTCATTGAAGAGGGCGTCCTTTCCTCTGAGTGTTTCTGTCGGCTCTGTTGAAGATCAATTGGCTGTGAATATGTGGCTGTCTTTCTGGGCTCTCTCATGTGTCTGTCCCATTGATCTATGTGTCTATTTTCATGCTATGATCATGCTGTTTTACTTACCACACACTTGTCAAAATTTTTGTTGTTCTAATTTGTAGTAAAATGGGATGCCTCTAGTTTCTTTTTCTATTTGCTGAGGATGACTTTGGCTCTTTGAGCTCTTTTGGTTCCATATGAATTGTAGAATTTCCCAGTTCTGTGAGTGATGACGTTGGTATTTTGGTAGGGGTTGTATTCAATCTCTAGACTGCTTTGGGCAGTATGGTCATTTTAATGCTATGAATTCCTTCCATCCATGAGCACGGGATGATTGCCCATTTCTTTGTGTCCTCTTAAACTTTTTCATCAGTGTTTTGTAGTTTTCCTTGTAGAAATCTCATACCCCCTCGATAGAATTCATTCTGTGGCATAACGTTTTTCATTTTGCTGCTATTGTAAATGGGGATTGCCTTTTTAATTTCTTTCCCAGTTAGACCATTATTGGTGTATAGAAATGCTGATTTTTCTATGTTGATTCTTTATCCTGCTAATAACTGTATTTACTTATCAAGTCTAGGAGTTTTCTGGTGGAGCCTTTACATGTTTCTAAATCCAGGATCACATCTTCATCAGACAAAGATAATTTGATGTCCTTGTTTCCATGACTTGGGTTATGCAAGGCTCTGCCTGTCAGCTGGCTATCGGGGACCAGCTCTCTTCCAGTGAGAACGCCCAAGCTCTTACACCCCTGCCCCGGGTGTGACCGTGCTCCCTCCCAGAAGTGACCTCCAACCTGATCCTCCTCCCCGTCTTGTGGCATCTGCTCTGGGGAAGGGCATTTTGGCCTCAAGGGCTGAGCGTGTCATTCCGTTTTCTGTTGATCTTTCCAGAGCTGTCTGGGAGAGCCTGTGCATTAGTTCATGTACTGTTTCTATGGAGGCAATCACGGCTTTCTTTCAGGGCTGGATATAAAAGTTCTTGTGAGGCTTCTGTATAAACTCTGCCTTCACCACATGGATAGGACCAGCACGCTTCCACTACACGACTCTGCAATCTGCCTTTATTTATTTATTTATTTTTTTACCAGGGCTTCAGACATAGATGGTTGTTTGACATTTATGTATTTTTTTGAGACAGAGTCTCACTCTGTCACCCAGGCTGAAGCATAGTGGCGGGATCTCGGCTCAATGCAAGCTCCGCTCCTGGGTTCAAGTAATTCTCCTGTCTCAGCCTCCCGAGTTTCTGGGACTGTAGGCACACGCCACAACTCCCAGCTAATTTTTATATTCTTAGTAGAGACCTGGTTTTGCTATATTGGTCAGGTTGGTCTTGAACTCCTGACCTCAGGTGATATATTTGCCTCAGCCTCCCAAAGTGCTGGGATTACAGGTGTACATTAATTAATTCATTTATTTGTTAGGGAGTCTTGCTCAGTGGGCCAGGCTAGAGTGCAGTGCTGCATTCTAGACTCACTGCAACCTCCGCCTCCTCGGTTCAAGTGATTCTCCTGCCTCAGCATCCTGAGCAGCTGGGGTTACGGGCACCTGCCACTGTATGTAGCCAATTTTTGTATTTTTAGTAGTCATGGGGTTTCATTATCTTGGCCAGGCTGGTCTTGAACTCCTGACCTTGTGATCCACCCTCCTTGGCCTCCCAAAGTGTTGGGATTACATGGGTGAGCCACCACCCCTGGCCACATTTGTTTATTTGTTTAGAGACAGGGTCTCCCTTGGTCACTTAGGCTGGAGCGCAGTGGCACCATTTCAGCTCACTGCAGTCTCTGCCTCTGGGGTTCAAGTGATTCTCATGCTTCAGCCTCCTGAGTAACTGGGACTACAGGTGTGACACCATGCAGGGACAATTTTTTCTAGAGATGGGGTTTCACCATATTGGTCAGGCTGGTCTCAAACTCCTGACCTCAGGTGATCTGTCTGCCTTGTCCTCTCAGAGTACGAAGATTATAGGTGTGGGCCACTGTGCCTGGTCTCTCACTAGGTTTAAATGATGCAGTGGCTCATGCCTGTAATCCCATCACATTGGGAGGCCAGGGCAGGCAGATCACCTGAGGTCAGGAGTTCGACACCACCCTGGCAACATAAGGAAACCTCATCTCTACTAAAAACACAAAAATTAGCCAGGTGTGATGGCGTGAGCCTGTAGTCCCAGCTACTTGAAAGCTGAGGCAGGAGAATCAGTTTAACCCGGTAGGCAGAGGTTGCAGTGAGCCAAGGTTGTGTCATTGCACTAGAGCCTCGGTGACAGGGTGAGACGCCATTTCAAAAAAAAAAAAAGGGTAAAATACATGCTGCCTGGATATCTCGGTCTGAGTGCCTGCATGAGCACAGCAATGTACAGGCCAGGGCTGCTGGTCGAGGGCAGGTCCCATCTTGTCCAGCAGAAAGGGAGTGAGCTTTCGGGGAGGCTGGAGAACAAGATTCCAGGATCTCAGCCTCTGCTCATAGATCAGCTCTGAGACCCCAAGTGAGCTGGGGGTGCTCTGTGTGCCTTGGTTTCCTCAGCTATCAAGTAGAGAGATTGGATGAGGAAGTCTCTTAAAGGTGGAATGAACTCAGATTTGGGGCGAAATGAATGGTCCTGCTCCCTGGTGTTGGTGACACTATTAAACAGGGCTGTGGAGAGAAGCTGAGAAGGGTCACATTGCAGGCAGGGGCCTGTGTGACAAGCCCCTCTCACCCCGAGAGAGCTGACCAGGCAGCTCAGGAACAGAGTCACCTCCTGGGAGACTGAGAAAGGTCCTGGCTGGGCTCAGCAACCCCATTGGCCATGGTAGGCTTTGCCGTGTGAGCCTTGCTCACCTGGGGAGGCTCAGGCTGACAGCTGATGTGGACAGTGCTGAGGGTAAACCTGTGGCACAGTAGACGTGGCCAGGTCTCCTCAAGCTGCACTCACCCAAGTAGGACCCAGGCTGCACGCCCATCTCCAGCCCATGGCAGCTCTCCTGTAAGCTGGACAGGCTTCTGAGGGCAAGACGATAGGCGGCTGAGAATACCCAGGGCCCACGCACAGGTGGTGGAAAGGCTGGACTCAGCAGCAACACCAAACCACCAAACCCCAGACCAAGCAGAAACCACCCAAGACCAGGGGCTCGTACCAGAGTAGTGGCCGCAGGTAAGAACCCGGGCCCAGGCTGTGTGTGGCGGGAGTCCTCCCTGTCCCGGGGCCCAGTACAGCAAAGGAGCATCAGCCAGGTCATCCTGGCAGCGGTCTGTCCCGGATCCACCTGCAGGGGCAGAAAAGCCTCTCCCAAGGGGGGATCGTCTCTCTCCAGCAAAACAACAGTGGTCCCTGCCCTAATCACACTGCCCGACTCAGTGGAGTTACTGCTGCTGCTCCAGTGTCCTAACACTGTCCAGCCGGCACCTGCCTGTGCTCATCCACACCCCCCAGGCCTGCCTTCCCTGTGGCGTGTGCTTGGCCACCTTGGCCTGATTGAGCACTGAGGCCTCCTGGGCACCCAGCCCATCACTGCACCTGCGTTTTCCAGCCCCCACCCCACTGGCTCAGGGGTTCCACCCAGCAGTGCTAATAATGAAATCAACAAGAATGCAAGTGGTGTCAGAGAACTTTAATGAAAGGCAGTTCTTTCCCCCACGGTGCTGTGCAGGTGGCTGAGCTCATATTGCTGCTGCTAAGACACCAGCCACTTACAGAGAGAAAGCGAGGCTGCTTCAAACCCAGGGCCTGATGCAAAAAAGCATCACTTCTGGTCAGGGAGTCTGGCAGCCATGCCTTGTGGGAGGTCACACTGGCACCCAGGCCTCTGTCTGCGTTGCAGGGGGAGAGCTGGGTCCCGTCCTGGAGAACGCTGCATTTCCCAGCCCCGTACCAGCTTTGCCTCTGCACAGGCTTTTGAGCCAGAAGGCAGGTAAGTGACACACCTCAAGTCCTAAAGCCATTATCATTCCTGGAACCCAGTGGGGGAGGATCCTTTTTAGAACATGGAAAGTGTGGTCATCCCATCATTAGACAGCACACATCGTACATAAATAAAAGTCGCATGGGGATGCAGGTAGGTGGGAAACGAAAATTGGCACAGACATCGATAGATTGCTTTCCAGTTTCAAGGCGGCAGATGCACATCATGAGACCAGAGGAGAC
This sequence comes from Callithrix jacchus, assembly GCF_049354715.1. Lineage (NCBI taxonomy): Eukaryota > Metazoa > Chordata > Mammalia > Primates > Cebidae > Callithrix > Callithrix jacchus. The sequence continues at coordinate 192,364,349 of NC_133502.1, forward strand.
AGAGGCCAGTGCTGGATTTAGCTTTTCTAAGCCACGTGTTCCCTTGCAGGGCTGGAGGGTCGCAGAGACAGACAGAGATGGAAGCCAGGACAGGGGAGCCCACTGGGCCCAGAAAGGTACAGAGGGCAGAGAGGCTCCTGTTCTGTCTTCCCCACCCAGCAGGGCAACTCTTCTTGCAAACGGTGGCTGTGCCCTCCCAGCAAGAAAAAAGCACAACTAAATCCACACCACACACAGATGCAGACAGAAAACCTTCCTGTGGCTCTGTTTTCTGCTCCCAGACTCGCCAGGTCCACGAGCAGAGAAGTGTGAGGCACACAACCCTGCTGTCAGGCTCCCCGAGGTGCTGCGGGCTCAGCAGGAGCTGCCCATCCACACACAGGGGACACCCACTCCTCCGACCTTGGGAGAGGTTGCCGGACAGAGCCGCGCTGGGTGCTGGCATCATCCTGGGACCCCACACACTTTCCTGAGTGCGATCCCACTTTCCTCCTCTGGGAAGATGCATCCTCTTCATCAAACAGCCATGTGACCATGTCAGAAGTCACATAAGACAAGAAATCCCAGCCTTCTGGGATGAGCCTTGGCCCCAGAAAGACATGCCATTTCCAGCTCCTACAGCTCCATGGGAGGCTTCCCGTGGCTAAAGAGGAGAAGGCAAGTCTCAACCCACTGCCATGTGACCATGATAGAAGTCACATATGACAAGAAATACCAGACTTCTGGTATGAGCCCTGGCCCCCCAAAAAAAGAAACACACCATTTCCAGCTCCTACAGCTCCACGGGAGGCTTCCCTTGCATACAGAGGAGGAGGGGGCCAGCCTCATCCCACAGCCATGTGACCATGTCAGAAGTCACATAAGAAAAGGAATCCCACCCTTCTGGGATGAGCCCCAGCCCAACAAGAAATGCCATTTCCAGCTCCTGCGGCTCCACAAGAACCTTCCTGTGGCTAAAGAGGAGGAGGGGGCCGGCCTCAACCCACTGCCATGTGACCATGTCAGAAGTCACATAGGACAAAAAGTCCCAGCCTTCTGGGATGAGCCCTGACCCCCCAAAAAACTCCATTTCCAGCTCCTACAGCTCCACGGGAGGTTTCCATGAATAAAGAAAAGAAGGGGGCCAGCCTCATCCCAAAGCCATGTGACCATGTCAGAAGTCACATAAGACAAGAAATCCCAGCCTTCTGAAATGAGCCGTGGCGAAAAAAAAAAAAAAAAAAAATGGCCTTTCCAGCTCCTACAGCTCCACGGGAGCCTTCCCATGGCTAAGGAGGAGGAGGGGGCCAGCCCCATCCCACTGCCATGCCGAGATGGCAGCTAGAAGACGACGCTCAGAGCCTAGATCTCGAGATATGAAGCATCTGAAAGTACCCCACTGTTCACAGAAGGGGCTACCTGGGCACTCTGCCCCTTATCCCTGTCCCAGCCCGAATGCCAAAAACGTACCAGTAGGGCTCAGTTGCCTGGACCCTGCTCTCCCCATCCCTCCATTCACTTTGCTTGTGGGAACCCCTCTTTGCTCCTGCCCCTGGGTGGAGTGGCAGGTCATCCTACAAGTGCCCTGACACTTGGAATCACACTGTGTCAAAACAAGATCAAGAAGGTTTTCCAGCGATCCTGCCTCTGCCTTCAATTTGGATGCACAGGTACCACAGCAAGCTTCCAATTCCAGATAGAAACTCTCTGTGGGACCCAGAAGCAGGGAGTCACCCCTTTGGGGCCCATAACACCCAGCTGTGGCCCAAACTCCTGTCCAGAGGAGATCGTGTTGAGAGCCCAAAGGGAGAGTGAGGCAGAGATGCCTGAGCAGGACAAGGAACCGAATCCAAGAGAATCCTGATGATAAAAAGAGGGGCCCCAAAGGCACCAGGGATGCACAGTCTGCATTCAGGCCCCTACAAGATAATGGACACCCCTTGCTCTTAGTGACCAGGCCCAGGCCTCTGCAGAGAGACCTCCATGGCCAGAGCTCAGAAGTTAGATATGAACAGAGATCCCAGACTTGCAGGATGAGCCCCTGCCCCCAAAGAAATGCCATTTGCAGCTTCCAGTGGCTCCAGAAAAGGAGGGGGCAGCCTCATCCCACTGCCATGCCGAGTTGGCAGCTAGAAGACGACGCTCAGAGCCTAGCTCTCCAGAGTTGAAGCATCCGAAAGTACCCCACTGTTCACAGAAGGGGCTACCTGGGCACTCTGTGCCCCTTATACCTGTCCCAGCCCAAGTGCCCAGGCCTGGGCCTCTGCAGAGAGACCTCCATGCCCAGAGCTCAGAAATTAAATATGAACAGAGATCCCAGACTTGCAGGAGGAGCCCCTGCCCCAAAGAAATTCCATTTCCAGCTCCTACACCTGAACGGGAGGCTTCCCGTGGCTAAAGAGGAGGAGAGGGCCAGCCTCAACCCACTGCCATGTGACCATGTCAGAAGTCACATATGACCAGAAATCCCTGCCTTCTGGGATGAGCCCTGGCCCCCCAAAAAACGGCCATTTCCAGCTCCTACAGCACAAGAGGCTTCCCGGGGCCAAAGAGGAGGAGGGGGCCAGCCTCATCCCACTGCCATGCCGAGTTGCCAGCTAAAAGATGACCCTCAGAGCCTAGCTCTCGAGATTTGAAGCATCTGAAACTACCCCACTGTTCCCAGAAGGGGCTACCTGGGCACTCTGTGCCCCTTATCCCTGTCCCAGCCCGAGTGCCAAAAACCTACCAGAAGGGCTCAGTTGCCGGGACCCTGCTCTCCCTATCCCGCAGGTCACTTTGCTTGTGGGATCTCCTCCCTGCTCCTGCCCCTGGGTCGAGTGGCAGGTCATCCTACAAGTGCCCGGACAATTGGAATCAGCCCGGACACTACCTCATCCCACTGCCATGTGACCCTCAGTTCCTCAGAGACAGTGAGTGAGCTCAACTCTCAGGCTGTCATTCACACTCAGCGTGAAAAGGCAGCAGATGCACTACCAGGGGAGAAACTGGCCACCAGGAATGGCTCCCCAACATCTCAAAAGTCTAGGCCTCGTAGAAAGAAGTATCCTCTGCTGCCATGCAGCGGAGGGGAGCCTCTGATGCTGCCCCCTCCCTTACAGCTGGGGTTCCGGATCACTGCTGAAGACCAAGACCTGGAGAAGGAGGCGACACTCTGGGGCATTAATAGTGCACTGCAGGGTGAGGTCAAGGCCATATGGGACTGTAGAGCCTCACAGCCTTCATAAGCTTTGTCCTCACCTGCAACAGGGACTTCTTGTCCGTCTGTTGTCCCTGAAACACCCAGCATGGATGCACATCAGCAGACTCACAAGTCCCAACAGTACCTGGGCCACCTGTCCCTCCTAGCATCTGCTGCAGGGGACCCCTCTAGACCTGCTGTGTCTGGGAGGAAGCGCCGCTCATCAGGCCCCCTGTTCTCCTAAGATCCCCTTCCTGACACCCCTTCACACCCCCGGGACACAGCCCAGGTCACCTCGCTGATTCCTGCCCCCTTCCCAGCTCCACGTGCGGACTGCAGCCTGAGAAGCCCAAGGCCTGGCACTTCTGCTGCTGCAGCTGCCGCAGGGGCCCTTACCCCCTCTACATGGAACCCTTCATGGGGGTCCCACCGAGTGGAGGGCAAAGAGGCCCCTCACATCCCTGGGCCTCAGCCACAGCTGCAGCAGGTGCCCAGTCTGCCTTTCCTGCCTCTCCCAGCAGCAAAAGGATGAAATCCCCAACCCCAATGTGTGTGCATTTCCCTGTCCCCTTCACACAGGGACCCCTTGTTTCCACTGACCCTCTCTCTCCTGGTCTGCAGATTGCTGTATCTGGATCTGGTTCCAGTTCTGCAGCCAGCACATCTGCTAACCTGGCACCCAAGGCAGCAAGTGACTCTGAGGTTACCCCCTTAGATACAGTCCCTTTTCCCAGCCTCTCTTTCTGGGGCCTCCTGCAGGCTCCAGTGTAAGCTTCCTCCAATCTCCTCAGGCCCATCTGATGCGCCTCAGGCACAGCACGCCCTCAGGAAAGGACACCAGCAGCCCAGCAGGATGAAGGGTCTGTGGTCCCACTCCAGTACCAAAACTTCCTATTACCGCAGTAGCCACAGTCCAGCCCAAACTTGTGGTCCTTCATGGGCAGCAGCAGGGAACCCGCACCTCGAAACACTCTCTTTTGTCTTCCCATCTGGCAGCTCCAGCTGCAGCCCCAGCCTCATCTGCTCCAAGACAGCCAGCCCAGGGCACCACAGCACACTCAGCTGCAGGGGTCTCATTACCTACCACTTGCACCTTGGGTCTCCCGGCCAGAAGCAAGTGGGCCTGGCTGCCGGCTCAGCTGGGTCCCTTCCCGAGGCATCCGCTGCCTCTGCCTGTGAGGTGCATGCTGCCTCCTCACACGGTGCCTCTGCCAAAACTAGGTGGCTCTGCTAAATGTTGAAAGCAGGGCCCAGCCCCCTCGACACTGGTGGTTTCTGCAACACAAACGGGCCTGGGGAGCAGAGAGGCAGCCCCAGCTCTGAGTTCCAGAAATGCATCCCTCAGCAGCAAAGTGGCAAAGAGAAAGGCCCTGAGCACCACACACAGCAAGGGGGTTTGAGGGGGCCTGAACACCAGGGGACCCCCAACCAGGCAGAGCACCCACATGGTGACCGGGAGAGGCAATACAAGGAGCAATTCTATTGGCTGGCACTTTTGTCTTTCCTTTCTGTCGTATTTCTGGGGGACCATTTAAGCAGTCACCCCCGATTGCAAGGCAGGGACCCAGTGCCACTGCAAAACAAGGCAGGCTTTGGGTGCAAGTCTGGGCCGGCTTCTGACCCTGGCAACCCCACTGCCCACGTGGGCACAGCAAGGAGGAACCTGGCCTGTAAGGCTTCCTCGTGCGCTGTCCAGGGTTCTGCTGGACACGGGTCTGCTGGGCCATCCTCCAGCTCATCCTTTTTTAGGTCGGGCTTTTGAGGTCTTCCTCATCGATTCCTTGCCTGGAGTGAAGTCCACAAGAGTTTTATCTTGGTTTTCCTCTAACATTTTTGTAGTTTCATATCTTACATTCAAGTCTTGGATGTATCCGGAGGTGATGTTTGTATATGGTGAGAGATAGGGGTCCAGTTTCATTCTTCTGCATGCGGCTGTCCAGCCCTCCCAGTGCCATTCATTGAAGAGGGCATCCTTTCCTCTGAGTGTGTTTCTGTCGGCTCTGTTGAAGATCAATTGGCTGTGAATATGTGGCTGTCTTTCTGGGCTCTCTCATATGTGTGTCCCATTAATCTGTGTGTCTATTTTCATGCTATGATCATGCTGCCACTAAGCCCTTTCTCAGGGATGTCCAGAGCTACAACAACTAGGTATTTTACTGAGCTCCTGTGCCCTTATACTATTCAAGCAACATATCTAAACTGATCAAAGAGTAGTGGATGCTGAGAAAGGAGACCCGTGTTCCAGCCCCACTGTTCACTCCACCAGCCTCATGACCCATGTAGACGAAGCAGCCTGGGGGCTCCAGGCCTCCTCCTCTGCAGGAGACGGGGTGGGAGGCAGTTATCTGCAGGCCCAGCTGTCTCTACCTGCACCATCAAGAATGAGATCGTCGAGGTCACAGCTGCTGCAGAAGCTGGGAAATGGCACCGCTTATGGATCTGGGGACTTAGTCAATACCGGTCTCTCTGCAGTCTTTCCCCCACTCCCAGAAGGGCAGGGCCAAATGGCTAAGTGACTCACGAAGCAGCTCTCCAAGGAGGAAACACAATGCAAACCAAAACCCTCTCCAACGCACGGCAACACACAATACAAACCCAACACCCTGAGACAAGTAGGCAAGACCCTGCAGTACCTGTCCCAGCCCTACCCGCAGAGCCCCAGGCTTCCGGAAGCCAAGAGGGTCGAGGGAGCTCATTCCAACTTCTGCCTGAAAATACTATGGAAACTACCAAGTAAACGTAAGTGATAACAAAGGCAGACAAAAAACCCTTTCAAGTCTCTTTCCAAACACCTCCGGCAAAATAGGCTGCTTCTTTTGATGTCGGGGGTGGGTAAGATTCTTAGGAACACGGAGATAAAATCTCTTAGATGTGTCACCTCATAGCCCTGAATTCCAAGAGATTCCTAAAATTCGGCAGCATTGCCTTTGGGGGAAGCCCTCAGGAAGCCCCGGAAGGTTTAGATTCTCTCCAGTGGAACATCCCGTGACCGCTGGCAGGCTGGGCCCTTATGGAATCAGCCCCTCACCTCGTTCCAGTTTGGCTCAGCTGTGTCCCTGTAGACGCGCATCTTTGCTTTATTCACAAAATATACAAAGGAATCCACCTCCAGGGTGCAGTACAGATCTGTGGGAGAAAGGGACATGGAGAAGGTGGCAGCTCTTTTCCACATCACCCACATGGTCTATAAGAGCAGGTGTTACTTGAGGAATCCAGAAAAACAAAGGTTTTAGCTTTCTTTAAAAAAATAAAACACCAAATGGGGTTCTGGCATGAACACCAGCACCTCATGCTATACTCCTGCCTGATCTGTAAAATTCCCCTGGGTGCAGCTGGGAAACGGGGCCTCCCACAACATTCATTCATGCAGTCAGTCCACAAACCACAGCTAAAGCCCCTACAATGAGAAGGGCCCTGCAGTGGTGGGGACAGAGAGGCATACACGCCATCGTTACACAGGGGATGTGAGCCATAGAGACACCATGGCAGAGGCCAGCCATCCTGGGGGATGTGGGAAGCTCCTAGAACCAGAGCAGAGCCCGCTGTAAGTATTACCGGGCAAAGAGCGAAGGCAAAGGGCACCCCAGGCCACTGTGGGGCACGGGAAGCAGCTTGGTGCTGGGGAAGCCGTGGGGTGCAGGAAGAAGGGAGGGAGACAAGGCTGGGGGAGAGCGGGGCTGGGCTGTGGGCAGTAAGTGGCAGGGTGGGGTTTGTATTTTAGAAAAACCACCTGAGTGGCTGACGTCTGTAATCCCAGCACTTTGGGAGGCCAAGGCGGGTGGATCACCTGCAGTTGGGAGTTCAAGGCCAGTCTGACCAACAGGGAGAAACCCCATCTCTACTAAAAATACAAAATTAGCTGGGTGTGGTGGCACGTGTCTGTAATCTCAGCTACTCGGGAGGCTGAGGCAAGAGAATCACCTGAACCCAGGAGATGGAGGTTGCAGTGAGTTGAGATAGTGCCATTGTACTCCATCCTGGGCAGTAAGAACGAAACTCTATCTCAGAAAAAAGAAAAACCACCCGAGAAGGGGGGTGGAGAGGCCTCGTGGTGGGGACCCTTTCTGCAGTGACATCCAGAGCTACAACCAGGGAGGAGACCACAGCCAGGGCCTGGCCAGGCAGCCAGACACGATCAAGAAACCTCACTGATGGAGAACGGCATTTAACAGAGGGAAAGTGGATGGCAGTTTCTGGTGTGGCCACGGGGTGAATGGTGGTGCCCCTCAAAGGAACAGGACATAAGAGGAACAAGTGTGGGGGCCGTGAATAATAGGTTTCCTTTGGGGATGCAAGGCTGAGTGCATGGGACATTGAAGAGATAGAAAGAAAGGTAACAGGGAGGCAAAAAGAGATAAGCCCAGGACCCCAGGGCAGCGTATAGTATCATCCTGCACTGCTCACAGACAGGACCCGGGAGGAGAGGCAGGGATGGAGGAAGGCCCATGAGGAAAACACCAGCGTCTATGAGGCCGCCAGAGACGGGGTCCAGGGGAAAGTTGATGTATGTTACAATGCTATGGAGGTGTAATCTGCATGTCATATAATTCATTCATTCCAAGTGTAGGGTTTGAGGATTTTTAGCAAATTTAAACACCAGGGCAAACAGCACCCCAATCTTTTCACGACACTGCTCTCAGCTAAAAAGTCCCCTTGGGTTCGTCCGCAGTAAGTTCTTTCTCCCAACCCCATCCCTCAACGATCACTGGTAAGCTTTCTGTCTCCACATTTTGCTGTTTCTAGAAACTTTTTTTTTTTTGAGATGGAGTCTTGCTCCGTCACCCAAGATGGAATGCAGTGGCACAATCTGGGCTCACTATAATCTCCGCCTCGTGGGTTCAAGTGATTATCCCGTCTCAGCCTCTCAAGTAGCTGGGATTACAAGTGCCCACCAGCTCACCTGGCTAATCTTTGTATTTTTAGTAGACACGGGATTTCACCATGTTGGGTCAGGCTGGTCTCAAACTCCTGAGCTCAAGTGATCTGCCTGCCTCGGCTTCCCAAAGTGATGGGATTACAGGCATAAACCACCACTCCTGGCTTCTAGAAACTTATATAGTGCAACTGATGTGTTACCTAGTCTTCACCGTTCTGACGGCTCCAGCAGCTGGGGGAGAACGCCACTTAGAGGGCAAGGTAAAAAAGAGTATTGGGGGCCGGGCACAATGGCTCATGCCTGTAAGTCCAGCACTTTGGGAGGCCAAGGCTGGCAGACCACAAGGTCAGGAGTTCAAGACCAAGCCTGGCCAGCATGGTCCCCATCTCTACTAAAGATACAAACCATCAGCCAGGTGTGGTGGCACGTGCCTGTAATCCCAGCTACTTGGCAGGCTGAGGCAGAACTGCTTGAACCTGGGAGGTGGAGGTTGCAGTGAGCCGATATAGCAATGTTGCACTCCAGCCTGGGTGACAGGATGAGACCTCGTCTCAGAAAATAAAAGAAAAAAGAGTATTATTCATCCAGCTTGACAGAGCAGCCAAATCTGCTCTGCTGTGGGGTGAAGGTTTACTGTTTGCCGACTGCCCTCCTGGCTTGGACCCAAGACTCCTGGGCATTCCAGCTACTGCCTGTCAAACTCCTTGTCAAACCCCTGCGATCACACAATCCACCTGCAAGGGTCAGCTCACCGGCTCCCAGGATCTGAGACAGGCTTGGGAGACGGCAGAGGCCACTCTGGGAAAAACAATTCCACACGCAGAAGGCATCAACCAGCACCAACGCTCCACTGCAGCCAGTGATCAAAGGTGTCCCGTGGTCATTTGAACAACCTCCCTGCTTCCCCACACCCTGGCCGATTAGTCCTTCCTGGGTGGAGAACCTGGCTCGGTCCGTGCAACCTTCCTCCCCACACCAGTACTTACTTGAACTCTGCTTAAATCCAGTGGCTGAGTGGACGATGACATTCAGAAACCCATAGAGCCCCGGAGACCCATCATCTGTACAAGAGACCAAAGAGGTAAGCGTCTGTTGTGCCGGGAAAGGGAGGCAGGTGACAGGCTAACTCTGCTTCAGAATCAACCATCCCGGAGACAGCGTAGCTGCCATCTGCCCAGCACAAGGCAAGCCAGTGTCACGGGCCAAAAGCATACCCATCATGATTTCTGTCTTGGGGATCTCAGGGTCCAGTTGGGTTCCAGGGACCCAAAGTGTAATAATGTTCCAAAGACACAGAGGGGGTTGGGGTGATATGGACGTGGATGGGGTGTGTGTGGACAGGTGTGCATAGCATGTGCTGTGTGTGTGACTGAGCATATGTGCAACAGTGAATGCAAAACTCGGCTTGACCCAAAGTGCCAACCAGCAAGTAGTTGGAGGAGGGAGGGCTGGGAGGATGGGAGTGGGGCCGGATCAAGGCATGGAGCATCGGAGGAGCATCCACTGTAGCCCTTGTGACTAGGAAGGTGATTAGCCGAGTGTCTCCTCAACCACCCAGCAGTAGCCACTCAGGGAAAAACCGCTCCTAACCCATCTCATCCACTCCTGGGAGGAGACAAGAGGCCCTAACAAGCACACCTCTTCCCTCCAAACCAAAGTCCATTAGTCCCAACAGGAAGTGGGGGTCAGCCCCTGGGCCAGCTGCCTGCCCTCCCTGCAGGTGCCCTGTGCACAGGAGGATGGGCCCACCTTCCCTGCTGATGGTCAGTGGAATGCTATGGACCGTCTGCAGTTTGACACACGAGTTGGTCAGCATCTGCAGCTCCACAGATGTCAGGGAGAAGCTTTTGAAACCTGGGAGGTTGGAAGAGAGGTGCACCAATTGGTCAGTGCGCTCCTTGGCCCTCCGACCCCTCCCCCTGGACCCACACCACATCCTGGGGAAGGAGCATGGCAAGAACTAGTGCCAGGACTTGGATGCTCAGGAGAGGGCACTTGGCTCCCAAGTGCAATGCCGGTCCGGCAGCAGAGCAAGGTGTGGCTCTGGAAGGCCCAGGCCTGGAGGAGTCTTGGCGTGAGACTCAAACACATGTCACGCACTACCTATGCTCAGCCACAAGGCAGGTCTGAGAAGAAGCGGCTGGTCGGAGACCACCTCCCTGTGAGGTCTCCCCAGACAGACAGCAGCCACAGGTCTGCCCCCATTTCTTTACTGGGTGAGGAAAAGGGGCTTATTTCTGGGCATAATGCTGAACAGGGAATAGATGCTGCCACTCTAGAAATGGCTGGGGCTCCCATGTTATGACAGGGAGCCGGGGCCAGGAGCACTGGCAGGTCTGCTCGGAGCTCCTTGTTGCCCCAGACCACGGGGTCAATGCGGACTGAGACGTGGCTCTGCATAGGTGAGAAGGATAAGCCTGAGGGGATGAGAGGTCAGACCAGGTCAGAGGTGCACAGAGCCCCTGCCCAGCATCCCTGTGAAAAACGATGCTTTGCAGGTAATGGCCCACAGCTGTGGGAGGACCAGGCCACCTGGATATGGTGCTCAGCCCAGATCCCCCACAAGAGGGACAGTGGCATACAGAGTGCCAGTGGGAACATCTAGGTAAGGGTGGCACGTCAATCCCAAACCTCCAAGGAGGAAACTGGGTGTGCCCACCCCCCCGGCCCCTGCCGAACACAGGACAGAAGGAAGGAGTGCCCTGACAGAGGGAAGTGCCCAGAGAAGGAAGGGGCTGCCCCAGAGGGAGGGAGCACCCCTGTGCTGACAGCAGGCAGCTGGGCCATGTGGACAGGGCAGTGGGGCCAGCGCAGTGTGGCTACCCAAGTGGGCCCTGCCAAGGACCCCTTTAGCACCTGCTGGGGCAGGGAAGGCCTGGGGGAGTACGGGGCAGATGAGGGGAAATGGGGGAGGCCGAGAAAATGGGGTGGTGGCAGGGTCCTAGAAAGGCCTAGGGGGCAGGCCACGGGGTGGGGTGTATGTGCAGCAGGCTGGGGAAATGAATGCCCGGGGGATGGGGGCAGGATAGTTTCGGGGTGTGTCCAAGTGAAAACTCGGTGCCATTAGACGGTCAGGAGTGTAGAGACAAGATGGCTGGGAGGCCTACGGGGATGGCCGTCTCCAACTTGTTTTCTAAATGAGCCCTCCACGTAACACTTCACTTGATAAAACCCCTCAAAACAAAAAAGTTTCAAACCATAGTAGCTGCCAGCCTGGCCCTGGTGTTTCAAAGCCCAGCCCTCTCAGGACAGAGGACACTCACACTTCTTCTGCTGCTCCCGGATATTCTCCCTCCACTCTGCACGCTCATAGCCAGAGGAGATCAGGAATGTGTAACTCTAGGGTGGGCGAGACGAACAAACCCAGTTACCTCCACCCTGCCTCTGCGAATGCCCGGCAGGCCTGGGGCACCTTGGAGCATGCAACCCACACCTCCAGCTGGCTGGAGCCCAGTGGCCAGGTGTGCTCAGAGCCCGGCATGTCGCTTCTGGCACTCCCTGCCCTTCTTGCCAGCTGGGTGTCACAGCACCTCTGGCAGAAGCTCTCACCTGAACTGCACTTGTCAGGGTGTGATGCCAGCAGAAGGGCACAGCTAAGAGACATGAAGGTGACCAGGTGGGAACTGCAGAGGTGGTTGATCTAGACCTGACCCCCTGCATTCAACCCACAAGCCTCACAGTAGCCCAGAGACAAGGCTTCTGCAGAGCCCACCAGCTGCCTTTCCTGGCCAGTCTAGAAAACAAGCCATTTTGCACGTTGACAGGTGCGTGTCATGCCCCTGGAAGGAGACGCCCAGGCTACAGACGGCACCAGGAGCCAGACTCAGGACAGAAGGTGCATCTCTGGCCCTCAAGGCCCTGGGGCATCATCCCTGTACCAAGGACCAGGTCTGCACAAACCTGCTAGGCGCCCCTGTCCTATACCCTCCTTGGAGACCCAGCACACTCCCAGCTGTGGGAGCTGAGCCAGCTGCCACTCAACCCGAGGGCTATGGCCCAAAACCCCAGAAAAAGGAACCAGTGTGCTTGCATGCAGCATGCTGGACAAGCCTCTCGGCGCGGAGTGCATCCAAGTGAAAATGCGCTGCCATGAGACAGTCAAGAGCCCATCCCAGGCCAGAAGAGCGGAAGGGGCCGGCGTGGCAGGCGCTCACCTTGCTGTTACGGCTGTGCACCCTGAAGGCCATGCTGGGAGACATGAGCAGCAGCAGCGACTCCTGCTCTGACAGCTTCTTCTTCAGCCTCTCTGTGGCCTTGCTGCCCTTGTTCGCCCTCTTCGGGGAGATACCACAACCTCACCTTCGCATTCCAGCGCCCCATACAACTCACTCCCGCTCCATCCACCACCACCACAGCGGTGTTCAGCCTGCAGAGGGCGAGAATCCTGTGTCTCCACTCAGCACAGCCCAGGGCCCCAGACTGCTGCTGGCGGTGGCCTTTGGAGGACAGAGCAGCCTTGCAGCCTTTCAACAGGGTCAAGGCCAGGCACAGGCTGCGGGACATGCTTGGAACCTTTCTTGGAGGAACGAGATCTTTCCTCTCATAAGGGTGGAGAGAAGAGACTTACAAACAACCCAGCCTTTCATTTTCTCCCCAATTCAGACAATGTCCAGGGGGCTGTTGCGACCTGAAGGGTCTGTCACCCGCTTCCTAATCCAGGTAGATTTCCACAGGCCCACTGAGCATATTTGTGGAGGTCTCAGCAGAAGGGCAGACGACTCTCAACAGAACCTGGACAGGTGAGCCCTTCCTATGCTGAGCTGTGTGGATCCCTCTAGAAGCCACTATCCCTGGGGAGAAAATGTGCTGCCTGTCACCAGATAGGGCTCAATCCCATCCCCCACAGAGCTGAACATGGAGAGTGCAACAGTCACACTCAACAGGCGTCAGCTGCCCTCAGGGCACGGCACTGGCTCCGACTCTGCATGGGGACAGCCCACCACAGAGGTCACGGCCCTCCTGCAGCACAATACAATGTTCACCCCAGTCTTGAAGCTGCCCTGTGCTCCTAAGTGTGCTGAATCTGGGTGCAGCAGGCTGCGCAGCTGGACAAGGGCTGAGGACTCCTGTCCCACTGTGTCCACCCTACCCGGGTGTCCCTGGGCCCAGGCCCAACCTTTTTGCCACCCACTTCCTCTGGCCTAGCTAACCAGATTGAGGGGCTTGTCCTCACCATTTTTACAGTCTTCAAACATCTCTGGAGAAAACTAAGTGCCTGTAGTCCCAAACACCTGGAGGGGTGGCACCCCCACCTGGGCCTGGCCCCCATCAGGGTAGCTGTACAGGGGACAAGCAGCCCCTCCCCTAGGCCCCGCATCCTGAACCATTCCAAGCCCTCCAGCATCTGGCTGTCACTTTCTCCAGTCACTTGGTACTTTACCCACAAAATGGAACCACACAGCAAAGGACGCTGCCTGGGCATCAGAAGACCACACACTTGAACTCAAGCCAGTGGCCAGAGGTGAGAACCCAGAAGCCTCTCTCCCGCCTGCCTGGCTGACTGAGCTCCTGCATTCTTGCTGCCTCCTTAAAAGGACCATCCAGGCATTTGCCTGTGAACTTAAAGTGTCCACACCCTGTTCCCTTAGAAATACTGTTAGCTGTCATGTGTGCTGTCTCTCTCTCTCTCTCTGACTCTTCACTTGTGCCTCGTGTGATTTAGGGACAGAGGACTGCCCACCCTCCTCATGGCACCTCCTTGTCCAAAACCTGTAGGTAAAAAATCTCGGAACTAGTTTCCCATGCTGGTGGTGTGTTTCCGAAAAGCTAGGCAGTGTTTTCCTAGGTCAGGTTTTCCCAGGGATGCCGGCGAAAACAGAAGATCAGGCTCCCAGTGCCATAGCAATGGCCAGGCAGGCATAAACTAGACATGGTTTAAACTTGCCAGTGTAAACAAGTTTCCCTCGTGAGGGACCCCTGATCACAGATGAGATAACTAAGCATGAGGCCGTCCACCAGGTATAAGAAGTATCCCGTGAAAGGCACACTGTAGAGACCACGACCAGTTCCCTTAGTTTTTCTGGAAGGCTGGGTTGGCAGCCCCTCTGGTATGGTGCTCCGCATTAAGCCGGGGGTTCTCAGAACAATCGGGCACCTAGCTGTGCCCAGATGCCCAGCCCTCCAAGACCTGAGAGCTCATATATGTCCCAGAGACCAGACCTGGGGCTCAGAGGCCTGACAGAGAGAGCACCCACTGGCTGTGTGTGGGGGCTGCTGCCCAGCAAGACCACACGGAGCCAGGCCCTTGTTTCCCCCACCTGCCCCCCGCCATGCACCTTCTCTCTCTGAATGTCACTCTTGATCTGGGAGATCTTGATCTTCAGAGCGTCCAGCTCCTCGTCCGGCACCAGGGGGATGTTGGGCACTGCCTCCGATTCGTCCACCATCTGGAAGCTGAGATCCGTGAGCGGAATGTACCATTTGCAGTCATACTGCTGGGTTTTGCTGGGGGTGGGGAGAGAAGGACGCTGACATGCACCAACTACCTTCCACGGCTGATGTCACTGCTGCCAAGAACCCAAGAGCCCGTGTTCCTGACCACACACGGCTCACCCGACCGAATCCCAGCACGCGTTCCATGGAACCGACTGGGATGAAGCCACTGGCAGGCGCTGGTGGCCCCGGCCTCAGCCTCAGTGATTCCTGGGAACAGACACTCTGAACACGTGAACCCAGGCCCCAGGCCTCTCAGGAGTCTAGATGCATCTTATCCTATGCTGACCCTAAGGTGGAGGGCTCATGTGGGAGCACGTCAAGGCTGCACAATGACAGGACAGGGCTGAAGTCCAACCCCAGGGCTGTAAGAGTTTCAACGACTGTAGATAAAGCTGGCGTCATCCCCTCGCCTGACAGATGGGAGAACGAAGTCTCTCCTCTGAGTTGACTGATTCAACCCACTCAGCAGGGCAGGATGAGGGGAAGAGCCTGTGCTGGTCTTCCCAGTGTGGCCTTTGCTCCACTCCAACCTGGTGCGACCTGGGTGAACCCAATCACTGGAGGGAGGAGGGGAGTGTGTGCAGGGGTACGCTGAGAATAACTCAGGAGCCACCACCCAGCTCTGCCTGCAGCCCCTGACCTCAAACGGTCCTGAGGTGGCCTTTCCGCAATGGTCCTGGAAGTCATGGTCGGGTTTACCCCTCACTACAGGAGTCAAAGCTGGTCCCCAGGATGCTCCATGACGTCTCCTGCTAGTGACAATCTTTAACCTGGAGCCTAACATTGAGCCCAAGTAGCAACGGAATGTAAAAAGAGCACCTAGCTACATTGCTGCTGGCCTCCGCCATGACGGACCCTCCACGCCCTGGAGCGTCAGCACAGACGGGGTCACCGCCGGGACGGGACCCCATCGTTACTCACCCTCCGCTCTGCTTCTTGAGCTTGGTGCAGAGAAGCAGGTCGGTGAAGAGGAAGACATGGCGCAGCTTGCGGGCCCCCTCCACCAGCTCCACCATGAAGCTGTCCTTCAGCAGCTGCCGGTGCTGCGGGCACAGGGAAGGCTGGGGTCAGGGCCAGCCTGGGGTGATGGGTGGGGTGCATTCGGCCCTCCCAGCCCAGCAGGAGCAGGTTGACCCAGGGACGTTCTCTCTGGGAAGATTTCACTCCTTCCACATCTGACCCTCACACTCACTTTCCAGAACGTTTTGTTCATCTCACGGTCCTGCTGACAGATCAGGGCTTACGTGTAACTTCTCTGTTCAACAAATTTCCCAGTCCCTCCTGTGTGCTCAGCCTTTAGAAGAGAGTGGGAGGATGGGGGAGGGGGGAGGTAACGACTGTGGGTCTGTAGAGGCACACAGCCAAGCAAACGGTCTGCTGTGAAGATGGGTGATGGAACGACCCACTTTAAACAGGGCAGCCAGTGCCTCTCTGGGGTGGCAGGTGGAGCTCTAGAACTGGCAAGAAGCCAGCGTGCCAGGAGCAGGTCTTTCTGTAGAGGGACCATGTCAGGCACAGGCCCTGTGGTGGGAAGAGCTTGGGGCTGGAGGTTCAGTGTGGTCTGTGGGTGGAGATGGGCCCGGTGCACTCTGGAAGTGGCAGCCCTCGAGGTCACGGCAAAGGGTCGGGCCTGGTTCTGAGGGCAGCAGGAACCGGGGCCCCATACCTTGAACTCCTAGTCCTCCCAACTAGACAGGATGTGCAGGGTCCCAGGTGTGCAGGGGCCACACCTCTGACACCTGCCTGGACATCCGCAGCCTGAGAGCAGGGTTAAAGTGGCGCGCAGGTGGGGAGTGCAGGGCAGGGGCACAGGCTCCTAAGAAACCATGCCCCTTTCTGCCTCTTGTTCTGTATCTGAAAGGCAAGGGTTGGTCCTTCTTGCTCAAGAGGCTCCTCAATGGGCATGTCTAGGTTATGTCACCCCTGCCTGGTACCTCACAGCGTTGGGCACTGGATGAGAGGCTGTCGCAGCAGGCTTCCCCATGCCGGGACCAGAGCACTGCATGAGGACGTCGCCTGAACTATTTGATCCAATCCCTACAACAGCCTGGAGGCAGTTCCTTAATGAGAAAACTGAGCTTCAGCGAGGCCCACACTCTGTCCCAGGCAGCAGAGAGCAAGCGGCAGCATTCACAGGTCTCTACACTCAGGAGCCCACAACCTCATGGGAGAAAGACCAAGTGTTTGGCGGGCACCCAGCCCCCTGGTCTCAGGGAAGGCTCACAGGGAGGATGACCCCCGCCCTGTGCTGAGAGCCGGAGGGTCTGCAGGGGAGTCACATGCAACAGAGGGTATGAAAATTCAGTGTTTCCCCACAGGAGCTGCACCTGTCCCCATCTCGAGAAGTGATGAGGTCCTGTGCTCTGGGTGAGCCAGGCTGGTTCTGGGGCCAGACCAGGCGCCACACACTGCTGTCCTGCAGCCTGAGGTTCTTCTCAGGGAGCCTCTGTCTCTCTCAACTCTCCTGTACTCTGAGGCTGGAGGCAGCAGAGCTCCCCATTCGCATGTACAGTCGGTGCCAGGCCTCCGACACTCTCAGGGGTGGAGGCTGCATGTCACCATCATAAGCAGCTTGGCTCACGACAGCCAGCCGGCTCTGGTGAGGGGGAACAATGACTTATGTAGGGGTCGCTGGTGCCCATAAGTGGAAGGCTAGGAAGGTTGCCGGAGTGCCAAGGCCGTGACTCATAGGCACTCACTCACACTCCGCCTGCCGAGGGCAGACGGCCGCGTGGTGACGGCACCCACAGGAAGCAAGAAACAGCATGTGCCCCTGGAGAAATGTCAGGCAGTGCTGGAGCGCTGAAGCCGGGTAATCCCCACTGCTGGGTCTGCAGCGGGGACCAGGTCTGGGTAGGATCCTAGGACACTGAGGTCCTTAGAGAAGGACTACAGGATGTCTGCTTGGCAGGGACACAAGAAAGAGCCTCCCTGCTAAGGAGGAATGGTCTCAGGCACCTTCCCTGTGGGGCACTGATGGGGCTGGATGGCCAGCAGCCTTCTCCATACAAAGGCGCTGAGCTTCTCGCCATCACCAGCAGAGGGCACCCCATGCTCAGCTCAGAAGCCGCAGACCCGGCCCACTCTGCCTTGTGTGCCAGAAATGCAGCTGCCTCTCCAGCAGAGGTTTCCCACAGCCCACCTCAGGGGCACCTTCGGGCTTCAGCAAGGCCACTGGACGCCTGTAGCACCCACATGCCAGCCTGCCACACTGAGAGGACCAGGCCTGGCTATGGGGAGGACGTGGCCCCTCTGGGTGTGGACTGCAGGCCTGGGAGGCTTGGACAGCGAACTCAGATGATTCTGGGCTACTCTTTTGATGTCACCACAGCCTCCAAACCCTCACCCACCCATGCAGCTCTCCCCTGAGAGAAACCCTAATCCATAGGCACCCCAGCATGTCGCAGCACCTCAGACCCTGCTCTGCAGTCCCCATCACCCAGTCCCTGCCCTCCCAGTCCACACAACACCAGCACGGAGCTGGGAGGCCATGTGGCGTAGGTCACTGCCTGCCCAGGAGACGTCCCTCTCAGAAGTGCTCAGCAGCCTGGTATCCGGCTCAGAGTACAGGATGCTCAGCCTTGAAATCAGCCCAGGCTTCCCCGCACAGTCCTCCGGACTCACATCCTCCAGGGCACATGGCAAGGGTGGGCCGGGGCCACGGTCCTGACTGCATCCCAAAGCCAGCATAAGGCCACGTGGCTGGAAACCACTGTCCCTATGGCTCAGTGTCTCTCCAGGGCAAACACCCGCAGCTGGAGCAGGGGGACAGAGAGGGCCGGGGCCTCACTGGGACCTGGGACAGCACCACGGTTTGGAGAGCTGGCTTGCCGGGCTGCGGGAGCCTGTGTGTGAAAAGGGCGCATTGGAAGATCCCATGTGTGCCATTATGCCCAGCTAAATTTTTTTTTTTTTTTGGTAGAGACAGGGGTCTCGCTATGTGGTCCAGGCTGGTCTTGAACTCCTGGCCTCAAGTGGTCCTCCCACCTAGACCTCCCAAAGAGCTGGGATTGCAGGTGTGAGCCCCTGCACCCGGCTCTGCCTTTAAAGGGAGGGAAATTCTGTTACATGCTACAACACGATGAACCTTGAAAACATGATGCTAAGTGAAATATGGCAGTCACAAAGTGCCACATGTTGTATGACTCCACTGATACTAAATGTCCAGAATACGTAAATCCATAAAAACAGAAGGTAGATCAGTGACTGCTTAATGGGCCATGGGGTTTCCTTCTGGGGTGACAAAAATGCTTTGGAACTAAATAGAGATATTGGTTACACAACACTGTGAATGCACTAAAAGCCACTGAATTGCTCACTTTAAAATGATTCATTTTACATTATGTGATTTTTACCTCATTTTTTTTTTTTAAAACTGACCTGTTTTCCTCTCTTAAGCAGGGAACCCGGAACATAATTCCGCTATTTCCCAAGGGCTGAGTATCCTTCCAGATGGACGTCAGTACAGCCTGACCATAATCCCAGGCCACCCACAGGCAGTGAGTGCTTTCAGAGACACAGTTGGTTCTGGTGGTTTTTCTACTTAATCCTCCTCTGCCAGTCTGGCAGCTGCTCCTTCTTGCATCCAAACAAGGGGCTCAAAATTCTTTTTTTTTTAGATGGAGATTTGCTGTTGTTACCCAGACTGGGGTGCAATGGCACGATCTCGGCTCACCGCAACCTCTGCCTTCTGGGTTCAAGGAATTCTCCTGCCTCAGCCTCCCGAGTAGCTGGGACTACAGGCGTGCACAACCATGCCCAGCTAATTTTTGTATTTTTAGTAGAGACGGGGTTTCACCTTGTTGATCAGGATGGTCTTGATCTCTTGACCTCGTGATCCACCTGCCTCGGCCTCCCAAAGTGCTGGGATTATAGGTGTGAACCACCGCGTGCGGCCTCAAAATTCTTTATAAATGAGATGTCCCCCATCCAGTTAGCCACTGCACCCTGGCTAAAGGCCTGCCCCCAGGGCCCTTGGTTCTGTGGTGGGAGGGTGCACAGAGAGCACCCTAGGATCCCGTGGCCTCCCAGCCCTCATGCTGTACCCCAACAATGACATCACCAGGCCAGCACCCAAGAACGAAAGCCTCAGCTGCCCAGATAGAGCTCAGGGTCATGAATCAGCATGTGCCACAAAGAAAGCCACCAGGCTAGCCAAGGCCCCCACCCCATAGGCTGGAAAATGTCAGTCGGGAAGGGCCTGAGCCTGCCCTGCTCCCTGATGCCGTGGCTCCCCAGGCAACCCTAGACAC
Source organism: Callithrix jacchus (assembly GCF_049354715.1). Classification (NCBI taxonomy): domain Eukaryota; kingdom Metazoa; phylum Chordata; class Mammalia; order Primates; family Cebidae; genus Callithrix; species Callithrix jacchus. The sequence goes on from NC_133502.1 coordinate 192,384,072, forward strand.
TGAGAACGAGAAACAGGTATTTACAGCTCTGAGCTTTCTTGGAGGAGAAAGCCCAACCCGTGCAACCAGCCTGATGGCTCTGCCCGCTTGAAGGCTGAGCTGGTTGGAGACTCAATCACCAGAAGGTCAACTTTGCTGGCAATTTTTTGGGGGGCACTAAAGACAGCTGTTTTCCTCTACAAACGGAGGGTGCCTCAGTACGGGCAGATGAGAACCCCGCCTCCTCTCCATCAGCATCCACAACACTGTTAAAGGACCCTCCCGAGTCTCCAAGGACCCAGCTGTGTCTAAGGCTCCCAGTCATTCCAGGAGGCAAAAATAATTTGATGCTCCAGGCTTTGATGCTCCTCCTGGTGCAGGCACAGGGCAGACAGAGGGTGAAATCCCAGCTGGGAAGAGGCAGCCGCCTTCGGCCCCAGAATGATATAGTTATTACTCCTCAGCAGCACCTGGGCTTTTTAGGACTCGGGGGCTCAGAAAGACTTCCTGGAGGCCCTGAAGATTTAGCCCCAGACAAATGTACTGAGTACCTAACACATCCAGGGCACTGTGCTGGGTATGCAATGGTGAGCACTGCACACCCAGCCCCTGCCCTCGGGAGCCAGTGGAATCCACCAAGTCACGTGACATGGGCATCACAGCAACCATGCCAATGCCACGGGAGAGGCAGCTGGCACCGGAGTACATGCAGGAGGGAGGCAGACAAACCCAGGCAGGACAGCAGGGCCTGTCACTGAGGAAATGACCACAGAGCCAGAACCTGAGAGAGGGGGAGGCACACACTGGCTCCCCGGAGGAACACCAAGGTGAGAAGCCCACTGTTGTGGGCCCCCAAAGGAACACGTTCATTCCTAACCCTAGAATCTGCAAGTGTGACCTTACCTGGAAAAAGAGGCCTTGCAGATATAATGAGGTTAAAGGCCTTGCGATGAGCTCACCCTAGATTGTCCGACCACTACTACTATGATGTGTTTCTATTCTCCCAGAACACTCCTGACAACATGTATGTGGGTTTATTCCTTTCACCGGGCAATCCTCCCCGTCTCTGGACACCAGCCAGGTGTCCTATAATTTAATTCCATTCTGCCAGTAAGTACATGGAATGAGTGTCAGACCCCACAGGTTAAGCGCTCAGTACCACAAGACTGCCCCCACTTCAGGCACTGGGGCAAAGTTTGGGACACATGTACCTCTGACCTACTGACCCTAAAGCTGGGGGTGGGGTGTTCTCACAATCCCCTCCTCAGGTTCAATAATTTGCTAGAGCTGGGAACGGTGGCTCACGCCTGTAATCTCAGCATTTTGGGAGGCCGAGACAGGTGGATGGCCTGAGGTCAGGAGTTCGAGACCAGCATGGCCAATATGGTGAAACTCCGTCTCTACTAAAAATACAAAAATTAGCCAGGCATGGTGGCATGTGCCTGTAGTCCCAGCTACTCTGGAGGCTGAGGCAGGAGAATTGCTTGAACCAGGAGGTGGAGGTTGCAACGAGCCGAGATTGCACCACAGCATTCCAGCCTGGGCGATGGAGTAAGACAGCGTCTCAAAAAAAAAAAAAAAAAAATTGCTAGAGCAGAGCAGCTCACAAAATTCAGGAAAGCCCTTTACTCACGTTTACCAGTTTATTATAAAGGATACCACTCAGGAACAGCCAAACAGAAGAGAGGCACAGGGCAGGGTGATAGAGTGTATACTGTGGGGGGACCTTCCATGGCCTCTGGGGCACTGCCCGCCCAGCACCTCCATGTGTTCACCAACATGAAAGCTCTTGGAGTATAGTGTTTTCATGGAGGTTCCACTAGGTAGGCAAGACTGACTAAATCACTGGCCACTGATGATCCATTCAGCTGAGATCAGGCGTCGGCAGCCTGGCAGGGCTGTAGACTGGTGATCAATTCAATCTCCACCCCCTCCCCGTCCCCAGAGTTCAGGGCGGAGCTAAACTTCCAACCTTTGAATCACAGGGCTGGTTCCTCTGGCAACCAGCCCCATCCCACAGCTATCTGGGGGCCTGCCCATCAATCATCACCTCATTAGCATAACCTCAGGTCCCACAAAAAAGGGCTTGTATGAGTAACAAAAGATGCATCTATCCCCTCATTGCAGGAAATTATAATGATTTTAGGAGCCTGTGCCAGAAACCAGAAGACCAAATCTACATATTTTTATTATATCACAATATCACATGATGATATTTACCACCCTAAATCTGATGACAAGTATATTTAAAGAGACAGAAGACAGGCACACAGGAGGGCGTTTGAAGGCAGATGCAGAGACTGGAGAAGTGCCGGGGCCATCAAATGCTGGGAATGGCAAGGAAAGATCCTCCCCTAGAGCCTCCAGAGACAGCCTGGCCCTGCTGACACCTAGATGTTGGGCTTCTATCTTCAGAACTGGGAGAGAATAAATGTTTGTTGTTGTAAGCCCCTAAGCTTATGGCATTGTTAAGGAAGCCACAGGACGCTAAGACAGAGATAACCCAGCCCCTGGGAGAGGTCTGGAAGGGCTTTGCAGTGGTAGAGCCTGTGAGACAGAGAGAAGAATGTGACCAACGGAGCCTTCAGCCAGCAGGGATGGGGAGCCGCAAAGATGTCCCACCCCTGACTCACGCTGCCGACTCAGCTGCTAGCTCTCCTGGGGCTTACAAATGCAGAAAGGCTGGGAAGGACTGAAGGAAGCACCATTCCAAAATATGCTGTATCAGTACACTGACTTGAGCTGACAACATTAGAGACTGCAGCTTCCGAAAGGGCTAGCTGACCTGCTTCTTGCTGTACAAAGCAAGCCATAAAAATTCCTCTGGGAGAGGTGCCCTCCCTGTACCAAGAGAGAAAATAGCCCTTATCCTCTGAGACTGGGAATTGGGGGCTGCAGTGGACCTGAATGAATATACTTAACAAAGTAACCCTTATCTCCCACCAAGTTTCCCCTCATGCATCTCCCAGTGACTCCCCAGAGTTTACTGCCCGTAGCCAGTTCCCTCCTGTCCTGCCACTTCTCAAACTTACTGTTATCTAAAAAGGGTCTTGTTTGGCCACTTCTCTGGACTTGACTCTGGAGAAGAATCCCATGTCCCTGTAAAACCAATGACATCTGTGTTTTTCTCCTATTAATGTGCCTGGTGTCACTTTGGTTTCTAGATCCAGCCAGAGGCCACTAAGAGCTAAGGGGGACTGGAAGCAATCTCTGGGAAAGGATATACAGCTGGGAAAGGGGATATGGGATGGTAGCGAGAGGAGAGGGAGGTAGGGGGAGCCTCTCTGGGGAGCCTCGGGCTGCAGGCCCAGGACTTGGGCTCGATTTAGGAGGTGTCTGGGTCTGGAACAAGAGGGGAGCCTCGGGCCCACAGGGGGACAGGTGACATTCTAGCAGCACATCTGAGTGTGGCACAGGAGGTGGGGCAGGGCTGGGGGCTTCTGCAATGGTCACTCCAGGTGTGCTTGGTGTTGGTTGAAAAACGCAGGCAGGGGGCATTGACACAAAGTGATCATGGGTCTGGCTAAGAGGACAAAGACAAAAGGAGGAGGAAGAGTAGAGGGGACGCTGAGCTTTCTAGTCCCCGAGGTGCAGACGCGGCAGCAGGGAACTGGTCAGAAGAGTCCCTGGGAAGATAGTGGGAGGGGGAAAGTTAGGGAAGGTGGAGCAGTGCCCTTCAAAAGAGGATGGCGGGCCGGGCGCGGTGGCTCACGCCTGTAATCCCAGCACTTTGGGAGGCCGAGACGGGTGGATCACAAGGTCAAGAGATTGAGACCATCCAGGTCAACATGGTGAAACCCCGTCTCTACTAAAAATACAAAAAATTAGCTGGGCGTGGTGGCGCATGCCTGTAATCCCAGCTACTCGGGAGGCTGAGGCAGGAGAATTGCCTGAGCCCAGGAGGCGGAGGTTGCGGTGAGCCGAGATTGCGCCATTGCACTCCAGCCTGGGTAACAAGAGCGAAACTCCGTCTCAAAAAAAAAAAAAAAAAAAAAAGAGGATGGCATGGGAACAGTGCCCTGGAGTGGGAGTAGCATGGGGAGCGAGGTCTGAAAGTGAATGGTGGGGGTCCCTCCACGCCAGCAAAGGTGCTCAGCCAGGAATTGGGCTGTGGCCACTGCACACTTGCGGGTCCTCCCCTCCCACTCACTGCTCCTCCAAAGAGGAAACACAGAGGATTAAGGGGAAAATGGCAGGAAGAGGGGCTTCCCCCTGCTGGCAGTCACCACCCTGAGCCTGGGGCCAGGGCCCAGCCACCGGCAGACACCCAGCAAGCCTGGGAGGGCAGGAGAACCACCTTATTCCCCAACCTGGTCTCAGGCTACCCTTGCTGAAGGATGCCTGGAGTGGGATAGGAGAGGAGACGCACATTCACCACATTCACAGCAGCACCATCTGCAATGGCCGAGAGGTGGCAGCAACCCCAGTTCCATCCACGCGTGACTGCAAGACCAGAATGTGCTATATACATGTAAAGGAGTATTATTCAGCCTCGAAAAGGAAGGAAACTCTGAGACATGCTGACTTGGATTAGCCTTGAGGACATTATGCTAAGTGAAATCAGCCAGACACAAAGAGTCAAATACTGTATGCTTCCATGTATATAAGGTTCCTAGAGTAGTCAAATTCAGAGACAGGAAGGAGAATGGGGGCTGTCAGGTGCTGGAGAGGGAGTTAGTGTTTAGTGGAGTTTCAGTTTGGAGAAGATGAAAAAGTTCTGGAGATGGACAGTGGTGACCTCTGTATGACAACATGGATGTACTTAACACCACTGAAATGCACACCTAAAAATGGCTAACATAGTCAATTTTATGTTATTTACACACACACACACACACACACACACACACATGCACACAGGATCAGCCAGGTTTTCAAATTTAAAACGAAAGAAAAGAAGTACAGTGTTAGGGGCTAAATCATGTTCCCTGCCAAATTCATATGCTGAAGTCCTAACCCCTAAACTTATTTGAAAATAGGGTTTTTACCAAGTTAAAACAAGGTCATTAGGTTAGGTCCTAATCCAATATGACTGTGTCCTTTAAAAAAGGGGTGGCCAGGCGTGGTGGCTCATGCCTGTAATCCCAGCACTTTGCGAGAGAGGAGAATCACTTCAGGCCGGGAGTTGGAGACTAGCCTGAACAACATGAGACCCTGTCTCTACAAAAAAAAAAAAAATACAAAAATTAGCCAGGTGTGGTGGTCATGCCTGTAGTTCTCAGCTACTTGGGAGGCTGAGGCAGGAGGATTGGTCACTGAGCCCAGGAGGTTGAGGCTATAGTGAGCTATGATTGAGCCACTGCACTCCAGCCTGGGACTGGAGCCAGAGGGAGATCCTGTCTCTTAAAAAAAAGTGTGGGGTGGGGTGGGGTAGGGGGATGGAATTTGGAGAGAGATGGGCATATTGGGAGAATGTCATGTGAACTTGAAGACAGTCACCTATAAGGATCCAACCCAGCCAACATCTCAATCTCATACTTCTAGGCTTCAGAACTGTGAGATGATACATTTCTATGATTTGGGCTTCGTGGTTCTTTGTTACGCAGCCATAGCACACTATTACGTGAATGAAGTCACTGTGGAGCTCAGACACCAACTTTGAGGAGCTGTCCACATGCCACGTTCTAGACTCGGAGTGGCAGAGGGGAAGAGCAGACACCAAGGCGCACAAGGTCAGAGTAGGAGGCAGCCCAGGGCCTCACCCCCTTCAGCCACGCAGCATATCTGTGCTCTCTTGGGCACTTGCTCAGAAGCTAAATTGTTACAGATTGACCCCAGACTCTCCTGCTAGACAAAAGACCAGAGCCACCTGAGTATCTTGTGCTTGTACAAGTCAGAAATTAAAGAAACCCCGTCACATTCTGAATGTCCTGCACAACACTGCCAGCCAACCAGCCCTTCCTGAGCGCAGCCCCTGCACCTTCGGACTCTCCTTCCTACACAGGGCCTCAGGGGCTTTGCTTTCCTCCCCTCATCCAAGCTGAGAGGTGGGAGGGGGGTGGGGGGGGAGGAGGCTTCCATGCAGGTGAGGAAACTGAGGTACTAAAGCAACAAGCTGGGCAGAACCAGAAAAGCCCAATGCTGGAGAGAGATTGACAAGGTGTGTATGAACCCTTCTGGGCCCTCAAATGATTCTACAACCTGAGTTCTTTCTATTGAGGGAAAGGAGATGGCCCAGGGGACAGTTTGAGGACCCCCCCCAAGCCACATACACACACAAGAAGCACCTGTGTTCCCACCAGCCCTGGAGGAGTATAGCCCTAGGTCAGTCCTGGGGGCTGGTCTGCAATTCCCACCCCTGTCCTAATACTGGGTCACCCTGATCTATAGTGCTCCTGGGAGGCTTATGGAGTTGTGGATGCGCAGGTGCCCAGGACGCCAGCCTGAGTCAGGGCCAGGGGGATAACACCAGCAATGGCAACAGGTACGGGTCAGAAGTGCTGCCTCGAATCCCCACGCCTCTGCAAGGGAGCCATCACTATGTCATTTTACAGATGAAGGTTGAAGGTTTGGATGTAGAACCAACATACCCTGAATTCCACAGCTAAGAAGGGGGATCCCCAACTTCAGGAATCCTGGCGGGCTGAACTAGGGGTGAGCTGGGGCAGGGGAGTGACATTTTGTATTCTGCTCCAGAATTTAAGATGTTCCAGGTGTGGGCAAATGTCAAAAGGCTGAGGAACAGACCGGCAGGTGGCACGGTCTCTAAGCCTAAACCCAAATGGATTTTCCCCTGGAAAACCTGTGCACGCAGTTTATGTGGCCAGGAACTCTCCCATTCTTAAACAAGTATTTGGAAAATGAAATCAAATTCCCTCTGTTCCCAGTTTCCCCCACCCTACCTCCAAGGCCTTCTTCAATCATCCCCCTAAAAAGCAAGACAGAAAACAAAGCAGGATGACAGGGATAACCAGAGGGCCCGGGGGCCTGAGTGAAACTCTTCGCTTCATCTCTCAATGTTCCCACCAATGAAATGGGGATAATGACACTCTCCACCCACGCTCCCTACGAGGTGTCAAGCAGGCCCCATCAGAGGGAGGAAACAGCACGGAGAAGCACAAGCATCACTTAACATAATTACAGGAAGCCTCACCTAGTCCTGCGCTCCCACCTGCAACATTTCAGAGCACGCTCTTTTGCTCCTTTCCAGAAAACCGTAGGACCTCCTCTTGCCTGGCTTCTGGGGGATGCAGTGTGAGGCTGAGGGCTCCACTTCAGGAAATGTGGCAGAGCTCAGGTGTCTGCTCAGGCCACTGCAGGTCCACAGGTGACCCTGGCACGGCAATCTGGTCCATCTCGTCCACTGCAGAGGCCAGCCAGGGCTCCGGATGCCGGCCTTCATGCTGCCCATCTCAGCAGCCGAAAGTGGACCCACTCACTGCAAAGGCCACTGCCCTGTCTCCCACATTTCTCTTCTCCAGCAAAAGTCAGGCCACAGAGGAGCTTTCCTCACTCCCCTGAGGCTGCAAACTCTGCAGGCCACAGAAAACAGCTGAGGAACGAGCCAGAAAACCAGCCGGCGAGGACTCTCTGTCCAGATGCAAGAGGAGACAGAGGACCCGGCTCTTGACCTGAAACTCGAAACTGTCATTGGGAATTACCACCCATGGCGATAATCCCAGCTGTCGCTGCGGGTGTGACAACCTGGTCCAGATCCCACCTGTTACTTTCAATCCAGGCTCGGGAACCAGGCCCAGCTCCTATCCTGCTTCCCCAGAGGGTGTGGGAGGAGGCGAGATTCACATGCCCGGCCTGCCTCCATGGGCACAGCTGTTAGATGCCGGCTCAGGGAGCCAACTCAGCCACCTGCCAGCCCAGCCAAATGAGCAGGTCCTGATGAGGAATGTGATATGCTGCATTCTGAAATCTCCTTCTGAAAAAAGTAAAGTTCTGAAGAGATTCAGCTCACAGACAGGGGCAGCATGGACACATCGCCATGCCACCGCAATCGCCAGGAAAAGGCCTTCCAGAACTCCACGATCCTGGGAGAGCTGTGGAACTAGAAAGGCTCGCAGAGGTATCTGACACCGGCTCTGAGCCTGGGACTTCTGGAAAATCCTCAGGTGGTAGAAAAACAGCTTGACTCAATCAGGTCACCCTGCCCAACACTCTTGCCTCCACAGCTACCCCATGCCAGGGCTGATTCGGATACTATTCAAGACACAGAATCTGCTCAGACTTCCCAGACAGGCCAGTAGAGAACGAGGCTATTTCCTGCTCCTTGCTTAACAGACAGACCCCAACTGGCTGCCTAAGGTCGCTGTCCAAGCCTCTTTACCTCCAGTGCAGGCATCACCAGCCCTCCTGCAAAGGAGAGCAATAGACACTCAGTCACATCCCACATCAGGCTAGCATCAGGCACACAGCAGGCATCTAACAGGTGTCAGCCCCTTCTTGGTCCTTGTGAGGGGAACCCAGACCCGCTAACAAGCTGTACTCTGCCCGTGTGGCTCCTCCCTGGTTGAAGTGCTTTGTAACTTGGCTTGTCGGTGTGCATTGCCCTGTTCTTGCCTGAATACCACCTGAGCTATGCTTTCCTCTTGGCTGGCAAGTGGAGACTGTACCAGGAAAGCCTGGGATGTTCAGAAGGTTGGGCTGGTCTATTAGGGCGACTAGATCCACACCAGTCGCTTTCACCTGTCAAGCCTCTTCCAAAGAGCCCTCATGAGTCAGCAACACAGCAGCAGGGCAGACAAACATCCCCTGGCACCCTATACTGCTCAGCCACAGTGCAGCAGGGTGGAGATGAGGGTGCAGGTGAGGAGAAGGCAGCCATGAGATGCTGAGTCACCTGGGACCAGATGCCAAGGGTTTGAGGAACCTGTGTTAAGAAAGCAGCAGCTCTTCTCCATGGAACAGAAATTAATTGGAGGCCACCCGGCTGGCTGGTGTGAGGGAGGTGGCATCCAGAAGACCTCAGAGGTGGGTTAACAAGCCAGGCCTCCAGCCACCAGTCCCACCAGCCCCAGGAGAGTCAGCTGCCACCTGCAAGGTTCAGAAGCTTTGGGGATGTGGGGGTGGCACTCTGGGATGCCCCTTACAGCACACAGAATGAATCTTCGCATCTCTCCAAAATTCCTATGTTGAAATCTAACCTCCAATGTGATGGTATTTAGGGGTAGTGCCTTGGAGAGGTGATTAAGTCAGGAGGATGGAACCCTTGTGAATGGGATTAGTACCCTTTTCAAACCCCAGAGACAGCCCCATCCTTTCCACACCAGGTGAGAACACAGCAAGAAGATGGCTATGAACCAGAAAGCAGACCCTTGGCAGACACTGAACTCCTGCCTCCAGCACTGTGAGGAGTAAAGGTTTGTTGTTTAAACTACCCAGTTTATGGTATTTTTGTTATAGCAGCCTGAAGTGACTAAGACACCCCTCCCTGAAAAAATGTGACATGCACACCCTCATATTCCAAGTTCCCATGACTCACATGGGACATAAACATGTCCCTTCCTCTCTGCAGTCCCCATGTTACACTGTGGAACACATGGGCTTGGACATCTACGTCCTTCCCACCCAGTGGCCCAGTGGAAATATACATCTTCCCCTTAATCAGGGAGGCATTTAGCCGCTTACTCCTAACATTCTGTCCCAGAGGGCAGGGCAATAGCACTGCTGCTTTCAGGGAATTCAGAACCTGGAGAAGGCCCGGTGCTGTGGATCACACCTGTAATCCCAGCTTTCTGGGAGGCCAAGGCAGGCACATCATTTGAGGTCAGGAGCTGGAGACCAGCCCGGCCGACATGGTGAAACCCAGTCTCTTCTAAAAATACAAAAATTAGCCAGGTGTGGTGGCGGACACTGGTAATCCTGGCTACCTGGGAGGCTGAGGCAGGAGAATTGCTTGAACCCAGGAGGCGAAGGCTACAGTGAGCCAAGATTGTGCCACTACACTCCAGCCTGGGTGATAGAGCGAGACTGTCTCAAAAAAAAAACAGAACCTGGAGAAGACCCAAGAGGTGAAAATGGGAACTGGGTCACAGTCTCCAGTCCACTCTGGTTTCTCAAGAGTATGAGGGACCACGTGCAGCTGCAGAGTCAGGGGAGGAGGCTGACCTCGACTGACTGACTCCTCTGAGCATGGTAGGGCTCTGTTCACGCAACCCATGCCCCTCCACTCCCCAACTTTCCTGCAGGCTCTAGGTAGCCCTGGGTGTCTGGGGCCCAAAGCCCGTCCAGCACGTGGGCTTGGCCCTGGTCCCATGGCTCCAGCTCACACACACACCCCGACATCAGGGCCCACGACTGAGGAGTCTGAAGCTCATCGCTTTGCACAGCCCCTGGTGCTCACTGTGATCTTATCAGCCTGGGTGCCCTGGGTGCTCCATTCTGAGCCTCAGGTCACACCTTCCCCATCCAGATGGGCTCCCTGGGTCTTAGCCCTCCCAGTTCTTTACAGCCCACCATTCTGATAGCCCCATCCCCGCTGTGACTTAACCTGGTCACCCTCCTAGGCTGGGGGACATACTCCCTGGTACTTTCTCCCACTCACCGTGTGTAGGGTCCTCCTCGACACGCCACCTACGCTACAGCCCACATCCAGGCATCAGTCCCCTCAAAACTTCTCATAAGCTCCTTAGGACAGGCTGGAGTCCGGTTCCTCCTCACGCCACTCACCACCCAGAACCCAGGGACCATCTGTAGAATACACTTATTCAACACATGGGACCACCTCAGGGCCCAGATATAAATAAACAGATCAAGCGAACAACTTCATATTCACATAGCCACTGGTTCCTCAGACTTGGGAGCAACAGAGGTCAGGGTGGCCAAACTGGGTGCAGACACAGATCAAACACACAGGGTTGCAGAAAAGCACAACTCAAGGCAAGCTCCCCTCCTTCATTAGCTGATAGGACACATAATAGAACTTCCGTTCGCTATCTCCAGAGAGTCCAGCTGCACACGGTCTCTGTAAAAACGCCAGAAGAAAATGCTCATGCACATGCCATTAATGACCCCCGCAGAGGACTTGGCCTGGGGCTCATCACATCTGCGGGTGTACAGGCTGAGCTCATTTCTGAGTCACAAAACCCAAAAGTGATGTTTTTGGTCAGCAACCACCCGGAGAGACTCCCACACTCTAGCACTCTGCCCACTGACGTGCCCTTGTCCCTGGCTGAATAGCTGATTCTCCATGGGCCCCCAGCTGGCCCATGAAACAGAGTCCATAAAGAAGCTGCATATTTATAGACACTTGATTTATAACCAAAGCAGCAATGCAGAAAACAAGAGTTTTCCAGCAATGGTGCTAGGTCAAATGTATATATAAAGGGGGCAAAAATAAATGCTGAGACCTATTTCACACCATATCAAATATAAAGTCCAAGGTTTTCTAACTATGATTTTAAATCTGAAATAGTAAAACAAAGACTTGATTGATCTGACTACATTAAAATTAAAATATTAAAAATAAAAAATCCTGGGCGGGCGCAGTGGCACACACCTGTAATCCCAGCACTTTGGAAGCCTGAGGCAGGCAGATCACGAGGTCAAAAGATCAAGACCATCTTGGCCAAGGTGGTGAGACCCTGTCTCTACTAAAAATACAAAAAATTAGCCACGTGCGGTGGCAAGTGCCTGTAATCCCAGTACTCGGGAGGCTTAGGCAGGAGAATCCCTTGAACCTGGGAGGTAGAGGCCAAGATCATGCCACTGCACTCCAGAGTGAGACTCTGTCACACACAAAAAAAATCCTTTTAACTAAAAAAGTTAGAATGTTTTGCACAACCAAAAAACCATCATAAGTAGCATTGAAAAACAAAACACTGGGAAAGTATATTTGCAGTATCTCACCAAAATGGTTAAGGTTTCTAATATGTACAGAATGCTTTAAAATTGAGGGGGAAAGATCAGAAAAAGAAAAATGAGCAAAATGAATGAATCACACAGTTTACATATACGCACACACACATACAGAAAATGGTTAACCTAACTCATAATGAGAGAAATGCAAATTGAGCAGCACTTGTCACTTATCAGATTGGTAAACACACTCATTTGGGAAGAATATGGGGAAACAGGCACCCTCCTTAGTTGTTGATGGGAATGCACCTTAACTTAAGCCTTATGAAAGGAACCATGCAATATCTAACGAAGCTACACATGTATTCACCTTTTGCCCAGCAACTTCACTTCTAGGAATTTAACCTTAAGATACACCTCCAGTAAGACAAATACATATGCACAAGGCTAATTATTCATTGCAGCATTCTTTTCTATTGCTAAATACTGGTCTGCCCTACATGCCTATATACACAGGAAAGCATATGCGGTACCTTCAGTGAATACAATGAGGTATTAAACAGCAATAAAAAATAAGAAAGACTGCTACAAATTGGTATGGAGAGAAATTTCTGGAGTACATTAAGTGAAAAGATTCAGAGTGCAAAAGAATGTATTCTGCCACCTTTTGCGTAAGAATGGAGAAGTAAAAAAATGTCTTTGCTCATTTATGCAAAAAGAAACATGAAAAGAATAAACAAAAGCTAAACCTCTGCGGTGGGTGGGTACCCAGTAAGAGAGAACGGGGGGAAAGGGAGGGGCACTCTTCTCAATATATCTTCTCATATGGTTCTGACTCATGGAGCCATGTTAGTGTTTCATATGCTGAAAAATAAACAAATAAATAAAATGTAAATAAAGATAGGAGAAGCCTAAAATGGAATAGGATAGGAACAAACAGACCTAACTATATTTCAAATGAACAACATAACCCAAGTATTTTGTCAACACAGTAGTATTTTGACCATAAATCCTCACACTCTCAAGCCAAAGACAAAGCGTATGCAAATATTAAACTTCAACTGATAAATTTGTTTCTCACAGTGGTACAGGTAATTCAAAACTATTTTCTGTATATTATAGGGTGGAGAAAATAAGTAAATGTAGGTGGTAGAGGCCAGGTTTTTCAGTGTTGGATAAATGAATTACAATTATAGAATGCGGAAATGCTGTTATGAACCTTTTAAGTCAGTAGAATTGGAAGTATCAGTGTGAACTCATACATTTAAATATATGGAGAAACAGGAAGAGAAATTGTCATAGGAGTGTGTGTGTGTGTGTGTGTGTGTGTGTGTGTGTCTGTCTGTCTGTCCCAGAAGCAATGAATGAACACATCTAACTTCTAGGTCTTGGTTTTAAGTACTATCCTCTGCTAAAAGGAACACGGTCTCCTTGAAGAAATGGCTGATTCTAGGGCTGAGCTGGAAAGGTACAAAAGTTATTGTGCCTGAAATTAAGGAAGTGCTCCAAGAGTAATAGGAAAATGTCAAAAGGACACAGGAGCCAGCCTGAAGGGGCTCCCAGTGGCCAAATAAGGGATAATCTAGGCATAAAACTAACTGATCTGAATAATTTGTAGCCCACTGAATAAGAGTCTATGAATTACAATAAGAGAAAAAAACTCTTCCTTGTGGCAGAATACCAACTAATACATGTAGAAGGAATAACAGAATTAGAAAATTGTCGTGTTGCAAAAATCACAGTAATAACTGATTTGGGAAAGAACTATCAATAGATGCTAAAACCAGGGTGAAAAGTCTGAGGGAAAGAGGATAGACATATTGACAAAGTTTCAGAGTATCTCTGACAAGACACTTAGTTAATTACAAGAGGAAGCACAGTATCCTGACAGTGGAGAAATCTAGCCTTCACTACCCTAACCAAAGGAAGTTAACACCCGCCACAACGGAAAAGATGGAAGTCACGTATTTCTATACTTCTGTGGTATTCCTGCCAAAAATGCATAACCCAAATCTAACCATTAAGGACATACTACCAAACCCAAATCTGGAGGGCAGTCTATCAAATAACCGCCTTTCACTCTTTAGAAATGTCAAGGTCATAAAAGACAGAGTGAGAAACTATTCCAATTTTAAAGAAAATGAAAACCATAACAACTGAACGCAATACATGATCCTGGATTGGATCCTAGACTAGAAAACAATTTTTTTTCTCTTTTGCTATATCTGACATTAGTGCAAGTGGTGAAATTTTATGAAAGGCAATACATTAGATACTAGCATCATATCAATGTTAATTTCCTGATTGTGCAATTTACTATGGTTATAAAAAAGAATGCCCTTGTTTTTCTGGAAATATGCACTAAAATAGTCAGCAATAAAGGAGCATTATGTCTACAGTTCATGATCAAACAGCTATTAAAAAAAACTATGTGTGTATACATGTGTATATACAGGGAAATGATAATCATGACAGGTTAATGTGAGGAATCCTGGTAGAGTATACTGGAATTTTTTGTACTAGTCCTTCAATTGTTCTGTAGGTCTAAAATTATTTCAAAATAAGCTGTTACATAATTATTTTCAGACAGATTGAGGATCTAAATATGAAATGTAGAAAAACACTTTTAGAAAAAAAGTAAATAGGGGCCAGACATGGTGGCTCACACCTACAATCCCAAGGCTTTGGGAGGGTGAGGCAGAAGGATCTCCTGCAATCAGGAGATTGAGACCAGCCTGGGCAACATAGTGGACCTTGTTCCTACAAAAAGAATGAGAAAAAAATATAGGAAACTACTTCACTTGGCCTGGGGATAGGTTAAGATTTCTTAAAACACACACACCATAAAGAAAATATTAATAAATTGGGCTGCATTAAAATAAATAACTGCTGTTCATGAAGATATCTTTAAAGGTATTATACCTTTATGAAGGGGAGGGGAGAGAAAGGAAGGGGAGGGAAGCAGGGGAATATCGTGCAGCATGTATAA